>NC_060126.1:256139449-256448364 GCF_021461395.2 Schistocerca americana
ATGAACCCATCACAAAACTATACGAGATTAAATAAAGCACCATTTTCATTTATTTTGTTGTTATTGATCTGGCGAATCTAATGAAACATGCCCCAGACGTGTATCTGCAGTAGCTTTCCATAACATCCAGAGGAGCAAAGATTATTATACAAGTAAATTTGTTTACTCTCCATTAATAATGTAGAAACGTTTATGTCATTGTTGGCTACCTTTAGATAATTGTTTCAGTTGTTTCCTAACCTTGACACGAGTTAGTTTTCTGTACCACTTCCTTAACACTGAGCTTTGTTTTTTCCGGTTTAACTTGAATTCACGTGTTCTATTTTATCAATAAAAGCACATTATCTGACACATTCATACAGTTTCAGTTAACGTTATCACCATCCTTTTTCCAAAATTAAATTCTCTGCGACTTCCGTTGAAAACTTTGTGCAATTGTCTGGAATTTAAAAAACAAAATGTGCCAAGTAGGTTATAAGTTAGACAGTTTACGAAATTACGTCTTTGCTTCTCTAGATGTTCTGGAAAACTAATGCAGATACACGTCTGGGACATGTTTTATTAGATTCACCAGACCTCTTTGCTTCTCTGGATGTTCTGGAAAACTACAGCAGATAACATCTGGGACATGTTTTATTAGATTCACCAGACCAATAACAACAAAATAAATGGAAATAGGTCTTTACTTTAAGCTCGTACAGTTTTGCGATGGCTTCATATTAGCGAAGTTGCTAAATTTCGCCGGCCATTGTGGCCGAGCGGTTCTAGGCGCTTCAGTCTGGAACCGCGCGACCGCTACGGTCGCAGGTTCGAATCCTGCCTGGGGCATGGATGTGTGTGATGTCCTTAGGTTAGTTAGGTTTAAGTAGTTCTAAGTTCTAGGGGACTGATGACCTCAGATGTTAAGTCCCATAGTGCTCAGAGCCATTTTTTTTTTGGTAAATTTCAGGTAAAATCTTGTAATAGCGTAACTCCGTAGCTAAGCATTTTTGGACTATGTTTATACGGACTTTCTTCTTTAGTTTTACGTGTAGAATAACATATAAAAATATTTGCATATCTTCGTGAATGACCTAGTATAATCTGTCTCTCCCTCATACAGTTTAGTACGAGGGCTATCCACAAAGTACATAACGTTTTGGAATTAAAAATAAATAAAGTATTGGAAATTTTTTTTATTATATACAGATGAAAGCCACACTTAAATACTACTTTATAACATAGTTGCCATTTAAATTAAGGCACTTATCATAGCGATGGACGAGCTTGAAAATTCCTTCGTCGTAATATTCGGCCGCCTGCGCCTTCAACCACGTGGTTACCTCTTCTTGAAGCTATGCGTCGTCATGAAAACGCTGCATAGCCAACCACTTCTTCATTGCTGGGAATAAGTGGAAGTCGCTCGGTGCCAGGTCGGGAGTGTACGGCGGATGAGGAAACAACTCCCACTTAAAAGCTTCGAGAACTTCACGAGTGGCATTTGCCGTGTGGGCCCGGGCGTTGTCGTGAATCAGCAAGATCTTTGAGTCCAACTTTCCCCTGCGCTTGTTTTGTATTGCTCCTCTGAGGTTGTGCAGAGTTTGGCAATACCTTTGAGAGTTTATTGTAGTGCCTCTTTCCAGGAAATCCACAAAAATCACACCTTTTCTGTCCCAAAAGACAGTCGCCATCACCTTCCTTGCCGACATTTTCTGCATGCATTTCTTGGGTTTTTGGGGGGAATTTGTGTGCCCCCACTGCATTGACTGCAATTTTGTCTCGCAATTCACATGCTTAACCCATGTTTCGTCACCAGTAACTATGCGATCGAGTAATGAGTCGCCATCTTTCTCGTAAGCGTCCAAAAACGTTAACGCTGCAGCCATTCACTGATTTCTGTGAATCTCGGTCAAGATTTTTGGTATCCATCTTGCACAAAACGTGTGGTAACCAAGCATTTCGGTAATGATTTCGTGCAACAAACTTCGTGAAATTTGTGGAAAACTCAGAGAGAGTTCCGTTATTGTGAAATTACGGTTTTCACGGACCGCGGCATCGACTTTTTCGACAAGTTCGGCAGTCACTATGCTGGGTCTTCCACTTCGCTCTTCGTCGTGAACGTTAGTTGGGCCATTTTTAAATTTTATGACCCATTGATGCACTCCACCTTCAGTGATTATGTTGTCCCCATACACTTCACAATGCTGCCGATAGATTTTTATCGGTGTACAGTTTTTTGCAGTCAGAAACCTTATTACAGCATGCACCTCACACTTCGCGGCATTTTCAATTAACGCTGACATTTCAAACTGTCACAGTAACTCAACGGAGTACAGCACGAACCTCTCACTAGCACGGCAGGATGCCGACTGAGCGGCGGAATGACATGACACCAAGATGGCCGCGCAGCCCCGCCCCTAACGGACACAAACGAAAACGTAATGTACTTTGTGGATAGCCCTCGTATAACAGTTCTGGAAACCAAAAGTACTACTGCTGATAACATTTCTCTACACTCATCGAGATTTCAAAATTGGTCTGTAACAACTTGTAATTTAGCGACAAAGTTACGGAATCAAAAATGAAATAATGACTTTAAGACGTGTCTGTGAAATACAGACTGGAAAGACGTGCACCACACACTTGACGTCAATTTAAAGTGTAATGTGTTCTGGAACATACATTTCACTTTCCTTATTATATAGTATTTGAGGTACGAAGATACGGAGACCTGCTGCTGAACATTTCAATAATTCTCCATGGCAAAGTATCACATACAGTTGTATTCCAAATACTGTTTCAAACAGCTTCATTAATTGCTCGTCTGTGAAGGAGTCGAAGTGAGAGGTGGATTGCAAGCGATATCGCCGCCAGAGATCCATTATTCATCTATTTATTTCGCCTTTAGTACTGCAACCACAGTCTAATACATACAGCCACGACACTCTCTGGTGCGAAAGTTGTTACCATTTAACACAGCTGGAGCGACGATAGCGCTTCAAGCAGACAGAAAGCAGGCATACACATGCGTCGTAAGAGTAATGTTTGTTTTTAATAATTTCCTACATAATTAAGAAAACAGATGCTGCATTTTTGCGTTCCAAGCATCAGTAAATTATCAAGACACACGAACAATCATGAAATACACTATGTGATCAAAAGTATCCGGACACCAACAAAAACATACGTTTTTCGTATTAGGTGCATTGTGCTGCCACCTACTGCCAGACACCTGGGTAGTCATTAGACATCGAGAGAGAGCAGAATCGCGAACTCACGGACTTCGGACGTGGTCAGGTGATTGTGTGTCACTTGTGTGATGATACGTCTGTACGCGAGATTTCCACACTCCTAAACATCCCTAGGTCCACTGTTTCCGATGTGATAGAGAAGTGAAAACGTGAAGGGACACGTACAGCACAAAAGCGTACAGGCCGACCTCGTCTCTTGACTGACAGAGACCACCGAAAGTTAAAGAGGGTGGTAATGTGTAATAGGCAGACATCTATCCAGACCATCAAACAGGATTTCCAAACTGCATCAGAATCCACTGCAAGTACTATGACCGTTAGGCGGGAGGTGAGAAAACTTGGATTTCATGGTCGAGCGGCTGCTCATAAGCCACACATCACGCCAGTAAATGCCAAACGACGCCTCGATTGGTGTAAGAAGCGTAAACTTTGGACGATTGAACAGTGAAAAAAAGTTGTGGGAGTGACGAATGACGGTAAACAATGTGTAGGCAGGGGTGGGTATGGCGAATGCCCGGTGAACGTCATCTGTCAGCATATGTAGTGCCAACAGCATGCATAGGAGCCATTTTTTATTTATTGTCGATTTTTATGTCACTGCGCACACTCCCTATCATAAAAACTATGTGGCAAATCAATATAAACGTTAGTATTCGCACTCATCGTATATCACATTCAAAGGTGTGGCTTGTTGGCTGCTTGGGACGCTGCTTTCGAGTCGTAGTGTCGCGACTATTATGTCAGACTATGAGTGCAACAGCGCGTACGTGAAACACTTTGTAAAACCTGTGACATCAGTGTATGGTGATATCTTAGCAGAATAATTATCTTTGACAGCTCTAACAATTCCAATATAAATAAAAGTCTTTGGGTGAGCGATGTTTTAGATTTTTTTATGTCCTTCACTCTAGAAATGGAATATTCTCAACAGAGGTAAGCTAAAGTTATCTCATTTAATACAAGATTTAAAGAAGTATACAATTTTGTATTGTGACTCAAAGTAAATGTTTTGGACAGTACCAAGGAAATTCCATCCCATAACATTGCTAGCACGCCAAACAATAACAAAAACTTTTCCCTTACGACAAATATAACTAGACAAATGAACAAAGAAGTTTTATATGGCTGGCAAACTTGATAATAATATTAAAGTATGACTGAAGGTGACAGGACATTCATAGACCTCATCGAGCTCCGTAGAGAGCTGATTAATATTTTATTGACTATATAATACCGTTATTTTCGTTGACAAAGACTCGTTTACTGTCTCACATCATTCCACTGAGGATTTAATTTCCGAGGACATTGTCTTATTACGTTTCATATTTTAGTTTTAGCTGTAAGATCTTATTATCTTCAAAACGGCTGCAATGAATTTTAAATGTGCATTTAAGTCGCATGCCGCTGTTGGTAATGGTTCGCGCAATGAATAATAGGAGTTAAACGCGATGAGTTTTGTGTCGGAAGTAGGTAGCCAATGAAATTCCCGTTTGTAATTTCGTTTGCTTTGTAAATGAAATTATCGGATATTTTGTTTCACTCGTAGGAAATTAATTTGCCGATATTTTGTTTCACTTGCAGGAATTTAAGCTGTGCTATTAAGTTCGTGGCTAACGAAACCTGATAAATCGTGATATATTAGGAAAAAGCAGTTACATATTTGTGACAACCAAGACTATAAATTTCAGCCTTACCACACTCTCGGAAATTGTGATATTCGGAGAAAAAACAGCCAACTGTTTGTGAGAGCCAAAATTGTCAGATCGGGTGATTCTCACTGGTTGCGACATACTAATCACCTTATTGACTACGACCATCGTTAACAATTTGGCACCAACAGCACGCAACGAAAGTCCAGTGACACCGTAAAAGCACATTATCTCTATGAAATTGTAGGCTAAACGCAAAAGAGCCTACAGAACTAGGGACTCGAACATTAGAAACATGTTAAACTAATATCTGAAACTGATAATAATGTCAGAACCTGCAGGGCGGCTGTGTTTTATTTGAATGTGATAGTCCCTCACACACACCTCCTCTCCCTTCTCCCTCCCCCTCATCCCAAAAATTTGGGATGTTGTGACAGTCTGTTCTGTCGTGTATTTCAGACCTTGCTATCTCTAATCTGGGGATGGTGTAGGTTGCGCATTGATGCAATATTTATTTTAGTTCTATGGGTTTCTATCAACACAGAAGTAGAAGGGTCGTTTGCGTTCCATTTGTATGCCAAATACGTAAATTTTTCATTGTTTCTTGTGTGTTTTGTTGTAATTGTATGCGTGCAAGAGATGCTGAATCAACTGAGATTTCACGTTGTCAGATGTACCCGACCCTCTGTTGTTTACCTGGCACGTGTGTTTGAAATGCGTCTTGCATTTTTCTGTCCTAAAAGGTGCTGAAAACTATGCGTAAAGCTAAACAAACGCATCTGTAATATAAATATACATGTGTATGTTAAGACACGATAGCCAGGAACCAAGGGAACTCACACCTGCAGAAGACCTGTTGTTCTGGTGTCCAGTGGAGTGAAGCTCCAATAATTTCCACGTTCATGCAAACAGTTATAGAATTAGTACCTGGCATTGAGGGATGTAGTCTAGTGAAGAAAAACTGAGCGCATTAAAATGTAACATAAGTTACTGGCGCATATTGCTGTATCAACAGCTGCTGCTCTTTCTTGTTACCTAGACGGACAGATTTCCTTTCACAAATCCAAACTACCCATATTTACCTGAAGTTCTTGTGCTGTTACGTGACTTCAGCCGTGGAGGAAAAGTATCGGATTACATGTTCAGTTAAATGGAAAAAATCATTTCCATCCATAATGTTTTGTTTCCGTTTTTCTTCCTTAGAAACCATCCACTGCTCCGTGATTGTTGGGAAAGCTACATTGAAGGTCCTATCCCTTCAGTTTTATTATGCTATTACAGAAATTCTTCTTTGGATATTGTCAGCGTCAGTGAGACAGTTCCCTAACACCCACCTGTGAGGAAGCAATTGACCCCGATGTGGCCGGTTCAAATCCTGGTGACGGAAAAAATTTCTCCACCAGCAAGTGTAGGAGAGGTGGTGGTGCAACTTTCCTGATCAGCAGAGTTTGCGCCAGTATCCTGGACTAATTCCCAAATCTCTATGCGGTATCTCAGTAATCAGAACATGTGACACCTGTCAGATGGGAGCCGGCCAGAGTGGCCGAGCGGTTCTGGGCGCTACAGTCTGGAACCGCGCGACCGCTACGGTCGCAGGTTCGAATCCTGCCTCGGGCATGGATGTGTGTGATGTCCTTATGTTAGTTAGGTTTAAGTAGTTCTAGGGGACTGATGACCTCAGCAGTTAAGTCCCATAGTGCTCAGAGCCATTTTTTTGTCAGATGGGGATGTAGAGTTTGTTGTCTTCCTCCTTTATGCTATTCGAGAGGAGTAGGTTCTATAATGTATGCCAGCAACTGGTTCGACCCTCACCTTTCCTCGTCATTGTATGAGAAGCGATCAAAAAGTTTCCGTTTGATGGCATTGCTGCAACATGTAAACAGTATAGCGCGACTCCGATGCGGGCGTATAAGCACCAGCATGTAGGCATTCGTTTCTTTCCGACGTGCCTGCGGTGAATGCGGAAACGCGAACTATGGTGACATTATTAGCAAAGGCGTCTAAACAAAGCCAGCGTTCTCTTATTCCTTTCTTGGCTGCTGAAGGACTAACATCTGTAGACATCCATCGAAAAGTGATGAATGTGTATGGTGCTGCATGTTTGTCGAAAACCACAATTGTAGAATGGTGCACCAAGTTTCGTGCTGGTCGCGATTTAACACAAAACGCGTATCGATCTGGGAGTTCAGCCATAACTGGGAAGCACAAGTGGGAGATATTCCAGCAGCCGGCCTATTGTCCTGATCTCTCCCCATGCGAATATCACGCCTCCGTTCCCTTAAAGAAGGCCTTGAAGGGTCAATGATTCCTGTCAGACAGAGATGTGCAACAGGCAGTTACGGAATTATTCACAAAGCTGCACACGGTTTTTCACGAAACTTTTGTCTTCAACTTGGTGCGTCACTGGGATGTTTGCCTCGATGCTCATGGCAATTTTGCCTGATTGGCATACCGATTCCGCGCTGAACGGCCTTCTAACTGAAACTTTTTGTTCGCCCCTTACACAACACAAACACTTTGTGCACACCCTCGTTACAATCACTTAACCTCAACAGATACAGTTTAAACACAACTCTCAAAAATCTTGATGAAAGTTGGCCTTTTCCATTAGTCAGCTGAACCTACTCCCCTTCGTATCCCAGCCTACAGTGCCACAAGATTCTATCCTTTCTTTTTCTAAATATTAACACTACAACTTAAAAAGTAAACAATTTAATGTATTGCTTATCCTTATTTCCTACAATTACATGTGATACATGGCGTGCCTGTATCGAAGGTGGGTAAATTCGTCTTTTCGTCAGTCACTATCTAAGGTGTGAACGAGTCAGCAAGGTGGTCTTTGAAGAGAAAAGAGAGGAATCCACAACTTAACATGGATTATGAACCATGTTGCACCAGAAAATTACTAGGGATAAGATTCTTTTAAGTGGTAGAAAATGCCCTTTTATCAATCTGGTATAAAATCGCAAATTGTTGGATTGTTCAATGATGCTTCAGACCACAGTATCTGTTGTGTGGTCTGTATCAAAATAAGAAGCCTTGGGTTACCTCCTTCTACACATAGATTGTCGCACATGTCGTAGATTTTCTCTGCTTCATAAATAATAAACCCAAAAACTAGGATGGGTACTTCTCATTGTATTTTATACTGGTGAACTGGAAACTAAATCAACTTTTTTACACCGAGCGAGGTGGCGCAGTGGTTAGCACACTGGACTCGCATTCGGGAGGACGACGGTTCAATCCCGTCTCCGGCCATCCTGATTTAGGTTTTCCGTGATTCCCCTAAAATCGTTTCAGGCAAATGCCGGGATGGTTCCTTTGAAAGGGCACGGCCGATTTCCTTCCCAATCCTTCTCTAACCCGAGCTTGCGCTCCGTCTCTAATGACCTCGTTGTCGACGGGACGTTAAACACTAACCACCACCACCACCACCACCACCACCACCAACTTTTTTACCTTCACCAACATATCTGTGGCAGCCGTTTTAAATGTTTTGGAGTCTTTTCGATTTAAGATTTGTAATGTAATTTGTTTTGGCTGCTATATGTGTTGTCAAGTGATCATGAAGAATATCTAGTAGATGGGGGGAAACACCTTCCATAGAATTCATAACGGTCTAAAATGTCCACTCGCTGATAAAGGCCCAGCCAACATATATTACACAGCTGAATAGTCTATGAGGCCAACCGGTTTTTGTTACTGTAATAGCTATACTAATGACACAATTGTGTGCATATTTACTTATAATTAGAATACCCATTTCTGAAGAAAACAGGTACTGGATGTGAGCGAGTGAAAACGCTTGAGCCAAAAAGGAACAAATTTTGGTTGCTAAACATTGGTAATTATTTAACAGGAAAATCAGAAAGGAAAGGTAAGCACACACCCTGCAAATGAATAGAGATACAACTATACTACGAAATTTTCTGTCATTCCGGTCGTGTAGTTCTGTTAGTAATGACTGAAAGTAAGTCTTTCTCCCAGTAACCAAACACGCTAACTTTTCTGGCAGTTATTATTTATTTTATATAATTCAGTTACATGTAACACGTATAAAAATGATAACATAAATGCAGAACATACAATGATACAGTTTCATGAGCAAATGGAATAATTAAAATAGCAGAGGATAATACAGAACAACCGACTGACATAGAAAGGCCAGAAAGCCTCTGTAAAGAGCTCTCTCGTGATGCCTCTACTCAGAAAGCTGTTCTTTGCTGCTTATGAAGATGTGTGCAACGTGGAAAGACGTGTTGTGCGTGCGATAGACAGTAAAATCTCAGTGCAAGGCGTCATCACAGACTCGGCTAGCTAATAATCACAACCTGTCTTTTAAAGTGAATTCTGTGAATGTAACGCCTCACAAGGCAGATGCTTTAGACATACACCAGCTGGTAAGGGTAGCAATCTGCAGAGATCAGTTATATGAGGCACTTCAATGCTTATCAAATCAAAACCGGCAGTTCGCTCTCCACAGATCTCAAAGCATTACTAGCGCGCAAATACTATATTTTGATTAAACTATTGTTCTACTGATTATAGACAACGCAATATTCTTCTGAACAACTGACGTTGAGGTGAGCTTAGGTAGGCAACACTGTTACTTAACATTCATCGGTGTGTTCGATCATTATAGCTTATGCTTTGGCAATATCAGGCATGCGCCACTTTTTACCCTCAATTATTTTTGTATTTACACCTGTATGGGTCATTAAAGCAAGAACAGTAATTCACAAGTGCAAATGAGCATCTGTAATGACTACTTCTTGGTGGTTCAACGGCGCATTAATTAGATAAAACACTTCCCACTGACGTTTAGATCCCAATGTTGAATCTCCTCATTGACCAGGTAACGGCGATGGAGCTGTTATACTCACTGCTTCAGTGGATAATCGCACGCTATTGTGTTTATGGACTTGTTTTTTAAGGGTCCGTTCTATTTGCTATCACAGTTTATTTTTCGTTATTTCAATTCTAAACCTGGTATTAGTGCGCCTTCACTTTCTTTAGTCCTTAAACATTCCTATGTCTTAGGACTCTGTAGTAGCTATATGAAGCAACTTGTACGTTTTTGCGACCTGTAAACGATTCATCAGGTCTGTGCCAGGACTCTTGTTTGTACAGTATCTATTCCTAATTTACGGTGAAAGACATCTGAATCGGAGGTGACAACTTAAGCATTGGCAGTGATATTTTAATAGTACATTAGCGGTCTTCCCTGTGGATGCCATAGACAGTCGCCAGCTAAGGTTCTTTTATTTTACGCGATTTGGATTCCACAACATATGTGTTACTTAACAGAGAAATACCAGTTCTTGATATGGTAACGAAGAAACGAGTAACGCGCCGAAAGCTGTGTAAGTATTTGCGCTATCTTTCGGTAGATATACTACTGTGACTTAAATGGTACTGGCTTCTGTAACTGGTCTCCATGCAGATGTTTCCCGAAAACTTATTAAGGAAAACATATCAGAAGTAAATGTGCGATAAAGCCGAGAAAATTCTAACTTCGGATCCAATATGTCACGGGAAAGTGTTGCATCGTTTTATGACGCTGCATACGGTACGTAATTAGGAATTGCTAGTGATTACGGAACACTGCAACCACTCGTTGTTACACAGAATCAACTGATGCTCTCGAACCAATTGCGCGAAAGGCATATTCCGTTTTGGGTATTTCCCTTATCGGTTGCTTTCGGTAGTGAAAGTGGAATGTCACGGACAGAATCCGGTTTTGTCACCGCAGACAACTTTCCACTACCGGAGTGTATATAGAGCGAGCAACACGTGAAAGTTGTCACGCACAGTCTGAAGAGAGTTTTCCGGCAGGGGGCTTTCGTTATGCGTAGGAACTCCCAAGATGGGCTGGGCATCCAATAGGAAGTGGCTGTCTTATAGTGCGACCGGAAAGGGACTATCAGTGATAATTACAACTTGTATAGCAAATTCAAGCGATGAGTGGCACAGCTACTGAACATTGCCTTTGCATTAGACCGCATTTTCGTTAGGATGACGCAGGAAGAATTAAGTTACCTCTTTACAGTTGTCTACAGGTGCAGTTCGTCAAATTCGTGTTCTAAGTATATCCTGAACATAGTACTCATGGTTGCCTATTACAGATTACGTATTATAAATTTTTGAAAATATTTTTTTTCTAGGCGGTGAGAAAGTCCATTGCGCGCTCGTCCACGCGTAGAGAGCTCGGTGGCGGCCGTGTTGTGGCGGCGGCTGCTCAGTCGATGGTGAGCTTCCGGAAGGAGCCGTCGACGCCGAAGAGGTCGTCGTGCGTCTTGGGCCGGCCGGGGCGCTTCGACTCGTCGGCGATCATCTTCTCCTGCTCCTTGAACCACGGAGTGTACGACTCCATCTTCTTCACCCAGGCCTCTGCGGGCAGAAGAAAGACACACAGTGGCATAGATCAGTGTCCTCTCTACGTTACGAACCTGAAGACAATTAAGATCGATTCACATTGACAGAACGGAGAAATGGTTCAAATGGTTCTGAGCACTATGGGACATCTAAGGTCATCAGTCCCCTAGAAATAAGAACTACTTAAACCTGACCTAAGAACATCACACACATCCATGCCCGAGGCAGGATTCGAACCTGAATGGTAGCGGTCACGCGGTTCCACACTGTGGCGCCTAGAACCGCTCGGCCACAGCGACCGGCTGACAGAACGGAGAGGAAAGCGAAAAAATTTCACAATACATTTGAAGTGGCAGCTTTTATCGACGGAATGGGACGAGACGTCATCGGCACTGTTTCTCGAGATGGAAGTTCTTACGTTGATGTTCGTGGGAAACAGTGATGTCGCCTCTAACATACCAAGTAATCCAATTTACGGTGGATTTCTGTCGAAATGGACAAATGGGATATCAAAGCGACCATCTTGATATCTAGGTTAAAAAAAAAACTGAAAGGAAATAATCTAGGTTCTTGGAATTACTCAGGGTAATTGAGAAATAATTAATGATATCAGAGAAAACTGGAATATTTCATTAACGGCTACTAATAACTATTAAAAGACGTGTACGACTTAGATATTACGCGCATATAATTACATTCATGAAAAAATTGCGGAATTCTCTTATTTCTGTTGCAAAAATAAGATAAATATGAAATTGCAGCGTAAATGGCTACTTCTCTGCTTTCTCTTGGTCTATACACTTTTAATAACGGGGTGTACATAAAGTCCGGGAACACTTTCAATGTTTTATTGCAGAAGAAACAAACATTGTACACATAACATACATATGTCATTTTGAAGAGAAACCCTGAAACCTTTTTTTTTTTTTCATATATTCCCCCTCAGCGTAGTTTGGTAATTTGCCGCTAGTCAGAGCTAGTTGCAAAACATGGCGAGTTCAGGTGCGGAGCGAGCTTTCCGTGTGTTGGAGTTTGACAAAAACAAGTGTGCTACAGCTGTTCAATGGATGTTTAGAACCAAGTACGGTAAAAAGCCACCAACAAGAAAGGCCATTTTCTACTGGCACAACAAATTTGTTACGACGAATTGCTTGTGCCCGGCAAAGAGAAGCAGACGTTACAGTGTGAGTGAAGTGAACGTGGAGCGCGTACGAGAGACCTTCATAAGTAGTCTAGAGAAATCGGTGCGTCGTGCATCCTGTGAACTCAAAATGTTTGTAAAAAAAACTTTCAGAGTTTCTCTTCAAAATGCAATATGTATTACATCTGTACAATGTTTAGTTCTTGTGCAATAAATAATTGAAAGTGTTCCAGGACTTTATGTACGCCCTATAATAACATAAGGCGCGTAAGAAAGAACTATACAACTTTGGAATGATATAGAAATTTATTTAGTTCAGTGTGACTGCCATTTGTGATGCGACGAACATCTCACCGGTATTCAATTTTATCCCATACTCGTTGCAGCAAATCGGGCGTAACTTGTGCAACGGCAGCGTAGATTCTATTTTTCAGGACGGCTGGTAGGGGAGAAACTTACACACAGGCTTTAATGAAACTCCAAAGAATGAAATCCAGTGGAGACAAGTCTAGGAAGCGAGGTGGCCAAGCGACTGGCCCTTCACGGCCAGTCCACTGATCTGGGAAGCGATTATCGAGCAAACCTTGAACTTCCGTCAGAAAATGGAGTGGTGCACTGTCTTGCCGGTAGTAAAGCACGCCATATAAGTCATCGTCATCGATCTGTAGAATCAAAAAATGTTTTCAAGTATATCCATATACACATCGAAATAAGTGTCCAAGGAATAGAAAAGCAACTGGAATCACTCAACAGAGGAAAGTCCACTGGACCTGACGGGATACCAATTCGATTCTACACAGAGTACGCGAAAGAACTTGCCCCCCTTCTAACAGCCGTGTACCGCAAGTCTCTAGAGGAACGGAAGGTTCCAAATGATTGTAAAAGAGCACAGGTAGTCCCAGTCTTCAAGAAGGGTCGTCGAGCAGATGCGCAAAACTATAGACCTATATCTCTGACGTCGATCTGTTGTAGAGTTTTAGAACATGTTTTTTGCTCGAGTATCATGTCGTTTTTGGAAACCCAGAATCTACTATGTAGGAATCAACATGGATTCCGGAAACAGCGATCTTGTAAGACCCAACTCGCTTTATTTGTTCATGAGACCCAGAAAATATTAGATACAGGCTCCCAGGTAGATGCTATTTTCCTTGACTTCCGGAAGGCGTTCGATACAGTTCCGCACTGTCGCCTGATAAACAAAGTAAGAGCCTACGGAATATCAGACCAGCTGTGTGGCTGGATTGAAGAGTTTTTAGCAAACAGAACACAGCATGTTGTTATCAATGGAGAGACGTCTACAGATGTTAAAGTAACCTCTGGAGTGCCACAGGGGAGTGTTATGGGACCATTGCTTTTCAAAATATGTATAAATGACCTAGTAGATAGTGTCAGAAGTTACATGCGGCTTTTCGCGGATGATGCTGTAGTATACAGAGAAGTTGCAGCATTAGAAAATTGTAGCGAAATGCAGGAAGATCTGCAGCGGATAGGCACTTGGTGCAGGGAGTGGCAACTGACTCTTAACATAGACAAATGTAATGTATTGCGAATACATAGAAAGAAGGATCCTTTATTGTATGATTATATGATAGCGGCACAAACACTGGAAGCAGTTACTTCTGTAAAATATCTGGGAGTATGCGTGCGGAACGATTTGAAGTGGAATGATCATATAAAATTAATTGTTGGTAAGGCGGGTGCCAGGTTGAGATTCATTGGGAGAGTCCTTAGAAAATGTAGTCCATCAACAAAGGAGGTGGCTTACAAAACACTCGTTCCATCTATACTTGAGTATTGCTCATCAGTGTATGATCCGTACCAGGTCGGGTTGACAGAGGAGATAGAGAAGATCCAAAGAAAAGAGGCGCGTTTCGTCACAGGGTTATGTAGTAAGCGTGATAGCGTTACGGAGATGTTTAACAAACTCAAGTGGCAGACTCTGCAAGAGAGGCGCTCTGCATCGCGGTGTAGCTTGCTCGCCAGGTTTCGAGAGGGTGCGTTTCTGGATGAGGTATCGAATATATTGCTTCCCCCTACTTATACCTCCCGAGGAGATCACGAGTGTAAAATTAGAGAGATCAGAGCGCGCACGGAGGCTTTCAGACAGTCGTTCTTCCCGCGAACCATACGCGACTGGAACAGGAAAGGGAGGTAATGACAGTGGCACGTAAAGTGCCCTCCGCCACACACCGTTGGGTGGCTTGCGGAGTATAAATATAGATGTAGATGTAGATGTACACAAGACCAGAGACAGTTTTCTCCACGAAGAAGAAAGGGTCGTATACATTCAATTTGCTAAGGGCTGTCACGAACATGTTCCAGGGTTGCATGTGGATTTTCGCTTACCCGTATTCTGCAGTTGTGGGTTTTCACCATGGCACTGATATGAAATGTTGGCTCATCGCTGAAGATTATTCTGTTCAGGAATGTCTCGTCACCCTCTGTCCGTTCCAACATTCCCCCACAGAATTCCCTTAGACCAACCCTATCTGCATTACTAATGTGATGTGCCATCGCGAAAGAGTCTTTTGTCGAATGCCAGTCTCACGAGACCCACAACGCGTTGATTTCTGTGAACTAGGGGAAAGCTCTCCCTAACCTGTTCGACATAATTATCAGCACGCGAGCAACCTGGTGATTTATCTTGTCGCAGTGAGCTAATCGTCTCAACAAAGTTATTGTGCTAAGGGTAAATTGTAGGCTTGCGTGGAGATATGTAGCACATTCGGTGCGAAATTTACCTCGAAGAGTTGCTGCAGAGTTAGTTTCATGAAACCAAAACACACAGCGAGCGCACTTCGCACCAGTCAAAGTAGTCATTTTTAACTGTGGACTATGCTGGCGCCCCTGGTATCGGAATGGAGTACTGATGCATGTTTGAATAAAGCTTGAAGATTTTTGCCACAAAATGACATCGACCGACACTGTAAAAAAGAAAACAGATCACAGAAACATTTGACGCACCTCTTTTCCTGTTCATAATTTGGAACATCAAAGGCACATGGAATATTTCTCTAATCTACGAGCGCTGTCCAGAAAGTAAGCTCCTATCGGCCGCGAAATGGAAACCACTGCGAAAATCCGGTAAAGCTTTGCACAGATGTTTTGGGCAGTGTCTCTAGTATGCTCGTCGATCATGTCGCGTCGCTCTTTTCAGTTTTGAGTGAACAGTGAGCACTTAAAGATGCGTAGGGAATAGCGTCTCCTGCCATGTTTGAGGGCCTGGTTAGAGATTTCGCCTGTGGCATGCAGCCCACATGACGCAACTGTGGAGCAGTTCCTTCTGCATGCCAATTCTCGGCCGCACACTGCAGGGGCAATGAAGACGCTCCTGCAACGTTTGCAATGAAAAGTGTTTGATCACCCACAATACAGCCCGTAATTGGCTCCCCCTGAGTCTCATCTCTGATCACAAAAACCGCTGGCTATGAAGACAAAATTTTTCAACAGACAACGAGCTGCAGACCAGTGCAGATAACTGGCCGTAAGCACAGGTGGCTGCTTTCTATGACAAGGATATTCGAAAGTTGATACAACACTGTGACAAAACTCGAAGTTTGAGGGGCGACTATGTAGAGAAGTAGGTGGAAGGTGTATCTAACTGTTGCAAATAAAACGTGTTTGGTTTTCACAGTGGTTTCCATTTCGCGATCGATCGGAACTTACTTTCTGGACAACCCTCGTATATTATTTTTTACTTTTAGACAAATTGTATGACAGAACATATGAACGTCTCTTCCTTAAAAAATAATGTTTTCTTTGTCTTCATTTTATCGTCACCTTTCTTTTCGTAATAGATGCTGAAAGTCCCATGACGAATTTGACTTTTTTCTAGGGGTTTTTCGACAAAAGAGGACAGATACCTCAAAGCGAGAAATGATTCACATTTTCAATAAATACACAAAGAAGAATCCTACACTGCGACTTAAAATCATGTACTGGCGAATCAGTTTTTAATTAATAACATGGACTTTGCTGAGGTGTGCCGGATTTATTATTGTATCAATACAGATAGCCGTACTGTGGAAGCAGACACAGCGGAGGAATGTCTGTGGAGAGGCCAGACAAACGCGCGGTTACTGAACAGCAGCCTTTTCAATATTTGTAGGGCAAGAGTCTGTATGATTAACTGATTTAGCAGTGTAACATTTAGCCAATGTGACTGGATATGTTGGTAATGTGAACTCCCGAAAGAAAGCCGTAGCTTTTCCCGACGTCATGCAATTCTGCTGTACGGCTTCATGATGATGACGTCCTCTTGCGTAAAATATTCCGCAGGTAAAACGGTCAGCCCACAAGTATCTCTGGTCGAGGCCACACAGAAGGATGCCATCATTAAGATATAGAGGCTTTTTAAATGTGATTTTGGAGAAGAATGTTAAGAATTAGATGGGTAGATCGAATAACTAATGAAGAAGTACTGAATCAAATTCAGCAAAAATAAATCGATGGCATAATGTGACTAAAACAAGGAATCGGTTGACAGGACACATCGTGAGGCGTCAAGCAATCGCCGTTTTGGTAGTGGAGGGAGTATAGAGAGTAAAAATTGCAAAGGGAAACAAAGGCTCGAATACAATAATGAGGTTCGAATGAATGTAGCTTTCAGTAGTAATTGCGAGATGAGGAAACACGCACATGATAGCCTGACGTGGATCAAGCGATGTTCATACTGAAGACTGCAACAACAAAAACAACAATAACAATGACGATAGCAAACTTTTCTTGACAATGAAGAAGTCAGCTCTATTGAAGGAGAAACTTACTGTTGTTTTTGACGTTATTTAGTACATAGGAGGAAAATAAAAACAAAAGAGAAGGTTAAAAATGTCGTATTGCCTTATGTGTTTGTATATGTCTAAGTATGTTTTCTCTAGCAAGTGAATATAGATTTTCTGAACTGTTTTTACGACACTTTTCCTATCGTTTCACTTCTCAGCGGCTTACCATACAAACTTTATAGTCTATGGAGCTTTCTGTAGCCATTAATAAATTTCAGCATTGCTAATTACTTATTTCTCCAATATTATTCGGACATCTTGTGTCGAGAATGGCATCTCAGAACCTCAGTTTCACCGTTCGACTGAAGTGACGTTGGGTTGGCGTTCCGTCTGGTGTGAACACACCACGATTAGACGCTGAATTAAACGTGCGTTCTGTTCTGTCCCATTCACGTTCTGTGAGAATCGGCTTTTCATCGGTCATAGAAGGATCACAGAGAAATTCGGAAAATGCGAAATACACAAACGACAGTGTTTTTGATAACGAGTGCAAAAACAGTGGGAACAAAAACAAAAATGGTTCAAATCGCGCTGAGCACTATGGGACTTAACATCTGTGGTCATCAGTCCCCTAGAACTTAGAACTACTTAAACCTAGCTAACCTAAGGACAGCACAAACATCCATGCCCGAGGCAGGATTCGAACCTGCGACCGTAGCTGTCGCGCGGTTCCAGACTGTAGCGCCTAGAACTGCTCGGCCACTCCGGCCGGCTTGGAAACAAAAGGAGAACAACTTACGTCAAAAGATCCAAGCCATCACTTAAATATATTACCATGCACCAGTGATTCTCAGTCTGTGGGGCATGCCCCGCTAGGTGGCGTGATAACACTAAATGGAGGGCACGAGTTCACAGGAAAGAAAAAAATATGAATTAAAAAATTGATTAATTTACTGAAAGGAAAGCAAAGCAAAACACATTCTGACATAATAAAAAATTAAAATTCACAATTACACTGATATAATGCACTTATAAATAAGACTGCGTTAGTGTTGCACAATGCTATTAATAAGTAATCTTTCAATACTAAACTGAAAACAAGTATAATAATTACTAGAGAATCCCTTGGACCTGGATTGCAGGGCAAAATTTTTCGACTAATGTTAACAGTAGACACTCTGAGTTCTTTTCCTATGTTTAGCTGAGATCTATATATTGTCTTCAAAGCAGTCAATGCCAAAAATCCGGTTTCGCGAACGTGGATGTTGACAATGCTAATAGTACACGAAATGCTCGTATTCGGTGCAGAAATCTCATCATCAAGCCTTGACGAAATTCGAATATCGGTTCCTTATTGCATTGTCTTTTGATTTCATCAAATGCCATGAAGTCTATAAAGATTTCTCCTTCGGCAGTTGAGAGACCTTGGGGGATAATTTGGGGCGGAAAAAAAGAGGATGGTGGTGGGAGGATGGCGATGAAAATTATTCAATAAAATTGGGTCGCAAATACTGAGAGATTGAGGAACGCTAGCTTACATGGCTCAGAGAATACAGAAACAAACGGATCATTACAACAACGAATACATAATGAAGCAAAATTGGACCAAAGAAGTAAGGTTGACGGACATTTTTATATGTATTTTACAAATCTCATAGAATATTTGTTTCCAATGTGTTTCTATTGGCTCCTTCTGCGACCGATTAGAGATCGACTCACATAGAACGAAAAAGGAACGGAACACAACGGAAGGTGGCTACTGAGCGGGTGGTACACGAACAGACATCCAGATCTTTCCATGTGGAACTTGGATTACACAGGCGATAATTTTGATGATACCGATACTGTACGCGATGGTTTCTTTCTACGGGATCGCGGAGGATTCAGGACTCACCTCGTAGACGAATGCAGCTTGGAAAAAAACTGATAAAAACTAACGAGCAAGGGAGTGGGCATCTAACCGAGCAAAATTTTTTAAACATCCGTGTCATAAAACAACAGCTAACCCTCGACGAGCATACGGAAGTTCGTTCGATAAGCGAACGTGATTGGGTGGATCTGGCAGTGCGGTTTTCTCCGACTAAGCTGATATACTTGTCAGATCATTCATGCTCGCTATACATTACCAAAAATTCTAGTATGTGGTCTTTAGAATCCATTATTAATAACATTGCCCCTTACAGTATCACATATAAACTATTTTACTGTAATTCTGCTCCTCTTATTGTTGCTCGTTTTATAATCTACCTTCACACTGTAAACATCATGGAAAATTCGCGAATGATCACCTGTGGATGGGAACTGAACGTTTTCCCACCTTTCACTTATCAGCCGAAACCGTTATCTTTAACTAATTTAATTACTAACTGCTTTCTTTAGCATAACAAGTATTAGCCGGCGTAGGCTGGATTAAATGAACACATTTCGCGCGCTCGTTATTGGTTGGCTGTCGTTTTGTGGCTCTAGCTACTCCGACGGTTAATTTGCGATTTATGACTATTTTGAAACTTCTGTTCGTTTCGACGTTCGACGTTCCCTGTCGTGCTCTTGCCTTCTTGTTTGGTTCTTTTTCTGCACCCGCTATTTTAAATAGCAAAACAATTCCGAACACTGTGTGAAAAGATATATCTTCCGACCTACTTTCTACATATAATTGCCTTGGTAGTCCTCCTCGTGATCTAAATCTGTAGTCACTGAGAAGAGATTAACAGAAATGCCATTCACTTATTGTGCGCTTGATAGTCACATCATTAATAGAGCAACCCATAACTGTGAATGTCATGTTGTTGTTTGTGATAATTAGCTATGCATTACACATGGTTAACCAAAGCGACACACATCCACCCCAACGTTTCAAATATTTTTCATTCTCTGAAACTGCATTTTCATGTTTAGTACCATGTAATGTATCTTATAAGTCACAACTGTTTTGTGGTTTTTCTTTACTTTTAGTGAAAAGCAGTACTCACGGTGGATGACATCAATGGGTCCTGCGTCTCCACCGTACTCTGCAGGCAGCATCTCCTTGGGCACGTAGTTGTACAGCGTATCCAGCGAAGTGTGCACGAAGATCTGCCAACACACCACACAACATTAGCCAACAGGAACCTCCCAACAGCCTTATTTCCAAACACGACGCCAATAAATACACTGACATTCAAATCGTACATTCACTGATGAGCCAAAGCATTATGATCATCAGCATAATAGCTTGTTTCTCCGTCTTTGGAACGAAATTCTCCTTGTCCCATGTTAGACAAAAAGTAGGCACAGCAGAACATTATACGCACTATCTCCTCTGCTGATATCTTCTTGCTCATTTAGACATTTTGGCTTACAAATTTCACCAGAACAAAAACAAAACAAATGAAAAACTATCCTTAGACCCCTATAGGATTCTAAAATATAGACGCGTTAGGCCCTTTTGATTCCGACACACAGTGAAATTTATTTAATAATCACAAATTTCGACTTAGAGAAATTATAGAGGAACTTTAAAAAGAATAACTGCTTCGACGTTACCAAAAGGGGATCCACAACTAATAGTGGAGTGCTAATCCAATTTACGTCTTTCTGTGCATTGTGCTGTCAACCACCTGGGAACAAAATTGTTTGTGTGACTCTGACTACTAATGGGACAACGCATATAGCTAGATTTGTGGTCGTTATCTACGCATTTCGACAGTGGTTTTGTTAGAGTTCATCGAAAAATCAATCAAAACCCTCTTGCTCAAGTACACAGTGACTACGAGTTAGAAGTCCTATGATAGTTACTCAAAACGAATTCCGTTTAGTCTTGCAAGAAAGATAAGCTGACACTGATAGAAAAGATGAAGAAACATTACATTAGATTCAATCAAAAATACATTTGAGCGTATGGTTAATAAATAATAAATAATCCCAGTGAGAAGCCTTTCGTAAATTGTTGCTGTTGATAAATTTCATCAGACAAACAGCAAGTCAGTCGAAGTTATATACGTTTATCTAGAATACTAAATATAGACAAAGTACATGGAATGAATGCTTAAAATTTAACTAAAATTTATGTTTCTTGCAAATTATAACAATATTTAATGACGTACCGTAGTGAACGAAACTATTGAGTAAGAAAATTTAAATCTTCAGTAAAATCTGCTTATTATGCCACAAGTACAAAGTGCGTGGATACTGAAATATCATCCGTTCGATGAAAAATGTGGGATCATTTAATGATGAATTGCTAATGTTATTTAGTATTAGTTTTCTAAAATGATGGAACCATGAATCACATGAATAGCCGTACTCTACATAAGTAACCAAGAAACAAAAGAGTTACATTATCTTGAGTATTTCTTCAACAATATGATGCCTGTTGCAGGATTGGGAAAGATACGCAAGTTACTCTTTCGTTTTCGCCATATTCACCACCTCTCTTACTAAACAACTCTCCTGTTCTTGAACACATTACTTTAAATTATGACTGTAGCTTCTGCGAATACTGGTTTGGTGATTTGGGTGATTCGGTTGATGTCTGCTTTGACTGAAGTATCTTACTTTCCGTCACGTTACTGTTATCGTAAGTTTCACCAACTGTTAAGTACAACCTCCTGAATCCTGGAATACAAAATGAGCAAAACACATAATTCAGAATGAGTTCGCAGAATAGACGACGACGCTGGTGAAAACAGTTTTCCATTGTTCTGCGTGAACTCACGATCTCCTCGGTTTTAGCGAGACGGAAGGGATGGGACTGGTTGTTCAGACGTATTGTGACAAGGTGTAGCCTGTCACTGCGTCCCGTATTAATAGCAGACCCTCTCCGAGTCCTCTGCTATTCGCAGCACTCCGTAATTACAGCAGAGTACCACTACAGTAGCACGCTGCGTTGCTTAATGTGGGGGTCTGTGACAGCAGCGACCTGAGAAACAAGAAAGCGGCTCGTGTGTGCTGTGTCTGAAACAGTGTATACACGGCAGTATAGTCGCTGTCCTCTGTTGATTGTATTTCGCAAAAAGATAAGATAAGTACAAAAATACAGAAAAAACCTTTTCCTGCGCTCTTTCAGTGGTTATTTATTATATTTTCCATACGCGATCTAGGTCTCGAGTTATTATTCCTTTGTCTAACATTACTGGCAAAGATGCTGTAATAGTTGTTAGAAACGTAAATAAACAAGAATCATTTTGAATAGCTGCTAAATGAACAATCAGATGTCAGTTACTCTCTTGTTGCCAATATTGCCAAAATGGACAGCAAGAAAAAGGGTGATTGAGCGCCTCATCTTTGTTCACCTATGTCCCATTAATGTTTACAAGTTGTTGTACATGTCGAATATTATATTTGTTCGTCACATCTGTTGCAAAATATTGCACAGAGGTTGTGGATGTTGCTTGGTAATGACTATGATGTCGAAATTGGCCTACAGCAAATAAACTGGGAATTTTACGCCCCATGACACACGACGTTTCTTTTGAAAATGTCCTGCCGGGTTTGAAGCCGATTGCTATTGACAAGACGTGACCCTCGTCTGCATTCGCTATCAGTTAGCAAAATGGCTGCCAGTGGCACATCGTTCTTCGCAAATACGTTTGACGGTCCGTGTTGATACACTAACGAAAACAGCAACTCCATTCACGTTGAGGTCATCGGTATGTCCAAACATGATAACTCCTTCCTACCTCTCTGTTGCGTCTGCACGTGGATCCATCTAACCTCTCCGTTTGCAAACAACCTATTGGCACGTACATCCTCTGCCATGACTTAGCAGTAGTTGCCAAAATGTGCCTACGGGTTGGACAGTGGGTGGAGTCGTGACAGAAAACGAGAACGAACCACAGGTAAACTGCAAGGTGAGGTAACTGCGGTGATCTCTACACTATGTGGATGGAGAACTCGATGCTTGGAGTATAAAACTCTCGCCTGCCAAAAGATATCTGTCGTCTGGATAAATAAACATATCAGTGTTGTGTAACACTAAAGGCCTCCGGTTGTTGATGTACAGGATAGAGGTACTGATCCGCAAGGGAGTACAGGGTGGCGCAGACCCGACTGGCAAAGTCCTACCTTGAACATTGGCCATGTGCATTAGCTTGTATTGGGTGACAGAGAGGCGAAGGGTGAAGGAAAGAACGCCATTTCATACGCCAGTAGTAACTGAGGCGTTGGAGCGTACTACATCGTGTTACCTCAGTTCGTCGCCATTTCCGCTTAGCTGAACTGTTTTGAAGACAGTGTTCAATGCGAAGTATGGAGCTCCGAGAGCAGAGAGTGAGGGAAGGAAATGTAGTCCTCAACGCTTGGTGCCCCTGCAGTCTCGCAGTTTAGGAGTGAGTTGACGAAGTTTATAATGAATGCTTAGGAAATCAACGTTCATCGTTACAAACTGCAAATTGTTCATAAACGTGATTCCAGACCCAAGGAAGTAAGAGTCACTTTTTGCACTGCCATAATCAATCTAGTAACCGAAAAACCCTGCTTCCTTGTATTATTCGTTCATATCCACCGAAGCCAGTGTCCATATTTGGGGTCTTGTCAAGAAATCGAACACGCGGTACTGGTCTTCCGTGAATCGTAAAGAGTTGCTTGAAAAGCCGTTGCACTCTCTCAAAATGACAGTTGGTGTAGATTCGGTGCACTGGGACTGTAGGCCCATATTTTTTTTCAAGAATAAGATGGAAACATAGCGTCTGTTACTTCGGAACGTAATGTCTCTATGTTGGAAAACTTTGTTCACTCTAGCTTACTTCGGCTTGACACTGATCGGAAGACACTTTACTTTCAGCAAGATGGTGTAACAGCCCACACTGCGCGCAACAACATGGCCGTTATTCGAGAAATGTTTGCAAGCGTTATCACTCTCGTTTCGGAGACACCGTTTACCTCTTCGGTCACCCGATGTTACTGTCCAAAATTTTACAATGGGGTTTCTTGAAAGAGCGTTTCAAACAAGCAATTGCTGATGAGGTTGAGGCAATTCTCGATACCCATGGAGGCACATGTACGATAACTTCCAGAAGAGCTTACAACAGTTCAATGATTTAAATGGAGGCCATTTTTCTGATGCAATTTTCAAGAAATAATTTCAGAGCAATGGATAATAAACGGCATATTTCAGAGTATTTATAAACCATTTCGTCTTGTTTTCTATACCATTTCATAATCTACGATCATTTTAAATGTTCAGCTCGGCGCCACCCTGTATTTAATGCACTAGCATGACAATATATTACTCTGATTTTTAATTTCTGTTCTAGGTTTTATTTTAAAACGGAACCAGTTTTGTTATCCTGTCTAGTGTAACCGTGTGATAGTTGCTGTTCCATAGAACACTATTAATTTTGATCGGGAAGAAATGAAAATGTAACACTGGAAGAACTAGCTACTTACCCTGTTCCTAATCTTCTCCTTTAGGAAGGGCTTGGCGAAATTGATGATGGTGTCCACCAGCGGGTGTACGTTAATCACGTGTACTTCCTTCAGCTTCACTGGGTATGCTTCCTGAAAGCAAGAAAAAGAAATCAGTAACATTAAGGGAAGTGTAAGGGAAGGTACGTTGAAACGGACATTCTACTTGCTTTCAGTCACGAATCCACCTCATTGCAAACTTAGAGAACTCTCAATGAAGCTACAGTCATTAATTTTGTTCCAAGCGCAGTACGAAATTGGAAAAGCAAATCCGTAAATTTTTGTTTGATTGCAGACTTCAGTATTATTGAGGTGTTGCACAAGTGTTGGATGAAGCACCTTCTAATTACCACATCTGTCATTAGAGTCTCGAGATCGAATTGGGAAACATATGAGATGTCGAGCGAAAAAAAGTACGAGATGAAACTTTAATGTGATCCAGGATAAGTTAGTAATGCATGGTTTCGAGTCTCCGTACAACAACTTATTTTAACTTGTTGCCAGTTTTCATCACGGAATATATGTCCCCAATGAGTAGAAAATTGTCTTGTTGACATACCCTTCTCTCTCTTCTCAGTGAAATAAAGTTACCTCGTGCATTTGGTCTACGGTAACTTACAATGCGTAAAATAGGACTTTCACTCACAAGTAAACAGTATGCACATCTTTTTCTTATTAGCCAGCCATTCGCTCTGCGTTGAGGAAATAGCAGAAGACTGAATTATCTCGAATTCACGTATTGGGCGTGGTGACCTATGGTCGTGAAAATGGCAACTGAAGTTTTCGCTGACTGATGTGATGAGAGATGACTCGGTTTGAACAAGTGGAACATCTCAGATCCAACGTTATTTATCGAAGACGAATTAGAATGTACATCGAAGGAATTACGAATGTGTTGATCCTGTTTAATGATGTTATCCATGCTCTCTTTCAATGCGTAAATGATGGTAATTGTTATACCTGAGCCAAGGTAGCCCCTGAGCGCCGGCAACCCATATTACACGACAGAGGATGAGGTTGTCTATGCCCAAGGCGTACTAAACGCGCCATGGTAAACACCGGCTATTTACATACAGTACATGATAATGGAAACAGACATTCCGAGCACATCTTCCTGCAGGGGGAGCTCGAGCCACGGCCTGCAGGAAGTATCACTATGCCAAAACCTGATTGGCTGAAGACAGCTATATAGGGGCTAGAACCAGCCCCGAAGTTCAGTTCCCACCGGATGCCGACCGCGTGTACTGCGACCGTTGAAGATTACGTCTTCGTCTCGGAATTGGACTGTTACTAGAGTGTGAGTGTGTTACCACGAACCTTTGTGGAAAATTAGAAGAGAACTTTTGTTTGCCTCAATTTGGAGACTTTTACTGGCATCGTTATTGTTACCTTTCGTTTGTATGTTCAGTCATCAACCTTGTGAACCTACATCAATAAAAGTTGTGTTTGTGAAAAATTGCGAATTGTCAGTTACAACAGTAATACGTCGCACATATCTGAAGATGTTATAAATACACACATAACTGTTAATCACTACTTATGGCCACCTGACAGTCACCCACACTCAACAGCGACATTTAACACAAGGACATCACACTTCGCAAAGGAGCGGTCCCACTGTGCGCGAAGAAAGAAAAACCTCTCCAGTTAGGAGGCTGAACATACCCCTCGGTGACTCACAGCCATCATTGCCATGCGGGTAAAGCAGACAGCAGATTTAGGCCATTTGAAATCCGCGGATCAATAACTTCAGTTGGAGCTAAGTAACGAATAAAGCATTGCTAATAGAAACTTGCCTCGAAATGCAGTGCTTGGGCGTCTACATTCATGCCTACCATTCATGTCGATAGCGATCTGTCTCAAAATGGACCCTGTGGACGCAAGTTGACGATTGTTCGTAATATACACTTTGAAAAATAGAAAAAAAAGACGCACCACGAAGGAATTATCTGAATGGCACGAAAATCGGTAGATGTGATCCAAACGCACACACAAAAAATGATTTCAGTGTCAGAAAAATTTGATGATTTATTCAAGAGTATGAGCGTCACAAATTGAGCAAGTCAGTAAAGCTTCTGACCCTTATTCGGCTTGGTCTTGATTGAAACAGGTGTTGGATGTCCTCCTGAGGGACGTCCAGGCAAATTCTGTCCAACTGGAGAGTTAGATTGTCAAATTCTCGAAATAGTTGGAATGCCCTGCTCATTATGCTCCAAAATTTTTCAAATCGATACAGATCTGGTGACTTGCCAAGTCGAGGCAGGGTTTGACAAGCGCGAAGACAACAGAGGAAATTCCCATCGTGTACGAGTGAGCATCATCTTGCTGAAAAGTAAGCCCAGGATAGCTTGCTATGGAGGGCAACAAAACTGGGCTTAGAAAATCGTCAACAAGCCGCTATGCTGAAAGGATTCTGTGGATGACAACCAAAGAGGACCTGCTATGAAAAGAAAAGTTTGTCACCACAGACCATCACCACTGTATGTCAGGCCGTATGACGGTCGATAGTCAGGTTGGTATCGTACCACTGTCCGGGGCGTCTCTAGACACGTCTTAGGGCTGGAAACTCAGTGACTAGAGTAGATGATAAGTCCAGCTTCGAACTGGCCAGAGAAGAAATATCTTCGGACGACTCAGACAGAGGTGGGATACCAAGCTGACTGTCGTTCGTCACGTGGCTAGCAGCCAGGAGCGATGGTCTGGGGTGTCATTTCTTTTCATTACAGGATCCCTCAGAGCATCCTTGCAACACAGCGGTATGTCGACGATATTCTACGCCTCGTCTTTCTGCCATTTATGGAAAGCCATGAGAGACTCTATTGCTTGTCTTCGTTTCTTGCCAAACCGCACTGTAGCGACCAAGGTCGCCATATCTCTCCCCATTTGAGACTGTTTGGAGCATAATGGGCAGAGCCCCCAACGATCCTGGGATTCTGTCGACCTAACGGGCCAACTGTATAGAATTTCGCACGACATTCGTGAGGAGAACATCTAACGACACTTTCAATCAATACCAAGCCGAATAACTGCTTGCATAACGGCCAGACGTGAACCAATACGTTATTGACTTGCTGAGTTTGTGACACTCTTCCTCTTGCATAAATTATACAAATTTTCTGGAATGGTAATCATTAGTTTGTCTGCCCATGTAGGCCAAACCTATCGATTTTCCTCCCGTTCGGATAGTACCATCGAGGTGCATTCCTGGTGGAGCGTGAATCATACTCGTACCTGGACGCAGACGAGGAACTTCTTGACCATGGAGGGGGTGAACTTGGCGAAGTAGGCGGGTGTGGCGACCGACGCGTCGAGCACGTAGACGTCGCCCGCGACGCCTGTCTGCTCCTCGAGCAAGCGGATGTCGCCCACCATGAAGATGAGCTTCATGCCGTCCGCCACCAGCGGGCCCTGGTAGTCCTTGGTTTTGCCGTTCATCACGATCACGCGGCGGCCGTTCGGCGTCAGGCCAGGCAGCGGCGGGAAAGCTCTGCAACCAAAACAACATCCGTGCTAAACGCTTGAAGACACGGAGGATTCAATGTCTGTGTCACATTATTATCACGAGTGCCTGGTAAACACCTGCAAAGCATCACAAACTGTTTGCAGATGACGATGCCGTTTACTGTCTAGCAAAGTCATCAGAAACTCAAAACATATTGCAAAATATTTTACACCAGATATCTGGCTCATGCGAAATGTGGCCATGGACTCTGAACGATAAAGCATGTGAGCTCCTCCAAGTGAGTGTCAAAACTATTTCATCAAATTTAGTTTTGACTATAAACGTTGACCATAAACAAAACATTAAGGAAAGGCAAACCTACATTTCTAGCATTTGTAGACTTAGAGAAAGCTTTTGACAATGTTGACTGGAATACTCTCTTTCAAATTCTAATGGTGGCAGGGATAAAATACAGGGAGCGAAAGGCTATTTACAATTTGTACAGAAACCAGATGGCAGTTATAAGAGTCGAGGGACATGAAAGGGAAGCAGTGATTGGGAAGGGAGTGAGACAGGGTTGCAGCGTGTCCCCGATGTTATTCAATCTGTATATTGAGCAAGCAGTAAAGGAAACAAAAGAAAAATTCGGAGTAGGTATTAAAGTCCATGGGGAAGAAATGAAAACGTTGAGGTTCGTCGATGACATTGTAATTCTGTCAGAGACAGCAAAGGACTTGGAAGAGCTGTTGACCGGAATGGACAGTGTTTTGAAAGGAGGATATTATATGAACATCAACAAAAGCAAAACGAAGATAATGGAATGTAGTCGAATTAAGTCGGGTGATGCTGAGGAAATTAGATTAGGAAATGAGACACTTAAAGTAGTAAAGGAGTTTTGCTATTTGAGGAGCAAAGTAACTGATGATGGTCGAAGTGGAGAGGATATAAAATGTAGACTGGCAATGGCAAGAAGAAGAGAAATTTGTTAACATCGAGTATAGATTTAAATGTCAGGAAGTCGATTCTGAAATTATTTGTATGGAGTGTAGCCATGTATGGAAGTGAAACATGGACGATAAATAGTTTGGACAAGAAGAGAATAGAAGATTTCGAAATATGGTGCTACAGAAGAATGCTGAAGATTAGATGGGTAGATCACGTAACTAATGAGGAGGTATTGAATAGAATTGGGGAGAAGAGGAGTTTGTGGCACAACTTGACAAGAAGAAGGGACCAGTTGGTAGGACATGTTCTGAGGCATCAAGGAATCACAAATTTAGCATTTGAGGGTAGCGTGGAGGGTAAAAATCGTAGAGGGAGACCAAGAGATGAATACACCAAGCAGGTTCAAAAGGTTGTTGGTTGCAGTAAGTACTGGGAGATGAAGAAGCTTGCACAGGATAGAGTAGCTTGGAGAGCTGCATCAAACCAGTCTCAGGACTGAAGACAACAACAACAACATAAACAATACAAATTTAAATGTTTTTGGTTCAGCTTAGGGATTACAATAACGAACAACTTAAATTGGAATCATCACATAGAAAATGTTGTTGGGAAGGTGAACAAAAAATTTCTTTTCATTAGCAAAACACTTAGAAAATGCAATACATCTGCTGAAGATATTGCCTTCACTACGCCTGTCGGTCGTCTTGTGGAGTAGTGCTATGTGGTATGGGACACTTACCAGATAAGACTGACGGACAACATCGAAACAATTCAGAGAATGGCAGCTCATTTTGCATTTGGACGAAATATGGGACAGAGTGTCACATATATGCTAAGTATGTTACGTGTCAATCATTAAAACAAGGAAACTTTCCGTTTCGGCGAGGTCTTTTAGCATTACTCGAAATGTCTAAATAATTTGCTGTCTCCCACTAACATAGAGAAAAATAATAACCAAGATAAAACATGAGAAAACGGGGAAAGATTTCGGCGTTCATTCTTTTCCCGCGTGCTATGCGAGAGTGGAACGGTAGAGACGTAGTCTGAAAGTGATTCTGTGAAACCGTTGCCGAATAGTAAAGCATGAATTGCGAAGTTACCGGGTACATGTAGAAAAAGGATGGTGAGATAAATATTCAAATCGTGTGTGTCGCATCTTACATATAAACTACGAGTGATTACATCCTCGGCTCTCTCAAGTAAACGAGTGGTCCAGAAATAATCTTTCGTAATCTTTCACTCTGTACAGGAGTGAGTTACGGTTCGAAACTTTTTCGCAGATTAAAGGTCGAATGACAGTGGAGGCCAACGGAATGGATCAGAAGTAAACGTGACCGTCAAATGGTGGTGTATTCACAAAAAACGCAACGTCACTTTGCGTAGCGCAGCAAAAAAATCTGGTAGTCCGGTTATTGTACGTCTACCATCTGTGATACAAAAAGTCAGAATATAGTATCAGAATTAAGAAACTACCAATGATAGGGTTTTTTTATGCCCGAGGCAAAATTTACAACCGGTGTTGTTGACAGTTGACATAGGTTGTATGGTAAATTTTCACGCTACAGAGAAATCAGCAAACAAGAAATGTGACGTCCAAATATTTCAAAGCATCAGCATTTATTCACTCGATAAAATATATACGAAGGCCATTAAAAAAAGCTTGTAAACAGAAACTAGTATCTTTATTTCAGAAATATTGCCCAGCACTGTAGGGCTATTTGTCCCACTGTGGCACAAGGCGGTGAATGGCCAAGAAAAAAGTGTAGATATAAATGAGACTTTATAAAAACTGGGAATATTTGTCAAATAGGAACATCCGCGATCCTTATACAGATTCCATACAAAATTATCTTAATTTTCTCCAGTCTGCAGACCGCTGCAGCAAATTAGACAGTTTTTAGGACAAGAGTCACGTAAACAGCCAAAAAAAAAAAAAAATTACTCTGTCGAAACAAACACGCGTAACAGAAGTTCGTAGTTAGTAACGTGCCGATTAAAACTGCAAGTCAACGGCAGTAACAGAGTAACTCCAAGGGATGAAAAGAGACATTGCTAGGGAAATTAATTTTTGAAACAAAAATCTGCAACATAAATCTTTCCACATTCAGTCTACAACCTGTTCCTACACTAGTGTCTATTTCCAGACTGAATCAGAGCATAGTTATATCTTTCAAATGAGGGACCGTACGCGGTAGAATTCGTAGAGGGCCGGCCGGAGTGGCCGTGCGGTTCTGGGCGCTACAGTCTGGAGCCGAGCGACCGCTACGGTCGCAGGTTCGAATCCCGCCTCGGGCATGGATGTGTGTGATGTCCTTAGGTTAGTTAGGTTTAATTAGTTCTAAGTTCTAGGCGACTGATGACCTCAGCAGTTGAGTCGCATAGTGCTCAGAGCCAATTCGTAGAGGAACAATTCGGCTTGGTGTTCGTTATCACGAAGAGAAACTTGTACAGACTACCATTCCGTTTTTCAGCAAAGTGTCAGTGCGACGTGAGAGGATGTGTAAACAATGACAGTAGCTTATGTGTAAGCAGCTGTTACGAAAGAGATAGTAAAGACTTGGAGTCAGCTGTGCTGGAGATCGGAAAGTGTATGGCGTACGCTAGACCAAGGAAACCTGTGTACTACACGAAAAGTGAAAACGTACGGTAGTAGTCTTCGATTACAGCTTTAATAACCAAAATTAGCCTGAAAAACAAGTGCCACCAGCCACTTGCGGAGATACGTTAGTATTTGTCGTCAGTCTACTAAAGAGACTGTCTAAGAAATACTTGCGAGCCTTATACTGGATTACTGCTCAAACGTGTGGGCTGCATAGGTCGGACTAATGAAGAAATCTGCCTTATAGGACGAATGACTTTGCAAACAGTCACCGGGATATTTTCGACGCGTAACGAATGTGCCGAAATATTTCGGATGCTTGGTACTTGATGAAAGATGTCTCCCCAAATATCATTCACGAAGTGCTCGTTCCACCGCCCCCCCTCCCAACCCCCCCCCCCCCACCCCCACCCCCCGGCCGTTCAAGAGTGGAACGGTAGAGAGACAGCTTGAAGGTGGTTCATTGAACCCTCTGCCAGGCACTTTATTGCGAATAGCAGAGTAATCACGTAGACGTAAAAGTAACACTAGAGGTATATAAGTAGTCATTTTTCCAACTCTTCAGCCGTGACTAGAAATAGATGTAACTCAACAATACACCATCCGTCCCAAAAGACTGATTTTATTCCTAGCCTAACTACAGTGGCAAATTGAACTAACACCTGTGAACAACAGATCTGCATTCAACCAGTCAATTGTGAACAGGCAAGTATTACATAGTGCACATGCGACCGTAGTGTGTCAGTGTCGTTGTGTCACAAACTTCGATGGAGCAACAACTCTAAATGAAGTGTTCAAGACATTCTACAGAATGTTCTCAAGAAGATAATAATGAAATTACAATGAAATGAATACCCTTAGCTGCATACAGGCGTTGATATAAGTCAACGGGGACAGCTGAAAATGTGTGCCCCCCCGATCGGGACTCGAACCCGAGATCTCCTTCTTAGATGGCAGATGCTGTAGCCATTTTTTTTTCAAATCTCATTTTGTTCGTTTTCGTTCGTTGCATCTGCTCGTGGCGGACGTCGCAAGACACCCGTTCATTATATATATATATATATATATATATATATATATATATATATATATATATATATATATATATATATATAATCGACTTTTCGTCACCAAACGAAAGAATCAGCACCATCACAGTGAAATCAGCCAATAAATCCTACACAATAATCAACGCACATGCACCGACTAATGACTACAACAGGAAAAACCCGGACGGAACTGATGACTTCTGGACGACAATGGAAGAAACTATCAGAAAAATTCCTGCACATAGAGTCAAAATAATACTGGGAGACTTCAACGCCAAACTCGGAAAAGAAAAGATATACAGACATATCACAGGAAAACATACTCCACACAAGGAAACCAACAAAAACGGAAAACATCTGACAGACTTTTGCAAAAGCCACGACCCCGCCATTATGTCAACAAAATTCAAGAAACCAACACGAAAACTTAACACATGGAAATTCCCCAGCGGAAAGCAAGAACTACAAATCGACCACGTAATAGCGCAGAAAGACTCACAAAAAGAAATTTTGAACATAGACACCCGTAAAGGCTACTTCGACTCAGACCACCACCTACTACAGATCAGGATTCGTCTTTTGCCCAAGAAAAAGCTCCAGAAGAATAAAATTGTTAGACCAGATCCAGAATACGTTACTTTAAACCAGACACAAATATTACACAAAATTAAAATGGAGAAAACGACAGACTGGACACAACTTTCACGAAGAATCCGAGAGGCCATGAAACTAGCACAAGCACCACGAACACGGAAACACCGTTGGTGGAACCACACATGTGACCAAGCTATTGACCAACGAATCAGTGCATGGAAAAAATTTAGTAGCCATAAATCCCAAGAGAATTGGATGAACTTCTTGAAAACACAGAAGCAATCAAACAAAATCATTCGCAGTGAAAAAGACAGTATGACAAACGGCGACTGACAAAGATCGAATCGGACTTCATGAAGAAAAATACAAGAAACTTCTACAGAACGTTCAGAGAAAATATGACTGGATATCAACCACCCAACTTGTGCTTCAGAAGACCGGATGGAACCCTAGAAACCAATACCAAAAACAATTGTGATATTCTGGCAAAGTACTTTGAAAAACTGCTCAACACCGACCCCCCCCCCCCCCCCCCCATGGAAGAAATGATGACAGAAACGAGCACATACAATCCAGATAGTGAACCTCCAACTCTAGAAGAAGTTAAAGAAATAATAAAGTCACTCAAGAATCGTAGAGCACCAGGAGAAGATGGCATCATCGCGGAAATCTGGAAGTTGCAAGACCCAGAACTCACCAAAGACATCCACAGGATCTTGGAAGACATCTGGAACACCATGAAAATTCCTGGCGACTGGAAAACTGCCCTGATACACCCACTACACAAAAAAGGTGACAAGACTGACCCGAACAACTACAGAGGAATATCCCTACTACCGGTCACATACAAGATCCTCTCTAAAGCTTTACTGAACAGACTAGAAAGCCAAACCGAGCACTTGATTGGGGAATACCAAGCAGGCTTCCGTAAAGGGCGGTCTTGTGCGGAACAAATTTGGAACCTGAAAATGATTTTACAACACAAACAGAACCTGATCATTACCTTTGTTGACTTCAAAAAGGCGTACGACTCTATCGACCGGAAAACTCTCTTCATAATTCTAGCAGAATACAAAGTAGACAACAAAACACGGGCTATCATAGAGCAAACTTTAACCAACACGACCTCCAAAGTAAAGTTCTGTGGGGAACTATCAGAGCCCTTTGAAATTCGCACAGGTGTCCGACAAGGCGATGGCCTCTCACCTCTCCTTTTCAATCTGGTGTTAGATAAGGTCATAAAAGAATGGGAAACATCACAACAGGGGATAACCTTAGGAAACCTACAGATTAAATGCCTGGCTTTTGCAGACGATTTGGCGATTGTCACGAAAGGTATAAAGGAAACAAAAGATGCTATTGAAAAACTGCACGAAATCGCTTCCAAAACTGGACTACAGATCTCTTACGAAAAGACACATTTTATGAGCACAAAGAAACTCTCATCTCTGAACACAAAGTATGGCACGATTTACAAAACGGCAAACTTCAAATACCTCGGTGAAACACTACAAATGAGTGGACATAACAGAGACTCAAACGAAGAAAGAAAGACTAAACTGGACAAGGCATACAAAGTAGTGTGGAATCATTACAACAAGAAGTCTATCTCACAAAAAGCCAAATTACGCCATTACGACACGGTGGTGCTCCCCGAGGCACTATATGCAGCAGAGACCGCACTAATCCTAGGGCATACACGTACCAGACCATTAGAAAAAGTAGAACGGAAAATACTTAGGAAAATATTTGGCGCAACTAACAACAATGGAATATGGATCAAGAAACCTACAGAGGAACTGTACAAACATACGGAGACAATCACAGAAAAGATTAGAAAACGCAGACTACAATTCTATGGACACCTATACAGAATGCCATCACACAGGCTGACCAAACAGATCTTTGAGTGGGTAACCACTAGAAACAACAAATGGGTGGCAGAGGTAGAAAACGACCTGAACCAGCTCAACATACCAGCAGACACAATAAACGACAGAATAAAGTTCAGAAACATCATTAAGAAAAGTAAACTACATGAGATACAATGCGACAAACGAACAGGCATAAAATGGACCGAAGAACGCAAGCAAGATCACAGCCAGAAGATGAAAGAAATATGGGCAACCACAAAGGCAATCAAGATGAAGCCGAAGACACAAAGCCGACAAGAAGCATGGACAGAGGACCGGAAACAGAAACACAGCGAGCGAATGAGGGAAGTTTGGGCAGCAAGGAAGGCAGCAAAAGGAACTGGCCATGTAGTTTAGTCCAAATGCGCTCTTTAAGGGCAAAACACCAATAATAATAATAATAATATATATATATAGTCCCGCACTATATTCATAGTGCCCCTGCCCATCATACTCATTACTCGCGGCTTTACCGCCGATTCCCGTAAGAGTTCGGGCACTGTTTGTGCATCCGCACAGAAGAAGATGGTCATATATGACGATAATAATGTTTGCAGAGTTTGTCCCGCACATCTTGACTCTGCAAACAAACTAACGTAGCCTGGAAGTCAGCCATGACTTGATTGAAACGCAAAACGCGGACAATCCTCTTCTAGAAATAAGCACCACGTGTGACTAGACTTGGTGTTATCAGTACGAACCTGCCACTAAACGACATAATGCAGAAACTCGCATGATGAGTCAACACTGTGACGACATAACAGGCCTTCTAGCTAGTGTGGCGGGCGAATGTGTCTAAAGGAATGACTTTTATAGTAGTTTCACATGGATGTATGAAAGTTACGTGTGTTGTACGCTCGTGCGACATCTTGTCAAAAGTATCCGTAAACCACCATGTCGTGCGGAATCAGCTAAATCCACGAAAGGCGGACCCGCAAGTATAAATGGTAGCAGCGAGTGTCGTGTTGTCGGTAGACAAGCAGTGACATTCCTATGTAGAATGGAACTGGCCTCTGCCTGTCGCAAGACGCGACGCACCGCCATAAAAGAAAACGTCGAATATCGTGTTGACAATAGAGTAGCAGTGACAGCGGAGTAGGTCGGTTAAGAGAGCTCAGTGACTTCGAACGTGGAGTAGTCATTGGATGTCACCTGAAGTCGAGCAGGGGCATTTCAGCCCTTCTAAAGCTGCTCAAGTGAACTGTTGGTGATGTGATTGTGAAGTGGAAACACGAAGGAACAAGCACAACTACACGAAGATCAAGCAGACCTCACGTACTGATGGACAGAGAGCATCGAGCATTGCGGAAGGTTGTTGTGAAAAGTCGCACCAAGTCAGTGGAAAATATCACTCATAAGTTCCAAAGTGCTGCCAGCAATCTAGCTAGCAAGGTCGAGCGTAGTGAGTTAAGCAGAATGGGGTGGAGTGGTGGAACAGCTCCACACATTTCTGTAGTCATTGCTAAGTGACGGTTGAGTTGTTGCAAAGAGCACCGCCACCGTACAGTCGATGTCCGCAGACGAATGATTTGGAGTGATGAATGGCGCTTTAGTCTGTGGCATTTTGGTAGAGGGCTTTGGGTTTGGCGAATGCGAGGAGCATGTTACCTTCCATAATATCTAATGCCAACTGTGAACCTCCTCCATACTTGGAGGAGGTGGTGTTACTGTATGGGAGCGTTTTTTATGGTTACGCTGTGTATCTTATTGCACTTAAGAAAACACTAAACTCGGGAGGATATGGACAAATTTTACAGCCTTGTGTAATGCATACAGTAAAGGAAAAGTTCAGAGACGATGGTTGTTTGTATCATCACGACAAAGGTTGGTTGGTTGGTTTGGGGAAGGAGACCAGACAGCGTGGTCATCGGTCTCATCGGATTAGGGAAGGATGGGGAAGGAAGTCGGCCGTGCCCTTTCAGAGGAACCATCCCGACATTTGCCTGGATTGATTTAGGGAAATCACGGAAAACCTAAATCAGGATGGCCGGACGCGGGATTGAACCGTCATCCTTCCGAATGCGAGTCCAGTGTCTAACCACTGCGCCACCTCGCTCGGTCATCACGACAAAGTACCGTTTCATAAGGCAGCTTCTGTTAGGCGATGGTCTGTGGACAATAACATTCCTGGAGTGGACTAGTCTGCTCAAAGACCCAAACTGAACTCTATGGAACATCTTTGGAATGAGTGATAACGTCGTCTTCCCTCCAGAGCCCGACGTCCAGCATGACTATCTTCTTGGGTTTCGTCTCTTCAGGAAGAATGGACTGTCATTCCGCCACACGCATTCAGACACGTTACTGTAAGTGTCCAGGTACTTTTCAGCAGATTCTAGACTACCTAAAGGGGTGTTGCGATGCGTGCAGACACTTACACGTTGTCGAGGATCTCCTTCAGCTCGGGCCGTGTGACGTCGCGGTCGGTGAAGAACTCGGGCAGCGCGGCTCGCATCGTGAAGTACATGTCCAGTTTGCGCTTCGTCTTCTCCAGCGAGAACTTGCACCCGCGCAGGAACGTCATGATGCGCTGGTCATCTGCAGGACAAGGAATAACGAATAAAAGTAACCGAGCATCGTTTATATAGTCTGTCATGATGTTGGTATCAGTGATATAAATTCCAGTTAACACTAACGGTAATCATATACACATTGTACAAAAATTTGTTAGGCAAGGGAGATATTACAGTCTCTAGCTTTGATAACGGCCGCAATAAATCACCAATTTTCAAACGGTGTGCCAAATCCACCTGAAGCCCTTGATAGATAATTCATCTCGTAGAGATACCTCAGTGCGGAGATATTAACTGTTAAGTTTCACCCGCTGTTCAAATTAGTCGCAGAGACTCGTCTTGGGGTTAAGAGTGGCTGATTTACCAGGCTAGTCGAGGTGAGGAGCAAGCCTGACTTTGCGTTAAACTATTAAGCTGGTGCATAAGTTAGCAGCGTTTTTGTTTTACATGTTCGCATTACGGTTGCTATGGTTTTACTTACCAATTGCCTTTTTTTGTAGTTTACTGTTGCCATTTGATTTTACGTATTGACATTTGGTCATTTGCAGATACGAAGTGGCGTTGTGGACGCTAGAAAATGGAGTGTCAGATGGAGAAATCGGAACATTTCCGACATATCCATCTGTTTTTGTTGAATTGGCGGCCGCTGTGGCCGAGCGGTTCTAGGCGCTTCAGTCCGGAACCGCGCTGCTGCTACGGTCGCAGGTACGAATCCTGCCTCGGGCATGCGTGTGTGTGATGTCCATAGGTTAGTTCGGTTTAAGTAGTTCTAAGTCTAGGGGATTGATGACCTCAGATGTTAAGTCCCTTAGTGCTTAGAGCCATTTTTCTGTTCAATGGAGGGATGATAGCAACGGAGGCAACTAGAAACATTTGCGTCATGTTTGAGGATAATGCCACTGGACAGAGAATGGCAAGAAAATGGTTTTCTCGTTTTAAGGAGGATCTTTCTGACATTAGTAACTCTCCACATTCAAGAAGACCTACATGGTTTGATGAAGATCGTTTAGACACATTTATACACAATGATCCCCCGTGAGTGTACACGTGATGTGGTAGGTGAGATAAATCATGATCTCTCCATCATCGTACGACACTTCCATCTAATGGCGGAGTTTAAAAAATCGGGTTATGGTCAGCCTATCGCATTCCCTACACAAAATCACAAAAATCACTGGGTTGCCACATATGTATCTCTGCTTGCTCATTATCAAATGGTTCAAATGGCTCTGAGCACTATGTGACTTAACATCTGTGGTCATCAGTCCCCTAGAGCTCAGAACTACTTAAACCTAACTAACCTAAGGACATCACACACATCCATGCCCGAGGCAGGATTCGAACCTGCGACCGTAGCAGTAGGGCGGTTCCGGACTGAAGCGCCTAGAACCGCTCGGCCGCTCTGGCCGGCCTGCTCATTATCACTGGCTCATGAACAATACCCACCATTTCTATCCTGTATCGTTACTGGTGACGAGAAATGGTGTCTTCATACTATCATAAAGAGAAGAAGCAAATGGTACCTCCCTGTACAAAGACCTGCACGCATCCACTAAAGATAATGGTATGCATCTGGAGAACAGTGGCGGTGTGGTGCACTAAGAATTACTTCACCGCCCCTGGTAACTGAGTGGTCAGCACGATTAAATGTCATACCTAACGGCCCGGTTGCGATTCTCGGCTGGGTCAGAGATTTTCTCAGGGACTGGGTGTTGTGTTGTCCTTATCATCATCATTTCATCCCTATCGACACGCAAGTCGCCGAAGTGGCGTCAACTCGAAAGACTTGCACCAGGCGAACGGTCTACCCGACGGGCGGCCCTAGCTACACGGCATTTCCAATTTCTTTACCGGTGTGTAACCATCAACGCTGACATTTATTATCAACATCTGTGACGTCTTGCAGACGCAGTCCAAGAAAAACGACCAGGAAGGCTGCGTGAAGTGATGCTAATCCACGACAACGCCCGCCCGCATTCTGCTAGAATGGGAGGAAACCACTATAAAGGCGTTGGGTTAGGAAGTCATTGTGCACACCTGATCTTGCGCCATCAGATTTTCACTTTTTCCGCTCTCTATCGAACAAGCGTCCTTCCTTTCCAGATGTAAATGCGCTCCGAACACGCCTCGACGAGTTCTTCGCCTCAAAAACTCGTGATTTCTACAGTCTCGGTATCGAAAGGTTACCCCGGCGTTGGCAGATTACATAAACAGTGAAGGAGAATATATTACTGAAGACTGAAGTCTCTGTTACGTATATCTGATTTGTTTATCAGACTTACGGAGAAATGCTACGCACTTAAGTAGCAACCGAACAGACTGTCAATAATTTAGTTACAGAAGTAATATACTACAGCAGTTACTAGTGAATGTATAACCTGACTCACTCCACAACCTCGAGAGCTCATCTTCATGATGGCGAATGAAGAAATGTTAGGGGTTATTATATCGACTGATATATGCAATTAAGATGCCCCTGGGTACCAACCGACAGAAACAGGCAGCAAGAGGTATCTCGTTGGTAAGGTGCTCACAAGTTGCTCTCCGATCAGAGCAGAGCTGGGAAGTTTTTCACAGACAAACTATCTAATGTGGAACGTGTGGGAGGGCTTATCAGCATCCGTCTATTCTGTTCATTTCAATGGCACATTGTTTTGGTTCAACAGACAAAATCAGCAAAAGGTCATTAATAAGAAAGAAATGTTTGCTGACGTGGAAAAGTTAACTGTGTTGTAACATTAGTCCATGGAGAAGTGCTGACCGCCAAAGGACGCATTTCTAGCAATGGGATGTATTACCACAAACCACGCTGGAAGGCCAGAGTCACAGTATTGAGATATGTTGTGTTTGCTATCGTATGCAAACATCCACACCCTATCCACGATTGTCGTGTGAACGATTGAGTGACATCATTCATTACATGCACTACCAGCGACAATCCTTCTGGTGTGTCTTACATTCTTACTATATCCTGTAAGTAGGCTGTTTAGGTTTTTATGTTGGTAACGCCATGTAGCGCTCTGTATGAAAATCACTGGCGGTGCTGTGTGCAGTCTGTGGCTGGTTTGCATTGTTGGAATTTGCTATTGTAGTGTTGGGCAGTTGGCTGTTGACAGCGCGTAGTGTTGCGCAGTTGGAGGTGAGCCGCCAGCAGTGGTGGATGTGGGGAGAGAAATGGAGGAGTTTTGAGAGCGGATGATCTGGACGTGTGTCCATCCATTGTAAGACTGGATGTCATGAACTGCTATATATATAATGACTTTCGAACACTATTAAGGTAAATACATTGTTTGTTCTTTATCAAAATCTTTCATTTGCTAACTATGCCTATCAGTAGTTAGTGCCTTCAGTAGTTTGAATCTTTTATTTAGCTGGCAGTAGTGGCGCTCGCTGTATTGCAGTAGTTCGAGTAACGAAGATTTTTGTGAGGTAAGTGATTCATGAAAGGTATAGGTTATTGTTAGTCAGGGCCATTCTTTTGTAGGGATTTGTGAAAGTCAGATTGCGTTGCGCTAAAAATATTGTGTGTCAGTTTAAGCACAGTCATTTATAATTTTTCTAAGGGGACGTTTCAATCCTTACGTGTAATAGTTCCAGGGCACAATTTACACGAATACCCTGATCCTGACTAATACGTAGCTTTGTGTAATCAGCTACGTACCGTATATGCATAGTATTATCAACTGTTAAGTATTTATTCCATTGACTCGCATTGTGTCGGTGCTCTCGAAGTTCTTTTACCTTTTGGACGTAAGTGTTCATTACTATGTAAGTACATAATGGTATTGCGTATAATAGTTGGGCACGAAACTATATTGACATATACGCATAAGAACAGGGTTCATGAAGCACACGATCTGCTTTCTGGGAGGCGCGGTTGCAGCGAATTAGAGTCGAATTGTCGCGTCCTCCTGTGCGGAAGGAATTCCTAACGCGATCGTCGTCTGCACTGGACTTGATGTGAAACGATGTGCAATCGGTTTTGAACTCAGTGTTTGTGTTTTCCGTTCGGTCTATTGAGTAGTAAACGGTGCCAAGGAGATGAGAAGTCATCAGCTGGTGTCACAGCAGTCTGAAACAATTAAACTGGAGCGGTTGGTTCCAGCTGACAGGAGCAAAAGAAAGCTAACTCCACCATTTGTATTCGGTTTTGTTGGACGGGTAACTCGTGTAATCGGCTCACGACTTGTATCCATTCGCGTCACATTTAACGAGTTCTATCTTCTGATACACTGTTACGTATAAATCTGAGCCATAGTCGCCAAGGTCTCGCCTTTTCACGCAATGCAAATCCATCTTTAACAACAGAAACGAAACTCTTCACTCACGCGAACTTTCGACAGTCATAGACACTGAAATGTCGCACTTATTGCACAGCCCTCGTCCTTCCCAGAAAGGACACCAAGTTGCAAAAATACAGTTTCTTTTTCCAACAGTACTGCTGAACGGCTTCGCCTTCGTTTTCTCAGCTAAGAACAGCACATTAGAAGTAGGATACATTCCAGCATATGTTCTTCATTTCTTTTACTACACACTTACTCAAAACAACGCAGAAAACTAAATTGTTCAAACACTCATTACGGCTGTAAGCAAGATTCGGTTAAACATTGAGCACATTCCTACACGGCCTGCAAAGCTCACACTCAATGTTGACTCAATGAACATCCAACAAATAATATTTTGTAGCTTTGTTTCGGCTACATATTTTGTAGATAGATAAGGTAGTTAGTGTGAAGGTCATGTTGAGGACCATTCTTTATTATTGTCATTGATAAAACAAGTTATGTTTCGTTTAATGGGAGGAAAAGAAAAGCTCGGCAACACGAAATTACTTCCAAGGAAGGTATCTGTTTACTTAACAAATAGTAGAATTTTTTGAGTTTATTGGATTCTGGTCTCTTACTACTTTGTTGATGATCCTTTACCGATAACAAGGAATTAACTGCAGTACAATACTGATGAGTGGCAGTTAGCCCTAAATCAGTCAAAATGTGATTTAATACAGATGTGTAGGAAAAACAATCCTCTAGCGTTGTAATACAGCGTTAGTGGTGTGATGCTTGACGCTGTCATATCGATTACAAATCTAACCGTACCGCTACAAAGCGACATGAAGTGGAACGAAAACGCAAGTTTGACGGTAGGGAAGGCGAGTGGTGCACTTTGGTTTATTGGGAGAATTCTGTGGAAGTGTAGCTGATCTCTAAAGGAGGTCGTGCACAGCACAATCATGCAGCCCGTTCTGAAGCACTGCTCCAGTGCTTGACACCCCCAAGAGGTCAGATTAAAGGGAGACAAGAAAGAAATTCAAAGGCATCCTGTTAAATTTTTTACCGATAGGCTCACTAAACATGCTAGTATTTCAGAAATGCTCTCTTAACTCAAATAGTAATCCCTGGAGGGAAGAAGACATTCTTTTAGCGAAACACTGTTGAGAAAGTTTAGAGAACCAGCAGAGCTGCAACAGACTAAAGAACCATTTTACTGCTACCAACATACATCTCGCGTGCGGGTGGCGAAGCAAGATAAATCAGGACTTGTATGGATGGAACCATATAGACAGTGGACCGTCCCTCGTTCCTTTTGTGAGTGGAGCAGGAAACGGAATAACTAGTAGCAGGTACAAGGTATCCGCAAATACAGGAGGTTCGGCGGTAGTAAAACGCCCCACTCGCCTTGGAACAACTTCTCTACGGGACGCCAGCCGTGGCTCAAACATCATCGTTTCTTCTGTAGTATGAGCTGAACTCTGTTTCTTGCTGCATTATTTGTATTGAATCTTCGTTCTCTTGGTGAAATATAAGCGGAGTTAATCTTCTATTTACTGTGTTCACTTGTTCTCTAATCATTTCTGCTCCTGTCCAGCTTTCCTATGACGACATTTGCCACGCCACTCTGTGGCCCGCCTATTCCTACCAGTGTGTACTAAGAGGTACAAAGTACCCTCCGCCATGCACCGTACGGTGACTTGCGTAGTATGTATGTAGATAAAGAGAGAGAGGGTTGTACACTTTTATCTGTCTTCACTTTAGTTGCACTGATTTTGCAATGAGCCTTTTATTTTTGCTGACATTCTGAGGAAGTGTTTGTCACGAAGCACGATAAATCTCTTTAAATACTATGTTTTCAACAGGTTGTCGAATATTTCCTTTTGTCACTCTCTACATGTTTCTATATTGTGTTTAAATCTCAGAGGAATACTGCACACAGAACTCCCTGTTTTATCCGCTGGTGAATCTTATAGGTTCCAGAGAAAAGGAGTTCGTTCTGAGTAAGAAATGACGTGGAAATATCCAATATTACTGGTTACTGGTCCATTCGTTCAGCCCACAACTTTGGACAACATTTCTCGTGACAAATTGAATGTGACCGGGCCTTGTAGCAAGACTGAGTACAATTAACAATATTTTAGTACGATTTTTTGTACTATATTGGAACATTTACTTCGAGAATTGTTACGAAAATAGAACCTGCACTTATGGCCATTTTGAAGATTTCTTCCACAACATCAAAACAATCGTCCCTCAGCTTTGACTAAACAGTTACACGTGACTCGATAAATACACGAACCAATATGCTCAGCATTTCGACATTCACTTTTAGGTTCCCATGTAAACACAGGCAATTGGTGAATTATATACTTGCATTAGCGAAATGTGGTAACTATTAATTATTGGCTCTAAGCAATATTGGACTTAACATCTGAGGTCGTCAGTCCCCTAGACTTAGAACTACTTAAACGTAACTAACCTAAGAACATCAACACATCGATGCCCGAGGCAGGATTCGAACCTGCGAACGTAGCAGCAGCGCGGTTCCGGATTGAAGCGCCTAGAACCGCTCGGCCACATCGGCCGGCTATTAGTTATTTATTGTACACATCAGCTGGTGCACAGGTCGTGACTTAAAAAAAAAGCAAATGCTGGTGGTGAATAAACGTAGTCAAACTGAGTTTTACACAAAGAGAGATAACGCCTAGAGGGCGTGAGACACCATACTCTTGGCCTCACGCAGAGCCACTGCGTACCTAAACCTCTGTTCACGTTTAATTTCATTACGCTAACGGACAAGGCGTCTAGCTTCAATAGACGGGAAGTTTTCAGCTAAATCCCAACGAACAGGAGATGGACCAGGGGATTCTCAGTTACATACATTCGGGAGAGGCTATGATAGAGGATGTGTGATACAACATGAAGAACCTAGTAAATTATTCAGTATGTTTTATTTACATTAACTCAGTCAGCTATTCCGAATGACTTAACAAAAAATTAGTATGAAATTATTAAAACATTAATTCTTGCGACAACTGTCGGTCCAGTTGTCAATGGCTATCCTTTTCTGGTCACTGCCTGCCGCTCTAGCGGTGCCCTGGCTTCAACAACGTACACTGTTGTGCGTGACATAAGACGAATGTTTTAATTTTGACAGCTAATTCACTACTCTTCTAGTCTGTTACGTACATGTCATTTCATGAGAAAGAGACCACTGACATTTTCATACGTATGTAATAACCTATCTGTAGAATTATATAGGTTTACCTGTTTTTTCTATTATATTATACCTGACACTGTGTATTACATTTGTTTTGTCTATACTCCGCTGCATAAATGCTTTCCAGATATGAAGATGGAAACATTGATTACAGACACCGGTTGCCGAGAATAAAAGTTATTGAGAACGAAGCCTTTCGCGACGGCACTGTTGTATAAAACAAAAATGGTTCAAATGGCTCTGAGCACTATGGGACTCAACTGCTGAGGTCATTAGTCCCCTAGAACTTAGAACTAGTTAAACCTAACTAACCTAAGGACATCACAAACATCCATGCCCGAGGCAGGATTCGAACCTGCGACCGTAGCGATCTTGCGGTTCCAGACTGCAGCGCCTTTAACCGCACGGCCACTTTGGCCGGCTGTATAAAACATCCTCGGACTTCTTTCAGCTCAGGGTAAAACATCGAGCTTTCCACGATTACCACCACCGTCTGCGTCAGGAGCAGCTAATTGTCAAAACTGCTTCTGCGCTGGCCTTATATAGCCCAAAGAGGGCTTCTGATTGGTCGGCAATTATGTAATGCTGTCGCAGATGGTGTCAACGTCTGCGCTAGTGGCGCCACAGCTCCCGTCGTAGCGTAAACATTGTGACGAATATCTCTGGATCTTCTCTACATCGAAAGCTCGCATCCATGCAACGTTAAGATTATATCTGCTGCCACTATTGAAGAGCTTCTCACATGTTCTTATTTCTACAGCGTCTTTAATTACAGAGTACCAGTATATGGGAGCCTGGGACAAAACTTTTGCTTCGTCAAACAGTATTTTGTGTTTGCTTGTGAGTTGTGCTCAGCAACTGCAGATTTATCCAGTTCTCGATTTTTAATATGTCTTTGATGTTCTGCACAGCGGATGGACTGACCTATATTATTGCTTCCGCAATGACAAAGGATGTTGTAAATCCCAAGAATCCTGAGGCCGAGACTGTCCTTAACAGGGTGTTGCATCACTTTTCTCTTCTTAGGAGCCCTGAAAATACATCTGATACCTCGGCTTCCAAGAACTCTGCCTACTTTGCTGGATATTGCTCCGCAGAAAGGGAGGAATACAATCGGTGGCTCGTCACGTGAATGTTCAACATTTTAAAGTTTCCCTTTCTTAATTTCGGAATCCACGCGGTCCTCGTAATAAACGGTTTTTTCTCTGTGTACCAATCTATTTAAATGTGCTCTTTTGTGGACGGAATGGTGAAAACTCTAGGTGCTAAGATGCAAATCAGCGTGCGTCGGCTAGCGGTGCAATGAATGGCCGCTACGTCCATCTGACTATCGATGCTCCATAATAACTAAAAACGGCAGCCGTTCCTCTTTCTCCGTCTCCACAGTGAGCTGCGTATTTCGGTGTATGCTATTCACACGTTCCTGGAAGTGCTCAAGTGCTTCTACGGCGTGTGACCAAACCTCAAAATGTTCCACAAAAGAATTTGCTGGAGACAGCGGAGAGTTCATATCCACTCCCTCCGTTATTTCTCCTCAAATTTACCGCCGTACAAGAAGTAGGTGGTAGTCAGAACATATAGGAACAACTTTATCGTTTCAGGAGGAAAATGCTCTGTCAGCAGTTTCAATGTGTCCTCCTCAGGAACTTTCGTAAATCGTGAGACCACATGCAGGCTGGCTAAAATATGGTTTGGGCCAATTGTAATCTGTTTGATCTGTTTCCACAGTCAGCTTATCCTAATGAAGGTGATGGAGATAATAGTCGAAAGCTCGAGATTTCACCCTTAACGGACGCGCCAAGAAGTCCGAGAATGTTTTATACAATAGAAGTTATTATTAGCAAGCTTGGCAAAGAAGTTTATCTCCACTTAGATATTATCACAGATCGATCCTTGCTTCTCAGAATGAGTAAAATAAAGGGTATCGCTATTTATCGAAAAGTGGCTCCATCGATACTTTCGGAAACGTCGCCAATTCTGCAATGAGAAGGTGCACGCTGCGCTGAGGCGGCATGACGGACGTACCCTGGAAGTCGGGGAGATGCGGCTGCTTGGCCAGCCAGTCCTTGATGTGCTGGAGCGCGTCCTCGCGCGTGTTCACGTCCTCGTTCAGCTCCTTGCGGATGTGGATCTGCAACTCCGGGCTCGGCTGTACCAGCGTCATCTGCAAAACAAACCAGTGGTCACGTACAGGTAGGAAAGACGTGACAAATAAATGCTAAAATGTCACATAATTAATCATCATAGAAGATTTCTACATCACAGAAAAAGTGCAATCAGAAGGAGGCAAGGAAGATTAGGGTTTTAACTCCCCGTCGAGGAAAATGTCATTAGGTACGGAGCACTATGTCGAGTTAGGGAAGGAAATCGGCGGCGTCATCCACGGTTTTCCTTACGCAGTTTAGAGAAATCACAGAAAGCCCAAATCTGGATGACGTCCGTCTAGGATTTGAGCTGTCCCCATTCTGATGAGTCCAGTGTCTTACGATTGCGCCGCCTCCCTCCTTGATGCCGTTCGTCAGGACCCTTGCGTAATCACACCGAAAAAACAAACAACACGTGCGAGTGGGAATAACGTTCTGAGGGTTCCTTACCAACCTAATCGTTGTTGTTGTTGTGGTTTTCAGTCGAGAGGCTGGTTTGATGCAGCTCTCCATGCTACTCTATCCTGTGCAAGCTTCTTCATCTCCCAATACCTACTGCAACCTACATCCTTCTGAATCTGTTTAGTGTATTCACCTCTTGGTCTCCCTCTACGATTTTTAACCTCCACGCTGCCCTCCAATACTAAATTGGTGATCCATTGATGACAGTTATATAGAGAGCTCATCTTTAGGTTTCGATGAGTGAGTTTGCAAATATCGAAATATGAGACATAAATGCTCGTATTCTTTGACTAGTGTTTTTATACTTCCAGAGCACCGTAGACTTTAGTACGTGTTCTAAATTTCAACATGATATCTCTGTCCCTTCCTAAGAAAAAGAGAGTTTGAGTGAACGGACAGACAGACGTGTAAAAGAGTGAGCCTATGATGATGTTTGGTTTGTGGGGCGCTCAACTGCGCGATCATCAGCGCCCATACAAAGCCACAGTTTTTACACAGTCCAGTGGAGCCACTGTCACGAATGATGATGATGAAATGATGAAGACAACACAAATACTCGGTTCCCGGGCAGAGAAAGTCCCCAACCCGGTCGGAAATCGAACCCAGGACCCCGTTTGCCACATCTTTTTCATCTTTTTTGTCGTATTTGGTTGTAGTGGACGTCACATGACATCCGTTGAAAGTTCGTTATTGACCCCTTCACAGAGGCCAGACCAGACCTAATGCGCTGACCCACCGTGCCGGCCACTAGGCCACGAGCTGCTTGTGAGCCTATGAGGGTTCCGTTTATACCGACTGAGGTATGGAACTGCAAAAACTAATATTTTTGGTATCTATAACAATAAACTTGTTGGAAAATGTAATCAATAATGAAAGCTGTGAAAACAACAGTAATAAAATATTATACAAGATGGTCAGAAACAGTCTGAAAAACTTGTAAGGATTTTAAAAACTAGGTTGTGCTAGGATAGAATTCTTAAGAAAAAATTTGATACGCTGCGCCCTTTTGTGCGTTAATTATCACTGAAATTAGCCAATCAGGCTGTTGCGCAGGCAGATTACAGCGGCCAGCCAAATGAAATTAGTGTCAATTGTTCTCAGAGCGTGGATGACTGCACGCGAGACCGCTCTGCCTTTGGCTACGCTTCGACCCTTACTACCGTCCCACGTTAAGTTTTTGCATGGTTGTCTCGTTAGGTTTTAGGAAACCAAACGAAGCACACGTTTGGTGACACCGTCTCTCGCGGGCCACTTGAATTTGCTCCCACAATCGCCACATTGGCTAACTTCAGTGCTAATTAACTCGGAAACGGTACAAAGAATTGATTTTTTTCCTAAAAATTATTTCTCAGCACAGTCTGTCCTGCAACTGCCTTACAAGCCTTTCAGAGACTGCCCGGCATATACATGTCTTGATCGCAAAAAAACACTTTTATTCTAAGTGGCGACCGATTTCGACCCGACCTGAATCATCTTTGGACTATACTCTAGTGATCACGTGCGGGTACTAAGGAAGGAAGCAGGAACGGGATATACCAGCTACTGTTGTTGACATGTAACCTATTGCGCACAATTTGAGTCGTAACACGACGTTCTGTGATTGCAAGAAAAGCATTATTCAAGATGGTGGCGTTGCTGCCAGGGTTCCTCCGGGTCATAATCCGTAGGTAGCGGTCATCCACTGCAGTAGTAGCTCTTGGGTGGCTTGGGCGAGGCATCTCGCCGACAGTCCCTTCTCTCTGTATCTCCCCCATGTCCTAACAATATCGCTTCGGTTCAGTCTTAGTTGCCTGGACACTTCCCTTGGTGAGAGCCCTTCCTGGCACAAAGTAACAATGCGGACGCGATCGAAATGCGGTATCGACCGTCTAGGCATGGTTGAACTACGGTCAACAAGGGCCGTGTACCTCCTTCCTGGTGGAATGACTGGAACTGATCGGCTGTCGGACCCCCTCCGCCTAATAGGCGCTGCTCATGCATGGTTGTTTACATCTTTCGGTGTGTTAGTGGCATCTCTGAAGAATCAAAGGGACTGTGTCTGTGATACAAAATCCACAGCCCACGTCTGTCTTCAGGAGTACGGGGAACTGGGGTGATCCTAAACTTTTTTTTGACGTGTGTAGTTACATAGCTATCGCTGCTGCGCCCGATATTGTTACAAAGATTATCTGTGAAAACAATCCCACCAGCTTTTTAGACGAAACGATGCTTCAGTTTCATGCTTGTGAGCTTATGAATCTGGCGACATCCCTAATGTATTAGTATCTTTCTTTTAAACAGAGGCACAGTTCCTATTACAGATTACTAGGGAATGTAGAGGGGGCTTAATAGACAATGTTTTGATAATGGGTCGATGCCCAGAAATGCGCCGTTTGGAAATAAAATAATTTTGGACTAAGACAATGGTTCTGAGAAAATGGCACTTTGGCAGCTAGGAGTGTTGATTGTGGTGCTCCATGGACGCACAACAGGGTTTGCGGGCCGTGTGTGAGAGCAGGCGTTGCAGATACACCTTGTGCAGCGAACAACAGGGTCACCACGTGGAGCGTCTCCTGTAGTACGTCAGAGCTGCCTGCTTACCGCGCAGAGAGAGATTTGGAAGTGATGCGAAATTCAAACTTACTTTACTTTCAGACGATACATTTCCGGACATGGGTTCCCCATGAGTTCTGTATCTACTGAGTGCCTTCTACAACCCCTAGAATCTTGTAATAAGAGTTGTGAAACACCGTGTATAACTAAAATCACCTTTAGGCTCTAACACGTTTAAGTGGATGAAAGTAGCCGATATCGATTGACAGTGCAACCAGTGAGTTCTGGAATCAGTCACCGGTTTAAAGTACAGTATATGTTCGGAGCGACTTAAGGTGAAATAATTGCATAAATGTAACCGAAGGTAAGAGAGATATCAGACTTACTTCTATTGGGAGAATCTTAAGAAAGTGGAATTCTGGCGCGAATGAGGTCGCTTACAGAAACACCCTTCGACCAAAACTTGAGATAAGCATCGTTCGATGCCCTGGTACCAAGACTGACAAACAGAAATAGAAAGGATTCAACGGACGCTACGCGCTTCTTTGTGTTTTCGTTTAATCACCACGAGAGAGCTGAACTACTCAACAAGCTGCAGGGGAAGACGCTAAAAGAAAGAACTATTGTCACAAAAATCAGAGTAGCTACATCCCAAAATACATCAAAAATTGTATTACATGCTCCGACAAACATGATATGTAATGACAATGATCGTAAAATTCATAACATTCGTCCTTATGCATGGAAAATTCGACAGTCTCTCTTTTCACGTACCATCCGTGAAAGAAACTGGAATGTAAGAATATGAATCATGTACACAACACACACTTGGCTACACGTCTTATGGTGATTTAAGCTGTATATACAGTATGCAGCTGTTGGGTCAGTAAAAACTCATTGAGACAATAGACGTCAAACGGTGCAGCAAAGATTCATCTTCCGCTGTAGCTGGTCTTCTGCTGTGGTCAATCTCGGAAGTACTTCGAGAGGATATGATATCGCTGCTGTTAAGGCAGATGTGAACTCGTTGTACTTACGTTATACCAGGTAGCTTCTACAAGCAGACGTAATGTCCAGGGTAATGACCAAATCTGCAGCTTTCTGGTTCTTTAAGTGAGCGTTTGTCAATGCTACTTGCCGTCGTTTGCTTGAGCAGCACGTTCAGGCAATAAGTTTACCGTTGAAAGTATGTGAGACGTGCTCGCTTAGTGTTTCGTCTGAGAGGCTGCTCCACCAGTCACTCGCAATCAAGTTCTGAGTCGCTCCGACCAGCTGCTGCCCCCACATTAGCCTTACGAATGACTTTATGTGCACATTGTATCTCAGTTGTTAACGTAGTGAAGTAACAGTCTTTCAAGACCCTGGGAAATAAATTAACACTAAGTCCGTGACTGACAAGGGGCCTTACGAACTTTTCCTCAGCGATATGATTGGTATTGACAGGGTGTGTAGGGCACGCGGACTTTAACATGTGTAAACAGGAGGAAGCAACTTTCAACCGCTTTCGAGAAGATCGAGTATGAAAATTTTATACGTCCTTATACACTTTGTATGAACACAAATATTCAAGCAGTCTGCAGTTGGGGGAATAAACGTGCAGTGGCAGACGCGCGAGCTCTCTAGATCGAAATTCGCTGCCCGTACTTTTTCTTCATTCCCAAGTATTTATAGCACCAGCTTCATTATGACACCGCATACTATCAATATTCGACAACACATTTATTATTTACGTAGTATTTATCCTGGAAAAGGAAAAAAAAATATTTTTTCGTAAAGAGATAGGCATCTCAATTACGTATGTACCAAGTTTCGTATCGTCCACCATTGCCTGTGATTCTTGCTGTTCCTTATCAATTGTCAAGCAGTGTAGATGTACCATAGAATCGGGCGGGTAAAACTATAGAAACTTTGTATTACACAGAGGGCTATCAAAAATCTTTCTTCCCACATACAATTCGCATATGGAATAGGCAAAGGGGAGGGGAAGGAGAGTGGAGGTTTACGGCTCTGCTCCCTGCGTACTTTCAAAGCCCACCACACATTGGCTTATACTGTAGCTCTTGATTGAACGGCCCCAGAGATTTGCGCGGACGTAATGGAGTTCCGGGTGTAACACGTGCGGTATACTTTCATAACAGAGAGCGCTCTCCTCTCACTTATAACTGGAAGCAAGCCTGAACCCGTCCGGTGAGTTCCTTGTTCTCTGCCATGGTGGATCAGCTTGCGGCGCACTGCCTGATCACCTGGGCAGAGCACGAGCTTCATATCTGGCGGTGAAAGCTGAAAACCCGGAACCAGGACTCCAGTCGGAAAGATTCTGCGTACAGCGAACAGAAGCATGCAACCAGCAGGGCATTATGCTCGGCTACATTTCAGGCAGTTTCTTAGAAAATAAAGGCTGTCGGAAATTTCCATCTTTGCCTCGGGTATTCCTGTGGCGAAACTGCTTCTACAGACTGTGTTGCCACAATAACTACATCTACGTTTAACTCCGCAAAGTACATCGCACTGTTTGACGGAGGAATCATAGGTTACGATAACTGTTCGTTCAAACAAAGCATCACCAAGGAGAAAAACGTACACTTCCAAGATATCCGCGCTGAAATCGATCCCTCGTGACTATTGGGTCGTTATTCTGATAGTACCTAGTTATGATGTTCTGAATGTACAATTTATAAACTTCGCTCGCCCTGGTCGTTTGTCATTCACTCACTTCACTGCAGCTGCCTAATGCCCCAAGAGCTAACAGGGGATATCTCTCGGCTCTAGCGAGAAGTTGTATTTAAACATTCGTACACAGACTCATCTCACATTTCTAACGACGCCTGCGAGGGCGTGTCATTATGTTGCTCTTGCAAAAAAATGGCTCTGAGCACTAGGGGACTTAACATCTGAGGTCATCACTCCCCTAGAACTTTGAACTACTTAAACCTAACTAACCTAAGGGCATCACACACATCCATGCCCGAGGCAGGATTTAAACCTGCGACCGTAGCAGTCACGTGGTTCCACACTGAAGCGCCTAGAACCGCTCGGCCACATGTTGCTCTTGCACCGCATGCAGTCTTTATATATTGCAAAAAATTTACCAAACTATTGATTGTAGGAGCCTATTAAATACCATGTCTGTCCAAAAAATTTTGGACCATCCGTAATTTCGCACCAATGGTGTTATTGATTTGGTGGAAGAGACCAAACGCATCGGATTAAGGAAGGATGGGGAAGGAAGTCGGCCGTGACGTTTGAAGGGAACCATCCCGGCATTTGTCTCAAATGATTTAGGAAAATAACGGAAAACCTACATCAGGATGGCCGCACGCTGGATTGAACCGACGTCCTCCCGAATGCGAGTCCAGTATGCTAACCACTGCGCCACCACGTTCGGTGATAATGGTGTGTTGGAGCAAACCTTGTTAGGCATCCCTGAACACGTCTGTGTTTAATGTGTAACTGTGGGAAGTTTCATTGTTGTATGTCTGTTAGTTATTGTGCAGTGTGTATTGAGTAGGCCGGAGAGTCATTGTCCAAAGTGAGGGCGCAAAACAGAGCACAAGCCAATCGACATTAGGCCGAAACCCACAATAGTACGCTTGACAGTTCCAACGGCTGTGCACACTTCGAAGTATGTTGATCTTTGGAAAAGACATTCGTTAGAATAGACTCTCACTTAGGATGCCTTTAAAGAGAGAACTATCTTACGAAACATTGTTTATTCATAGTATAAATTCATCGATTGGCGTGATAACTATTTTCAACAAACAATTGGATTGCCGATTGTAAAACCACAAGCTATCAAATACAAGACTGACTTTGAATGAAATGCGCCGAAGGGACAAGAATGACGAAAGATAGAGATACTTCTGCACTGGACTTCCTGTTGAAGACCTCTGCCTTAGACGGCTGTACACCATTCTCGCTTGAGATTTCTTAGTGACTACTTCTGCGCAACACTTAGTTAAAGATAGTACTGAGAAGACAACTAATCCTCAGTAATATCAATTTTGCGAATGCATTTTGCCTCCGACGCTACGGACCTCCGCTGGTATGTCTGTGCAATAATTCATATTTTGCAAGACAGTCCCAACAGTCCCATTATCGTTTGTTTTCTGTAGAAGCGATCGATAATATCAACAGCTACAGCTGTAAGACGTCATTGTTATCCGTTATTGACGGTGTGCGACTGTATTTGTTAGAATGTGCAGTGCGCTGGAGAAGATAAATGTGTTGATACGTCCAAAGACTAAAGGTGGCAGCGTGTTTATCTTCCTGGTTTTCCCCTTAATTACACGTACAACTCGCTTCCACTACACCAGCAGCTGTCTTACACTTCAGTCATTCCTGTTTCGTTTACATAAACAGTGATCACTCACGTAATCACGGAAAGCTGCGAAACGTTGTTCTAGCACACTGCATTCATCGGAATGTTCTCTCTGTGTTCTGAAATCTATTTGTGGCTAAAATGGTTCAAATGCCTCTGAGCACTATGGGACTTAACTTCTGAGGTCATCAGTCCCCTAAAACTTAGAACTACTTAAATCTGACTAACCTAAGGACATTACACACACCCATGCCCGAGGCAGGATTCGAATCTGTGACCGTAGCAGCAGCGCGGTTCCGGTCTGAAGCGCCTAGAACCGCTCTGCCACACCGGCCGGCTATCTATTTGTGCATTAAATATTACATAAATAATATTCGGTACAGAATCTGTTAATGTTTCTCTTAAATATATCTAGAAGTGTTCCATATTTATTTATACTTTATTTTCTCCCATAAGTGACGGTGTGCCACATGACTCACATTAAATTTCCAGGTACGTAATACTTTGGTCTAACCGTAGATGACAGGAAAATCGCTAGAAGTGTAAACCGTACACAGTACAGCGCTATTTCCCAACAATTCTCATTAGGGGAGCGTGACACATAGAACGTGATCATAAATGTGGTATCGATAGTTCCGATGCCATAGCGTAGGTTGGCACTACGAGAGCGGAAGATCTTCGCCGACCATAGCGCCCTCTAGCCGGCGCTGTGCAGCTCTCGAGCGTCGCTCCACTTTCGCCGAGTTCATGTAGAGCAGATGGCCGAGAACCACCGCTTTAGCTTAGCTTGCTATTGAGACTTTCTTATCTGGACTTTTGCTGCACACCTATGTGCTCATTTCCTAAAGTTATGTATCCAAGTGTATAATTCGGGTTGGACTATAGTAAAACCACTTATACCTTACTGCAGTACCGAAAGCTTTACCTCACCTGCTCCTACTCACTTCCTACATTCGGCTTCTCTGTCAGCTTTCAGGAGCAGACCCATGCGCCTCCTTCCAAGCGCGTTACAGAAATAAAGGACAACGCTGGAAGCCGTGGTATCTGTGGAGATATGGTGTTAACACTGCGGATATTCATGAGCCATTGGTGGCAGTGCGTTGAGAGTGTGGACCGTCACGAAATGTGCTCTTGCAACATGATAGTGCTCGACTCCGGGGTGCCATTCCTGAAATGCGGTAACACGCACTGTCACACCCAGTGTGTTCTCCTGGCTTTGCCCTGTAATGATTACCACTTATTCGAGGCTGTGAAGAAACCTATGTGCGGACATCATTTCGCTGACGTCCAGGAATCACGAGCAGCTGGCCTATGGTGGGTGCGACAGAATCAAAGAAATGTGTCAAGGGGGGCCTACAGAAGTTTAAGGGGCGAAATCAGGAGAATGCGGTGGGTGTGGCAGTACGTGGAACTTCATTTCAGCGAGGGCAGTCGTGGTTTTCTGATACGCATGATAACGAGCGTTGTGCGGCAATAGCGCTTTTCGTAATGGTGTACGCTCTCCACACACTGCCACCATTCGCCTGTGAATGTCTGCACCGTTTACAGCCTCCTTCGACAGAAACCTCGTCTACCACCGCCATTCTTGATGATCACCCTCCATGTTGTCCACACACGTAATGACAGCAGTTGGGAAATTGGACTTTACTGCCTAGTTATTCTCCTGCCACCTACGATCAGACCAAAGTACAATAACTTGTATGAGGAGTCAACAGGTCCACCAGATGGTTCAAATGGGTCTGAGCATTATGGGACGTAACATCTGAGGTCATCAGTCCCCTAGAACTTAGAACTACTTACTGGGCGCTACAGTCTGGAGCCGAGCGACCGCTACGGTCGCAGGTTCGAATCCTGCCTCGGGCATGGATGTGTGTGATGTCCTTAGGTTAGTTAGGTTTAATTAGTTCTAAGTTCTAGACGACTAATGACCTCAGAAGTTGAGTCGCATAGTGCTCAGAGCCATTTGAACTACTTAAACCTAACTAACCTAAGGACTGCACACATCCATTCCCGAGGCAGGCTTCGAACCTGCGACCGTAGCAGTAGCGCGGTTCCCAACTGAAGCGCCACAGCGGCCGGCGGTGCACCAGAAGCGGGGGAAAAAATGAAATGTAAATAAACATGGGACGCGCCAGACAGTATGTAGATAACACAACGCTTATTACAATGAGAAGCGTAGCAAGTAAACATGTTATAACGCTACAGCTATTTAGTGCACATTTGATTAACAAACTACGTGAATAAAATTTAAGAATATGCAAGACGTAACGACATTCAGCACTTCATTTGTTTTCCCAATGTTGCGAAAATATTCTGCTGAAAATTTCAGTCAATTCGTTTCTGTGATTACTAGAGGAAATTGTAACTTGCGGAGCGTACCAAGAAAACTGCAGAACATGCTGTAGCGAAATGTGATAATGAGCGGCCTCTAGTTTTTAGATTGTGGACTCTACATTACGAATTCCGACTTCTGCAGACGAAAATTCAAGGCATGCGCAAACCTTCTCCCATAGCTCCTGTGAGCTGAACGGCTAAAGTAGTTTCTAATACCCGTGGACGCGGATAATGGATTTTCATATGAGGTACAAGGTCGCAGATCTTTGCACATGAGTTGGTTTGAAGTATTTGCTTTGCGGAAGATATGTGTCCAATGCAGCAATAGTAACTGCCCACGGACTACTCATTAAAAACATCAGTGCACCCATCTAGAAACGACTGCAAAATGAATAGTCTATGGAACACCGATTTAGTTCTTTTTCTTTTTCTACACTTCAACGTACAGGCACTTGTGCCCGTTCCGCCTTCATTTCTCACTGCAATTTAGTTCTGGATCTTCCTACGTCCCCTCTTCCACTTGTCAGGTAAAGCATGGCCTTATCTGGCATTCTCCCTACACTCTTTCTCTGTAGGTGATGTTCTGCCAGTACTTCGCCTCCTACCTTCCAAACTTCACAGAAGCTTTTCTGCGAACCGTGCAGAACTAGCACTCCTGGAAGAAAGGATATTGCGGAGACATGGCTTAGCCACTATCCTTTCTTCCAGGAGTGCTAGTTCTGCAGGGTTCGCAGAAGAGCTTATGTGAAGTTTGGAACGTAGGAGACGAGGTACTGGCAGAATTGAAGCTGTGAGGTCGGATCATGAGTCGTGCGTGGGTAGCTCAGTTGGTAGAGAACTTGCGCGCGAAAGGCGAAGGACCCGAGTTCGAGTCTCGGTCCGGCACAGAGTTTTAATCTGTTAGGAAGTTTCATATCAGCGCACACTCCGCTGCAGAATGAAAATCTCATTCTGGAAACATTCCCGACTCACTGCCATACAGCAGCACCGGTGTAGTCACACTTTCATAAAATTTTAACTTCGTTTACTCCCGCATTTTGTTTTGGAATGATTTGTGTATCATTCTGCATATAGACTGATATTTTTAATGTGGTTTTGTATATCCTTGTACTTAACATATCTTATATCACGTTCCAATACATTACATCTATAGAACCTATAAATACTATTGTTTTTGTTGGTAACTGAACGTGGTGATAAGGCTGATGAATTGTTGAACCTGTCTGCCCTCCGATTCCCAATCAGCTGGAACCTTCTAACTCGCTTTTGGCTTGACCATGGCCGGCATCGAACTCCATTTCGTCTAGCAGAGGTTTCCGATAGCTAAAAAGAACATTTGTAGGAGGCAACAGGGGAATTCTACAGATAAGAAATATTAAAATAAATAAAAATAAAAAAATTCTGGTAAAAATTGAAATATATTGTTTCAAAATCGCATTGAAATGCGACGTAGCCTGTTGCAATTTAAAAACGGGTTACTCCACTCACAGTTATACCAAATTTGGGATAAAAAAAGTCTTGCTACACGTCAAGACAAAACAAGTAACTGAAGCATAAACGAACGTCTGAATAATTCATCTAGCTCCTGCTCAAAGCGTCCGCTGAGAGTTGCGTAAAAATGATTAGTAGCCAAGGGCACCGAGATGACTGAAACCCAGGTAGGAGCGCCACAAATTGCCTAAAAGGAAAACCATGCCTATGTTTACCACGAGTATCGGTCGTGATGCTAACGGTTGTAAATCACAACCGAAATACTCGCGGCGGTGTTGCGGATCTGAGCTGCTCTAACACGGGCTGTGCAGTTCCTGATGCTACCAAGAGCCGGAACTGCGCACACCGAAATGAAGAAGGCGGCAACACCGGGGCTAGGGAGGATAAACGACCTGTTCCAAACAAGAGCTGCAACCGAGTGAGACGGCGAGCTCCTCTCTCTACACTTTCGTTAGCGCGGACGCCGCACCACAGTATGCATCCTCCAGCGGAAAGAAGGAACCGTAGCCGATTTAACCAGAGTGGCAGTGACGATTTCTTGCGGCCAGCGAAGCGGAACCTCATAGCTCAGATACTGAGAGGACATTGGAGAGGCGGGAGTTCCGAGAAGCGCGGGATGGTCTAGTACTCCTCCGATGCAAAGTAGCCGTGGTAGGAATTTACAAGTAAGGATTCGCTCATCCTTTGCGGATTTTCGCCATATCGTAAAAAAAAATCTGGAATAATTAATCCGGGGTTCCGTTAAGTTACTCTGACCGCACGAGATGACAATCCTCTGATTACGAAAACCCGTGGCGGCCTTTAATTTGCCGGTAAAATTGGTTTGATACCGTTTATTTCCTAATTAATCGCACAGACTTTTGTAATAATAATCAGACCAATCCGTGATCTTGCTCTGAGCACTATAGGACTTAACACCTGAGGTTCAAAAATGGGTCATCAGTCCCCTAGAACTTAGAACTACTTAAACCTAACTAACCCAAGGACATCACACACATCCATACCCGAGGCAGGATTCGAACCTGCGCCTAGAACCGCTCGGCCACAACGGCCGGCAATCCGTGATCTGTTGCGATCGATTCGTCATTTTGTGGGCAATTCGAATCTGCGATCGGAAATGGAAATTATTTTTCATTTTATCACTCTCTCTTTGTCAGAAAGCTGGACTGGAGAGCAGTCATTTCTTCTGCGCTCCTTGTGGTAGGTTAGAGTAAACTGTCTGCTCTACAACCTGCTGAACTAGGGTATCGTCTGTTGTTACTATTCTTGAGCGGGTATGGTGTTTCCTTTGATAACCAACGATTTTAGTTATCTTTCCCTTTTAGCTAATTAATGTACTTTATACATCTCTTTTGGTAGATCATCTTCACATTCTTCCGAAACTGGTAAACCATATGCATAAATAAGGGTACTAATACATTTATTTCACTTAATCTGCATACCTCGACTTCTTTCTTGTTTCCAGTTCCTAATCAAATCATTCGTCTATACATTAAACAAAGTGGGCTACAGCCCTGTTTAAGTCCCGTTTAGTTCCAGGTTTTAAATACCGAGATGAGATCTCAATTAAAGATGTCACCAGAAAAATCGCTCGAAATGGTTCAAGTGGCGAGTGACTGTAGGGGGGATTCTCTTTCCTTAGTTAACTGCCTATGTGGCTGCTGCCTCGTGTGCGAAACTCTCCAGGCCTTGGTCCACAGAAAAACAAAGCTTGGCAATAAACGAGCTGTTCTGCTGTTTGCTGACGCTGTGATAGCACTAACGAACAGCACCTGCCTCGGGAATAACGCTATAACATGCGGGCCGCTCATTTATGGAATTTATTTCTGGTATATTTTAGTTTCTACTGAAAAACGGAATGTAAATTTATATTCTGCTATTGCTACAATGTTTCTTCTACGTTCTGTGACTGGTCCAACTTTTAAACAGATAACGATGATATTAAAAAAAAATTCAAGCTTATATCGAATCGAAACATGCACAAAGAAAGGGAGAGTATAGTCCGGTTTTTGCAGTTTCTGTCAAAGTAAATGGTCGAAATGTGCTTGGAGTTTTCTAAGCGGGCTCTGAGAAAGTTTAATCGAGTATACAAGATCTATATAACGTTCACTAACATTTTGTATTTCTCATAAGTTTAAAACTACTTTAGTTAATAGAGGCACACTGTACTCTAGAAATAACACGATCGCCTTAGTTGTAGGAAGCATTTGAATTAGTTAATCTAACTAAAACATATTTCAAAATACCGGGGTGGTAACTGAAACAGCAGTTATTCAAGAGCGCAAGGTTGACACTGCAGGTAGAGGATGTCAGAGTTTTTCTCTGTGAAGAAATGATGCGCAAAGTAGCCTATACAAGTCCATGTTTGGTACAGACGCAGTTTCGTTGATGACAATTGCTTGCAAGATCTTTGTTACGTGATCACAATTTAATCACATATTTTTTAGTTAAGCATTCCTCCTCTCTAATGCCGCTATGAAACTCTCAGTCATTACAAACAAATTCATCTCTAAATCAGCGTTCTTCTTTCTTAGTGAAAGCTCCTCTAAACTCTATGTTCCTTTATGGATTTCACGTTCATTGAAACGTTCCTCCTTTTCTTCTGTTGCGCTTGATGTGCTATCATAGCCGCCGCTATTGCAAGGCGATCTACACTATGGAAATGCATCACTCTTAAGCATTCCTTTGCGTCGCAAATTTAGCAAGTCGGTGATATAATCAGTTTCTTTGAAATGTCAGTAGCATATCCTAGAATCTTGCAGACTTGCATGGGAGTGAAAGCAGAAGGCACCACTTCGGATCCCTTAGTGTTACGATTGTTAGACTTACACCCAATACCATCATAAACCGCCACTGCTTGCACACACTCTAAAACACTTTCACTTGCAAATCACTCGCAACAGAAGAGTGCCAAGGCGAGAACAACTCTCACGTGATCATACAGCCTCCAACATACAAATATTGGCACGCAGTTTTCAGTTCCGACGTCATGCGCACAACGGCAAAAACGCGTTTGCTTCTGCGCAGCGTTTCAGCCCCCCCCCCCCCCCCCCCCCCTTCCACCGCCCCTAGCCGTCCTGGCACAGGTTCTTGTCTCTTAACATGCCCGCGGCGCCGGGCCTTGAACTTTCCTGTGCGAGATGAAGGGCGGGCAGCCCGCTTTTTGCCCACTGTGACGTCACACAGAAGTTCCCCAGCGTCACGCGGGGTGCGTCGACATCGTGTTCTCGCTAGCTGAGGACAAGTTTCTCCAAAGTAGTTCCCACAGCCTGTTTTACTCACGAATACGTTCCATCTTAATGCGGCAGTGCCAGGAGGTTCAAAAATGGCTCTGAGCACTATGGGACTTAACATCTATGGTCATCAGTCCCCTAGAACTTAGAACTACTTAAACCTAACTAGCCTAAGGACAGCACACAACACCCAGCCATCACGAGGCAGAGAAAATCCCTGACCCCGCCGGGAATCGAACCCGGGAACCCGGGCGTGGGAAGCGAGAACGCTACCGCACGACCACGAGATGCGGGCTGTGCCAGGAGGAATGGGCAGCATTCAGGAATATGACAAGAACGATAATTTGTAGCAAAAAACTTCGTTTGGACATAATGTCCTATTCCGAATGTTTCCGAGATAGAGTACATTTCATGTACCTTGTTTTTGTATTATTGAGACATTGACAGGTTTGCACACGTACAACTGCTACCAAACGTCACAGCATATGCTGTTCAAAATATCAATTGAAAAATACGTACTTTTAATGCATTCACCTCTAAACATTACCATACACATCACACGACAGCTGTCGCACAGCTCGCAATAAGTGTTCGAATATCCCACAGTTAACTGCAATGCAAGTTTGCTCTCTTGGAAGAACATCTTGTTTTGGTTGTCTGAGCACCTCTGCACGTTTCCTAATAAGAGCAGCATCGTCCATGATGCGACCAAGCTCTCCATCTTTCACCTTTCGTTTGAAAACTTCAAACTTCATTCAACGCCATAAACAAAGTTCTTATGATGCAAGGTCTGGCGATCTTGGTGGCCAGCTAACTGTACTACATAACCGGTCCAGCGATTATGATAAGAGCGGTTGCAATGTACCCTCACACATCTGGGTAGATGTGTTGGGGCTGCGTCAAGCTGGAAGTGCATTCTGACCAAGAGCTAGTCCTCAAGGCTTACAAGAAACGAATTTTCCAAAAAAATGCAAGCAATTCTTCCCTCTCATTTACTGTTTTAAAATGGCTGGACCTAGCAACAAGTTACCGATCAAGCCGCGCCAAACATCGATCGAATAACGAACTTGGGAACTGTCTCCACGGTAGCATGTTGATTTTTCTGTGACTATCAGCGAATGTTTCGTGTGTAGCTGATTCCATTCTGTGTAAACGTGGTTTCAGCGGTGAATAGTATTAATGGAGGAAATGACGATTGCTATTTAACCGGTGACAAAATACAAGTCGTGTGGCATTGACGTCAATGTGACACGCTATATGTGAAATGAGTACTAGTTTTTCGCATGTAATGCACTGCAAGAGTATCCTACCAACAGTACACTAACATGACAGCCGCGAGTGAGATGGGCAAGACACTAGATGTTAGTCTTTCCGGGGCAACCAGATCGTGGTTGCACAATGTACAAGACCCTTCAACTCCGAGGTGGTGCAGACACTTGTGTTTTGACGTTCCATCCTGCCAAAAATGTGCTGTAATTACACTCATGTTCATAAATTAAGGATAATGCTGATAGATGGCGAAACAACGCTCTGGTGGGCGGTTTGCGGGTTTAAATCACCTCGGGGTATGACCATGCGGTGCATTTGACCTGCGGTCGTCGCGCAGTGGCACTGGCAGCAGTCCACATACGCAGAGGTGTGTCAGTGTATGTCAGAGTACGGTGCAGCGAGTAAGTGTGCAGAAGTTAAAAGACGTGCTAGTGGTGACTGTGTGTTGAAAAAGGCTCAAAGAACACATATTGATGACGTTATGAGGGGTAGAATATTAGGGCGACTGGAGGCTGGTCAAACACAGTAGGTCGTAGCGTGGGCCCTCTGTGTGCCACAAAGTGTGATCTCAAGATTATGGCAATTATTCCAGCAAACAGGAAACGTGTCCAGGCACTACAGTACGGGAAGTCCACAGTGTTCAACATCACAAGAAGACCGATATCTCACCATCAGTGCCCGAAGACGGCCACGGAGCAGTGCAGGAAGCCTTGCTTGGGACTTTACCGCAGCCACTGGAGCAGTTGTTTCCTGACACACAGTCTGCAGATGACTGAACAGACATAGTTTATTCGCCCGGAGACCTGTAAGGTGCATTCCACTGACTCCTGGTCGCAGGAGAGCCCGTAAAGCCTGGTGTCAAGAACACAGCAGTACTTGGTCTTTGGAACAGTGGTCCCTGGTTATGTTCACGGACGTGTCCAGGAATAGTCTGAACAGTGATTCTCGCTGGGTTTTCATTTGGCATGAACCAGGAACCAGATACCAACCCCTTAATGTCCTTGAACGAGACCTGTATGGAGGTCGTGGTTTGATGGTGTGGGGTGGGATTATGATTGGTGCATGTACACCCCTGCATGTCTTTGACAGAGGAACTGTAACAGGTCAGGTGTATCTGGACGTCATTTTGCGCCAGTATGTCGGCCTTTTCAGGGATGCAGTGGGTCCCACCTTCCTCCTGATGGATGATAACGCACAGCCCCACCGAGCTGCCATCGTGGAGTATTACCTTCAAACAGAAGATATCGGGCGAATGGAGTGGGCTGCCTGTTCTCCAGACCTAAACCCCATCGAGCACGTCTGGGATGCTCTCGGTCGACGTATCGCTGCACGCCTTCAAACACTTACGACACTTCAGGAGCTCCGACAGGCACTGGTGCTAGAATGGGAGACTATACCCCAGCAGCTGCTCGATCACCTGATCCGGAGTATGCCAACCCGTTGTGCGGCCTGTGTACGTGTGCATGGTGATCATATCCCATATTGATGTCGAGGTACATGCGCAGGAAACAGTGGCGTTTTGTAACACATCTATTTCGGGACGGTTTTTCGAACTTATCACCAATACCGTGGACTTGCAGATCTGCGTCGTGTGTGTTATCGTGTGTGTTCCCTACATGCCTCTGCTATTAGCTCCAGTTTTGTGTAATGCCATGTTGTGTGGCACCACATTCTGCAGTTATCCTTAATTTATGAGCATGAGTGTAGTTACGCTCGCGGAAAACCGCCCATGTGAAAACCATCTCCTTTGGGCAACAACGTGCTGACGACAGAGCATTCTCTCGACTGACATGGAGTGTAACAGCAAAGACAAGGAGCGCGGTGCACCAAATACATTTACCGGTTGTGTGCTGCACAACAACCTGGACAGGGCCCTTCTATCTAGCCTTAGTCTGGAGTACAGAACAACCACCTCAAATGTGTCCTTGGCTCACTACTGTTTAAAGAGATCAGTATAGAAGCAGGGACATCGCTAATTCCCCCCCCCCCTCCCACCAAAGCATGGCCTGGTGAGATGAAGCAGAAGTTTTCCACTGTTAATTACCAATAGCAGGTTAAGAGTACATCGTGAACCACAGAAGATAAAGCTGCTCGCTTACCAACAGGGCATGAAAAAGTTAAGAAACTTCGGCTTTAAAATCCAGAAGGCGGTGATATCTAGAGAACGATTATGCGCTCGGATTGGGGAAGGAATCATCGTGTAATTTGCATTCATCGAATGTAGGAAACCATGGAGAACCTAAATCCGGAAGACCGGATGCAGATTTAGATTTTCTTCCCAACTGGAGATCCAGTGTCTTCACAAAAAAGCGGCCTCGCCCGGGCGTTGTTCGGGCAGATGGTGGAGGTATACTCGTGTGACAGATGTTTACACTATATAAAAGTGAGGCCCTGGATATATCTGTGTACTGTTCAGCGGTGAATGACGCAGGAATCGACTAGCTTATCATGTGCATTCCTTCTTTTGTCTACACTGGTGTCAAACACGTGATACGTACCAACAGCGAGGCAACGCGTCACGTCAACACTCTATCACTTGTCATACAGGTTTCACGAGCACTTCACAGAGATGAGCGTATGTGCTTGCATGGTCCCCACGTCTTCTGAGCTCAATCGTATTGAACCCTTCTGGCATGTCATGACACGAGATAAGTTCTCATTAGGTCCAGCTACGCCCTAAATCAGAACGTTATGGGCAACGGTTTACATATCTTGAATCAAAATTATTTTTTAACTCTCGTTGGTTCGTAGATTTTCAGCTCTTCGCGTCAGGGCGAATGAGAGTGCTACTTGCTAGTAATTAAGTGTCTCTGATACGATTGCTACCTGTGCAGTAAATGGACTTTCGCAGAAAATGCACTCTGCATACCTTACGCTTGAAATATCTCTCACAGAAATAGCATACGCTAGTAGGTCCTAGAATATCGGTATAAACTTGTGGTGTCACCGCCAGACACCACACTTGCTAGGTGGTAGCCTTTAAATCGGCCGCGGTCCATTAGTATACGTCGGACCCGCGTGTCGCCACTGTCAGTGATTGCAGACCGAGCACCGCCACACGGCAGGTCTAGAGAGACTTCCTAGCACTCGGCCCAGTTGTACAGCCGACGTTAATAGCAATGGTTCACTGACAAATACGCTCTCATTTGCCGAGACGATAGTTAGCATAGCCTTCAGCTACGTCATTTGCTACGACCTAGCAAGGCGCCATTATCAATAGATATTTAACTTGTGATGCCTGTACCGTCAGACCGATGTACACCACTTACGGATTAAAGTTAAGTATTACATCAACTACGTTCTTTATTTGCTACTATTAATTCCCTTAACTGTTCCAGACCTCGCGCCAGCCTGCGTGAGCTTAAGCGGGTGCCTTTCGGCTTCCTCTCATAGTCACTTGGCTGTCTTGCCAAGTCACAACAAAACTGTTCATAAAATTTTTGCGCCAACTTTATAACTGCGAAGTTTATGTGCTTGGATTCAACGGTAGCTGGGAATGAAATAATAAGCCTCACTAAAGCAAGACAGTAAGCAGCGTACGGGCAGTCTGCTCAGAAGTGCACTTCTGTAGCTTCGTAACATTCAGTGTCGCGTTCTTCCATTTTAAAACGACTGGATCCTCTTTAGCACGCTTTTCTCAAAATATTCTAGTCTTTGTTCCTCAGTGTTGTTCCAATTCTCACCGGCGAGCCTCGTTAAGTCGTTTAGTCGTAGAGATGGCCCTAGCAACGACTCATTGCAAGCTGAAATAGCTCCCAATCATGATCAATGTGCTTCATGTGAGCAGATACCGGAGGCCATTCCATCCGGTTGATTTCTACCTCCTGGAGATCGTTATGCATGTGGTGAGCGCTGTGGCCTGCTCATTATCTACATGAAACATGAACTTATCGCCAAAATATTGACAGTAGGGCATTACATATTTCGTCTGAACAACTACCTACGTTAGGAATCATCACGCGGATAAAACAGACAGGTCGTTCAATCAGAAGTATGATTAACAGTGGCCGTTAAGGGAATTCAACTGACGGAACGTATTTTTACAAATAAGAGTGGAGATATGATTGAGACGTTAAACGAAAAAAAGACTAGAAATTTTTGCTACAACTACTGCGAAATTCAAGACATTTTCTAGTGGAAAAAATTTTGTCTGTAATGGCGAAATACAGAAGGTTAAGCTAGGAATGTGTCTTTAACGCAAGTAAAGCTATACCACGACTGTTGGTGATTTCTAACAAACGCTATGTTATAGGTCTTCGTACTGGATAAAGACTATCGAATAACGTATTCTCGTTTAGCTTTCTATGCGTTTATTTTACTCATAGACATCAAGCATGAAACATTTACACGAATTTGCACATTTATGTTCACATTTGGGTCATGTTTTATATCCATGTTGCGTAATTGGACCACATTACAAAAATATACCGGGTGTTTGTTTTCACTGGAGACAGTTAAGTGACTCGAAAATTTTGCATCGTACGAAATAAATGTTCAACGTGAAAAGTCAACATTGGTAAAGGAGACATCTGTCCGTGCCACAACTGGCCGTATCCTAACCACCCATCCTTTCATTTTCAAATAGGAACTACCAATTTTTATTGCATATTCGGATTCTTCGCCAAAAAATACGTCCTGTTTACTCCAACCACTGTTTCACATTCGCGGTAGATAGCTCTGTAATCGACAAATTTCAGGTGTGCTTGTTTTTGCAAACAACAGACGCATTTGATTCTATATTTCATTTTCGATGTAAATGTAAACCTTTTTATTCAAACAATTGACATTTACATTAGAAATTTACTAGAGTGTGGCAAATTTAGTTGTACAGTTCAATATAGTCGTTTCAGTGTATGGTAGAAACTACGTTTAGCGTGATCCAGGGACAACGACTTGGATGTAATAGTTTGGTGTTCACATCGGGATGCCTCATTTCGGTGAGTCCCTTTGCCCTCACCAAGTGGGAGCTTGAATGTCATGGAAAATGCGCCTGTCGCTATCACTTCACGCATATATTGCCTTATTACAACGGTTGTGCTTTGTATTGTGCCTGTAGTCGCAAGTCGCATAGCGGCCAGCGTTGAGAGTTCACGGTGGTTGAATGGAAGCTCACAGTCTGACGGCGAGGTTTGAGGGCGGCCACCGAAATCAACAATGTTTGGGGACTCGCCACAGTCAAATCCGTGGGAAACAGAAAACGACATTTCCATACAAGTAGCTTATTTGTTAGAAATGTCAACGTCTAACCCTATTATATGTACTGTACAATCACATTGGGAAACTAAAGTAAATTTAGAACACAAGTATCAACTGTCAGAACACAAAGGTTTACACTTACATCTTAAATGAACTGTAGAATTAAATGGGTCGGTTCTTTGAATTGCAGAAACATGCGCACTAGATATTTGCCAATTACAGCGCCATCTACCACGAGTAGAAAACTATGGCTTGAGTGAACCGTACGTATTCTCTGGCGCAGAATCCGAATATGCAATGAAAATTGAGAGTTCCGATTTCAAAATACAAAGTTGGCCCCGATCACAGAGGAGGGACACTTAGGAGGTGGGCAGTTGTAGCACAGAATGCTGTCCCCTTCACAAATATTGACTTTTCACCTAACACATTTTTCTCGTACGATGTGTCGTTTTCGAGGTATTTAGTTGTCTCAAGTTAAAGCAAACACCGTGTATAATCTCCTTCAGATCCAAAGCGACACATATCCAGAACCAATGCAAAAAGACAGATCGTTAATTTTGTGAAGTAGCGAAACATTAATTACTCACGAAGAAGAAGGGCCGTCACGACGGCACGGCCGAAATGCGTCACGCTGATTCTATTGTTCAACTGTCACTGAAACAACAAACTCTGTTTAACTTATTATTAGTACCATTTCTAATGTCAAGTTGTTATTACGATCAAGTTGATTCAGATTATTTCGTATTCCAGTTATTTAGTGATTGGACTATATTCCAAACAATCTGTTTCAGGAGGATCTTAAGACATGTGATTCGAGAAACGTTGGCGTCATTTACCTCCAATGCAAATCAGCACGCCATTAGAGCTGAAGATGATAGTTGATTTTGAAACAAGGTGGACAAAAAGCTAGTGCAAGAATTTTAGGTTTCTGTGTAAAGTTTATATTGCGCTTCTTCAGCACATCAAATGTTCTTACGACATCATAGCGCCTGGTTATGAAAAAACTTTGAGTCTCCTATAAGGAGACTGTTCCATAACAGACGAACTTTTTCGGCGGGCTAAAGCGCGGATCGGAGCGAACAGAGACGGTGGCCTCTATTCTCTGTGTTTCCTTTCTACCGCTGCTTTTTATTTACTATCCCTACGGACCCTGTGAAAGCCGTTAACCACTTAGCGACAGAACGATAAACGGCAGTAACGGTCTTCTAGGCACACTATGCGTGCCTCGCTTCTTAGGCTGTGACAGTGAGTCTTACCTTCACTTAGGGAGTACAATGGATTTTGATTGTAGGAACATTCGTCACAGTAAAACAGTATAAGAAATACTTTTCAAGTATAGTATAAAAGTGCTAAAAACAAAGCTCATAGGTGAGATATTATTTTATAGATACTAAAATGAACTGATGATGAACGATGTTCTGAAAAACTTAGCCACATCACGTGACAGCAATTACACTCCCGAAGGAAAGTGCGTTATTTACATTCAACATTATTGGATTCTAGCTCGTAGCCGAACAGCATTTAGTTGCAAATTACCGTCTACACTTAAAAACATTTCATTATATATATTATAGACACACACACACAATCATGAACAGATTCCAGTCAACTACCAAGACAGCTTCCAGAACTATTTGCGGTACGTTTTTTATTTTATCTAACCCACTAGTAGGATAGTTTCTTCCCATTACTTCGTTTCTACTTCTCTGAGTGCAAAATCAGCTTTTCCCTTTTTTACAGCTGAAGAACAAACATAGAGAGAATTTTTTCAATCAGGCTAAGACGTTAGGAGGAAGACACAGCGGAAGCGGAAGCGCCAGAGCTGGAAGTAGCTACATTATGTGATCAAAAGTATCCGGGCAACTCCAAAAACATACTTTTTTCGTATTGGGTGCATTGTGCTGCCATCTACTGCCAGGTACTCCACTTCAGCGACCTCAGTAGTCATTAAGACATCGTGAGAGAGCAGAACGATGCGCTCCGCGTAACTCACGGACTTCGAACGTGGTCAGGTGATTTCGTGTCACTTGTGTTATACGTCTGTACGCGAGATTTCCACACTTCTAAACACCCCTAGGTCCACTGCTTCCGATGTAATAGTGAAGTGGAAACGTAAAGGGACACGTACAGCACAAAAGCGTACAGGCTGACCTCGTCTGTTGACTGACAGAGACCGCCGACAGTTGAAAAGGGTCGTAATGTGTAATAGGCAGACATCTATCCAGACCATCACACAGGAATTCCAAATTGCATCAGGATCCACTGCAAGTACTACGGCAGTTAGGAGGGAGGTGAGAAAACTTAGATTTCATGGTCGAGCGGCTGCTCAAAAGCCATACATCACGCCGGTAAATGCCAAACGACGCCTTGCTTAGTGTAAGAAGCGTAAACATTGGACGATTGAACAGTGGAAAAACGTTGTGTGGAGTGACGAATCACGGCAATGGGTATGGCGAATTCCCGGTGAACATCAACTGCCAGCGTGTGTAGTGCCAACAGTATAATTCGGAGGCGGTGGTGTTACGGTGTGGTCGTGTTTTCCATGGAGAGGGCTAGCACCCTTGTTGTTTCGCGTGGCACTATTACAGCACAGGCCTACACTGATGTTTTAAGCACCTTCTTGCTTCCCAGTGTTGAAGAGCAATTCGGGGATGGCGATTGCATCTTTCAACACGATCGAGCACCTGTTCATAATGCACGGCCTGCGGCGGAGTGGTTACACGTCAATAACATCCCTGTAATCGACTGTCCTGCACCGAGTCCTGACCTGCATCCTATAGAACACCTTTGGGATGTTTTGGAACGTCGAATTCTTGCCAGGCCTCACCGACCGACATCTATACCTCTCCTCAATGCAGCACTCAGTGATGAATGGGCTGCCATTCCCCAAGAAACATTCCAGCACCTGATTGAATGTATGCCTGCGAGAGTGGAAGCCGTCATTAAGACCAAGGGTGGGCCAACACCATATTTAATTCCAGCATTACCATTGGACGGCGCCACGAACTTGTAAATCTTTTCAGCCAGATGTCCGAGTACTTTTGATTACTTAGTGTATGTACATCCCGGAGCGAGAAGAGATTTTCGTGATGATTTGGCCGCAAAGTGCAGTACCGTTCATGATGACCAATCATATGTGGTATAAATCCAGAACCTCTCAGCAGTTCTCGAGAAGTAAGGGCATTGTCGAGTCGCAACGTGAAGTCTGGCAGTCTCCTTTATGCTGTTCAAGAGGATTATGGCTATCTGCCGATATATGCACAAAAATGAAACTACATTCTAGATGTACTCATCGCGGAGGAAAGAACACTCAAGTCGCGTAGGGAAGGTAACCCAAGTGAATGAAGGAAGAGTTTTCAATGCTTCAGATTTTTTTTATTCGCCAGCACAAAGCCGGACGTGTGCAGTTTTATGTATTTATAGATGTAGTTTTAATGTGTCAGGATTTTTCATCCGTTCAAAAATTTGTTTTAAGACAGTCAGTGACGTGAGTGAGAGATAAGTGTTTGGAGCACATATCGTGACACATGGCTCTTGGCTGCACTTCAGGTGATATTGCAAAAAGGCCTCTTCTCGAGACAAGAAGTGAAGGCGGGGGTCGTTAAATTCAAGCGTGGCGGAGAAGACAGATAATGTCAGTCACAGATCTCGCTCTTTTAGCACTAATGGCATCGGCTGTTTTGAGCCCTAAAAAAGAGGGTGTGGTGCAAACCTGGAGATATGAGGGCACTTAAGAGTCAAATTTTTGTGTCGTTTTTGAGGAAGGAGCGAACCTACAATACCAGCTGTGTTGTCAATATACGAGAGGCCGTGGCAGGAGGTTATTTGAAGACGACCTCCTAGAATAGGTCAACGATATTCGTAGTAGGACCGGAGATCACTGCAAGACGGGCAGCGTTTGGGGGGAGACTTGTCGTACGACCATCTCCGTGAAGTATGGGCCACCGTTTCCGATGCTGGAGTCCGCGCATACCAGTGTGGTTACTTTAGCCACAGCAGACAACGCTGCAGTATGCCGGCAAACTCTCCGTGCGAAGCGAAACCCTGACCCAGAGGTTCCTCTGATTTCTCCCACTCTCAACGGAGTTCTGTGCGTTTTAACCGTCATAGCTTGTGCAATGAAATTCATTAAGAACGTGTGCAGTTTTTACCAGGGTTCATTCGTGTGTTCATGAATTATTTTACACGGCGAGTCCAAACAGCAAACTATGAATTGCTGTCTGCACATTACTTGCAAGTCTGAAATCGATCTACTGTCCCACTAACGCTGTCCAACCCTGGAAGTGCGAGGAATTGCTGGAAGTTAATACCTCCGAATTTTTTACTGTGCTCTCCCTATCGGTTGAAGTATTCCATGTCACTCACATTATTCGGTCCAATTTCTCTCTCTCTATAAAGGGTTCTGACTTTAGTGTATAAGATGACAGTGTGTAATGTAACTGTGTCGCGGCGTGAGCAGCAGCTTACTGTAAGCGCATTTCTAACGGCAGAAAACATGCCTCCAATTGAAATACATGGAAGAATGAGAGCTATGTACATTGATGATAGCATCGCCTTCAGAAATGTGTGAAGTTGGATAGTCGTGCTCGTAATGACGGAAACTGTGGTGCTATGTTCAATGTGTGTGACAGAGCTTGCCGGCCGCGTTGGCCGTGCGGTTCTAGGCGCTGCAGTCCGGAACCGCCGGACTGCTACGGTCGCAGGTTCGAATCCTGCCTCGGGCATTGATGTGTGAGATGTCCTTAGGTTAGTTAGGTTTAAGTAGTTCTAAGTTCTAGGGGACTGATGACCTCAGATGTTAAGTCCCATAGTGCTCAGAGCCATTTGAACCAAGCCATTTTGACAGAGCTTCATCTGTTTCTAAAATTTAAAGAATACCTTCGAGGACTTCACTTTGGTAGTGATGAAGCTGTGCAGGTAGAGGTGAGGTTGTAGCTCCGTCACCAGAGTTAACCATTCTACAGCGAAGATGTCAACAAACTGGTCTCTCGTTAGGAGAAACGTGTTCGTCGCCATGGTGACTGTGTTGAGGAATAAATATGTAGACATGAAGAATAAAGATGTGGAATTTTAATAAAGTTTATTTTATTTAAGATTATTTATGAGTTTCCACATAAAAAAATCGGATCCATTACTTTTCAGCACTCCCTCGTGGGATCTAACCAGTGCCCTTTGATTACTACTTCGATTAATGTGAGCCGATACTCTTTCGGAGAAATCGTCGAGTAACATTAATCTGAGGACCGTCTGTTATTTATAAGCATCAGCTAGCTGTACACGAGTAGTGAGCTGAAGTAATCAATCAGCCATGAGCGTTCGATTAACGTCAGCCAACGATTCATCACAACTATTTCTCTTTCGTTGCAGTCTCATGTTAGTCCGCCTCCTTGGTTGTCAGTAGATTGTTCCTGCTGCAGTTAACGCGTTTGAGCATGGTAGTGCAGTGGTTTAGACATTTGAATCACGATTGTAAGAAGCAGGGTGGAAACCTCTGTCCGCACCTCTGCACACGAATTTCCTTTTTTTTCTGTGTCACTTCAAATGAATAGCCAGAAATCAATATGGTTGCTCCAAAAATGCCACTGCTTATTTCCTCTCTTATCTATGTCCAAACGAACGAGCTCTTTCCAAAGATACTGACGTCATTAATCAGCTAACCTCTTTGCTTAGTTTCTTAGGCAACAGATGCTTTCATACAATCATTGATTGTGGTTAGGGTCCGAGTAACCACTATCACACAATCTTTCACTAAATCCATCCTTTTTTAAGTACCTCAAGTAATAGTATAGAAATGTGCAGCGACAGTAAAGACATTAAAGTTAGCTGTTCTGAGTATGAACATCTGCCAGTACCAATGTGTATGTACCCCATCTTCGCAACGTATTGTGCATTCTTCTGTCGACGACTGTTTTTGCAGTCGACGTTACCATAAAAACAGTTCGGCGTATCAGTGTCAAATGTTTCCAGCGCCAAGACAATCTCTTAGCTCTGGGATGTGCAAGACGGAAACGACTATAGAGAAATCATCGCGTCGTGAGAACGATACAGCAATCACTGTAAGTTGATGCCGCTTTGGTTAATAAACGGACAATAACTTTACAGCATTCAACAGTGAAATTCTAATAGTGACGTTGGTTAAAAACTTGGGCTACCGTTCAAGAGGAGTTGGATTCAAACCAACATTCGAACGACTTGATTTACAATTTCCCCAATTATTCTGCTGAAAAGTTCTTTCAGGTAGACCATAGTCGAATTAAATATTCGTCTACCTCTGTGTTGATGTCTGAATTCTAACTTACCTTCCATACTTATTAGAGGATGCGACAATAAATTTACGGGGGAATATGAACTTTTTGAATCTGATATTGAAAACAGACTTGGGAATAATTTCCTTGCTAGTGAATTAGATGAAGGCATCACTTGCTTTGAATTGGATTTGTAGAATCAGTGAACACAAAATCTTTAGAAAAGTCTAAAGGTAAATAAAACGAGGTGGAATAAATAGCGAGGGTTTCAGAAATAGGAACAAATAAATCCAAATAAACTACTGTTACTTTCAAAGAAATTATCGGAAAACCATCGCGTAAAACGACTATTTTGGCCGCGCGGAGTGGCTGCGCGGTTTAGGGTGCCTTGTCACGGATTGCGCGGTTCCTCCTGCCGGAGGATCGAGTCCTCCCTCGGGCAAGGGTGTGTGTGTGTTGTTCTTAGCATAAGTTAGTTTAACTTAGTTTAAGTCGTATGTAAGTCTACGGACCGATGACCTCAGCAGTTTGGTCCCTTAGGAATTCAGACACATTTGAACATTTGGACTGTTTGGCAAACGCATCTGTGCCTATTGTAAGTTACCATGAGGTATAAGACACCTTGCACTGATGGGTGCAGTATACTAAAAGGCTTATCAGTACGAAATAAGGAAAAATCCTCCGTGTAAAACTAAGAAGTTCTCTATAAAATTTTCAACTTAGTATTTTGTTAGCTCTTATTAAATGGTTCAAATGGCTCTGAGCACTATGGGACTCAACTGCTGAGGTCATAAGTCCCCTAGAACTTAGAACTACTTAAACCTAACTAACCTAAGGACATCACACACATCCATGCCCGAGGCAGGATTCGAACCTGCGACCGTTGCAGTCGCGCGGCTCCAGACTGTAGCGCCCAGAACCGCTCGGCCACTCCGGCCGGCTAGCTCTTATTACACTTGTATTGCCAGTTTATAGGTAAACGCTAATATAAGGAAGGAGGTGTGCAAATATTTCTGGCTTTAAGGATGCAAAATAATTACAGTTACAGCATTTATCAGTTCCACTTCATTTATACTGCGGCAGCACCATCGCCTCAGAGTACTCCACGTCAGTACTTTTCACTGCCGTATGAAACTGGGGCTCATATAACTTTGTTAAAAGGTGGTCACTTTCTGAAATAATAACTTGAAAGGAAAAATTCTGCCACAGAGAGCGCGAGGGTAATCGATGGGTGGCAATCGATACTGGCCAAAAATAGATGACTGTGGCTCTAAGATTCGATGTTGCGACATATGACTTTGTCGAACAAAATTACCAGCTGTTTTGAATGTTAAGAACCGTAACGTACCAACAAGAATAATAGATTTCGTTATGATACATACCAGAGTTCAACTTACACCTACAATTACCATTATGTAGATTTTGAACTACTTAAAATATTCGCCGTTTCAACATGGTTTTCAAGGGCGCAAAGGTTTTGCATCAGTATTATTTAATACGTACATGTTACTGGGGCGTGAGAAGATGAAAAGGTACCTTACAGAATAAACCGGTATTTGAATGGTTATCAAGAGCTAAATGTAATGAAACTCGTACCTTAAGAATGTACTTGCATTTCATCATTTGTACCATACACGAGTTACTCTTAAGAAGGAATAAAATATGAGTAGTCTTTGATATACCATCGAAAATGACCGCCCGTTAACGGACGTAAAGGCTATTCCAGTGCTATTTCCTTTGCTAACTCTTGTATATTAAGAAGGCTCGACGTCGTATTCATGGGACTAATCCTACACTAACAGCGAAACTATTAGAAATAATGAGCTACTCTATGAAACACATAGATACTTATGTGGGATAAGTTCACTATGATTGATGTACAACACAGAAAATTATTTCGTATATATATATATATATATATATTGTTTGTATTTCCTAGTTCTGCACCAAAACACATGTGTTTTCAATGACAGCTACATCTACTTTCTTAAATAGTGAATAGAGCGTCGAAAACAGCTCAGGTACGGTAATGTACTTCGAAAGTGCTCGCACTTCACTGCTTGAGCAATGAAGGCGCGATTGCAGACCAACTTTTAAATGAATAAGTACAGTGTAATTTTTGCGATGAAGCATTTCAATCGCGCAACACCGGGTTGTGGTTAATTTTCTGGAGGATACTAGCGTCTTTAATTATTTCGCTCGCCGTGGATGTCGTAAGATCGCCCAGTCTTGCTCTGAATATTTCATGCCGAATGCTTCGTAAGAATATTTCGAGGATAGGCTTCATTCAGACTACTGCCATGGTGTTATGGTATTACACTGTCCTCCTCTGGAACAAGCTATCGTGCACTTTGCACACATTTCGATATCCTACTGCATTTAAGAAGCAGCTGAACCATTTCCTTCTGTCACTCTCACTACTTATACCTAAAATAGTAAACATATGGCGAGTTTATCTCTGTCAAGTAAATTCTTCCATCTTACTTCTTTCTCTCTTAGTTTCTCAATCATTCGAGCCGCATTCTTCATCTCCCTTCATTACTTGTATACTCTCATATTCTTTCCCCGCTCGTCATTACTTCTATGCTCTCATATATTTTTTCTTTCCGCCTTTCGCTTTTGTTCTCGTGTCTACTGCTGCCGGTGCTTTCAGTGGAAACTAACCTGCTTTTGGATACATACTTCTCCATGTCCTACGAGTACTAATGTAAAATGGTCACAGGTGTTCTGTTTCAAACAATGAGTACATATCACTTCCACTTTAGAGTAACTAGACTTTTATTTTGAAATGGAATCAGAGTCTGATTCATGGAGATAGATACGTAAAACAGGGCTGAAACTTCAGCAACTGGATACATAATCCAGCCAACGCTTTCGGCCATTTACCTGCAGCGCTAAGTATTGAGTTTGACTTGGTTTTATGCACGAGACTTTATGTGACAATCCTTTACTCTTTCCCAGTTCGCGTAATTTTTTCTACAGCATTATTCTGTTAACATAACTGAGTAAGCTAATTGTTAAGCTCCTCTCTCGCCTAATACGACAGACATCACTTGTTATCTCCGTATTATACCACATCAATATGTCTCCCGTGCATCAGTTTTATAGATCCAGTTGATCACACAACAGACTGTACGAGTAGTTTAACTACCTAACAGTATGAAAAGAAGAAAGAAACCAAAAAAGCTATTACAGACGTCATTGCATGAAATCGCATATTTTATATTCGTAGAACACTTAAAAACACCGCAAACGTCTGTCTACATTTTTTTATTTATTTATTTTTCAGTCATCAGTTTCTGACTAGTTTGGTGTGGCTTGCCACGAATTCCTATCCTCTGCCAACTTCTTCATTTCAGAGCAGCACTTGGAACATACGTCGTCAGTTATTTGATGGCTGCATTCCAGTCTGTCTTTCCCTACACTTTTTACAGTCTACAGCTCGCTCTAGTATCGTGGAGGTTAATACCTGATGCCTGAACACATGCCTGTCAACCTTTCCCATCTTCCTGTCTGTATTTTCCACGCGTTTCTTTCGTCGCCGACTCTGAAGAGAACGTCCTCATTCCTTATCTTGCCAGCCCACCTGATTTTCAAGACTCTGCCGTAGCACCATATATCAAACGATACGATTCTCACCTGCTACTGTTTTACCGCTGTCCACGATTAACTACCGTACAATGCTGTGCTTCAATCGTACATTCTCAGAAATTTTTCCTCAAATTAATGCCTACGTTTGACACAAGTAGACTTCTCTTGGCCAGGAATGTCCTCTTTGTCTGTACTAGTCTGCTTTTTATGTTCTCCTAGCATCGTCGATCATGGGTTACTTTGCTTCGAAGGTGGCAGAATCCCTTAACTTCTTCTACTTTGTGGTCACCAGTTTTGAAGTTTTTCGCTATTCTCATTCCTGCTACTTCTCATTACTTTTGTCTTTTTCCGGTTTACTTTCAATAAAATATTATATGGTATGGTTCAATTACCACATCCAGAAAGTAACAGCAGAGGAAAAGCAAGTGACAAGTGACCACATATATACAGAGAGCAACTCTACTAGCTCTAGCAATGTCAAATAATTAACACTCACAACAAGCTGGCTAAAACCAAAACAGCAAAAATTTAGAGTAAATATAATTAAATTTTAAAAGTGAAGAAAAGAAGCCAGGCGGAAAGTAAGGAAGCGGTTAAAGAACGTGCTTCACGCACATTCATTACAATATATATATATAAACAATGAAACCAGTGACCATATATAGCACAGTACCATTCAACAGAACGCAGTAATACAGCAGAAAAACTTACAATTTGCAAGCTGTGATAACAAATACATGAAGTGCTGTAAAGAGAAAAGCTTCCTTATCATAAACACAACATCACATGCAGTGCAGTAGCAACAAATTTTGTAAGCAATGTACACACAAATATACATGCATAATGGCTGAGAGTACAAGTGCTTGTAAACTACGATTTGCACCTTAAAAATCCAAGAACTGCATATATGCAGATCACAAAAGAAGAGCTATGATAAAATGAGGCGAAGTGTTTATCGCAGAATATAAATTGAATTTACTCAGATGTACATAAAATATCCTCAAAATAGCCAGTAATGCAGATACCACCATTTGATTTCATTTTCCTTTAGGACGCCTAGTTTTTTTCTTATCTGTGAGGCTTCAATAAAGCTCTATTTGTAGTTGTTTTATAAATAAACTGCTCTTTATTTGCTGAGATATAGTTCAGCAAGTTTATTCCACATTTTAGGATCCAGTAACCATAACTAGTTTTTAATAAGGTACTGATTTTTAAAGTACTATGCTCCTGAACACTGTACGTTTGAGGAGAGGCTGTATGAGTGTATATGGGAAATAACAGATAACGTCAACATCACTGCAGAACAGACAGAATGCTCACGAACAAATAAATATCTTTTTTAGCATCAAGATAGTAAAAAACAAGGTTATCTTAATAGATGGCGAATTATTAGCGGACTTCCTTCGGTAGCGTATGTGGTATTTGACTCATATGTTTGCACCACTGTCGAAAAGCAGTACTGAGAGCTGGGCTCTGTGACTGTGATGGATGTCCATCAATCTCCAGATCAAATATTGGCAGCTCCAGATGACAGTTTGTAAACAATGAAATCTCCTCTAAATTCCATCCACATTATTTTATGTTTGGCAGTTAATTCACAAATCGGGAACAGGTCTTCTGTAAATCTTTGTTGGATGCTGGAGTCGGCACTGTCGTTGATCATCTCTTTCATTACATTGATATCAATCTCAGGGACAGTTATCGAAAGCGTGTCGGCATCTGTCACATTTGATGGAAGTCCTCTGTCGTTATGCTTGTTGACAGTCGACTCCAACGTGGCATACCATTAACTGTTTCCTTGCCGTCCCGAAAGCGATTGATTCAATTGCGTTCTGCTCATGGTTTCTGTTCTGTATACATCAAATAAATCTTTATCGCCTTACCTCAGATAACAAACCTTTACTAGTTTCCTTTTACTGTATTTCTATATATGTTGATAAAGTCACTATGTCCGTCTGCCTGAAGCAAACTTATTTGCTTCAGCCTGTAATGTTTCCGTCTGAGGAGACAGAGACACTGATTCTCCTGGAAATGACGATCTAAATCGGTTGCCAAAACCACTGTACGGGCAGTAGGCCCAGGTGGACATCCAACATGTTGTTAGCCTGTAGCGTCAGCAACGACGGTAATAAAAAAGAAAGATTGAGGTGTGCGATGAAAATTCAGTGTGAATTTTCAGTGATATGATTTTATGATGACACTGCTACCCTCGGTGAAACTGAGAAAGAATTGCAGGACGGGTTGAATGGAATGAACTACCTAATGAATACATGATGTGGACTGAGACCAAACCGTAGGGAGACGAAAGTAATTAGTTGCAGATATTAGAGTAGATATAAACTTAGTATTAAAATTGGGGACCACGAAAGAGACAGAGGACTTCTGCAACCTTGGAAGCCATATAACACACGACAACGAAGCAGAGAGGACATAAAAATTATACTAGCTCGTGCAAAGAGGGTATTCCTCGCCAAACGGAGTCTGCTAGTATCAGATATTGGTTCTAATTTGAGGAAAAAGTTCTGAGGGTACGTTTGGAGCACAGCATTGTATGGAAGGGAATCATAGTCTGTGGAAAAACCGGAAAAGAAGAAAATCGAAGTGATTGAGATATGGGGCTATAGAAATATACTGATAATTGGGCGATCTGATAAGAAGGTAAGAAATGAGAGGTTTTCAGCAGAATCGGTGATGAGATGAACTTGTGGAAAACTTTAACAAGAAGAAGGGACATAACCACAGGACATTTACAGAGACATCAAGTAAAAACATCCGTGGTAGTTAGGGGGAGCTATAGAGGGTAAAAGATGTTCAGGATGACTGAGCTTGGAATAGATCCAACAAATAACTGAGGTGGAGAGCTTGACACAAGAAAGAAATACGTGGCGGTCCGCATCAAACTAATCAGAAGACTGATGACCCAGAAAACAGCAGAGGGCAGCCTCAATAGTACCAGTGAGGTGTCAATCGAAGTCATCTGACAGAATTTAAGAGCGTGGGATTTTTCAGATACTGGCTAAATAAAACTTTATTGAAGAATAGGCCTTTTCTTAGAAAGAATCGTGCTTGGCAAGTATTAGTTTTTGGCGTGTGAGAGGTGGGCGTTGTCATATAACCCTGCCCCTTTACCTGTTGATTCACGTATGATACGCAGAAAAAAAGCTGCTCCGTAGGTATGCTACTGTGAAAGAAGTTCTCTAATTTTTTCCATCTTGATCGTCACGCGATGTATAAGATAGGAAGAACAATAAATTTTTCTACTCTGGATCGCGACTCTGAAGTTTGAGAGTAAGGCTCATTACGATGCAGTGTGCTCTCAAGTTGATTAAACAAGGTCGTCGCGAAATGCGTGACTACTCTTCTAATCTTTTATTTTTCCTCCGTCAGTCCAATTTTGCAGTGGTCTTAGAAGGGCGATTAAAGCAGAGGAGACACCTTCATGCATTGGGGCTGTAACTAGAAAATAATAACACAGCAGCTTTATAATAAAAATCAAATCATGAAAAGTCTTCAACAGGAAGATGATGTCGAATGTTTTACATATTCGCAGGACTGCACACTCGTAAAAGTGGAGGTGTCTCATCAGACACGCCCATTGCTGTAGCTTTCACAGTACACAGCATTCTGTCTCTGTACCAAGTAATGTACGCGCAAAATCTAAAAAGAAACCATATCACCCTGAACACAATTTGTAATTTAACAATTGTTGTTTCTTTTTTCGAGCTTGAAACAACAACTGATTTTTTCTAACACACATAATTTTTGCTTCTCAGGTGTATTTTCTACAGGAAAGCGCTTTTTTTTAACTACAGATAACGATTAATGACATTAATTTATTTAGTTTCTTTCTCAGCTAGATAGTCCTCTATTAAAGATGTCCGTTTACGTTTGTTGATGACTTGCCTAAAACTGCTACTCGAGTATTTGAAAGCGGCAGTTAATTTGCTGTCAAAGTTAGATAAGGCAACATCCAAACAAGGAAATACGTTTTGCCGTCTGAACAGAAAAGTCATAAGCGAAGGACCTTTCGCAAGGGACGCAAATTACCTACGTAACTATTCTCTTTGTTGCTCGTGATGCGGATCAGGTAATGGCCGTCTGTATGCCTAAATCACACAAAGACGCTTGATAGAAAAGCGGTAACTGAACAAGAAAATGAAATTATGGTCAATAAAGCGCCAGTGCCTTTCCGCATTATCGTAATCTCGTACGTAGAAGCGTCCTCGTGGAAGTCCGTCAAAGTTTCGGATCACTATGAGTTCATCAATAAAGTAACCGCCTGTCAACTTTAAGCAAAGTCGATGTTTCCACGAAGTAGACCTCGTAGCTCTTTACTTAGTATTGCGAATACGTCATTAGCGCTCATTTGACGGCCTGATCGTTCAGTGTAAGGCTCAGCGCGCTTACTTGCAGGACCGGGAGTTGGTCTGGATCGAATCCACTTCCCTCACTACCGTCCGCTAGTCTGGTGCACCGACCCGCCCAAGTCTGGCTTCCGGGCGGTTTCCCCACGTCCGTCAGCAGAATGCTCGACTGGTTCCCCATCTCCGCCTCAGAAACAAAGCACACAAACAGTCAAAACACGGGAATGCTCACTACAATATTTACATGCTTTGAGGTTAGGTGGCGTGATCAACTTTCCTCCAGCCTTAGGTGGCGAGAGGGAGAGTACCATGGCCACAGAAGAACAACAGTGTTAAATACTGATAGAACATCATCAGAGACCTAAGTTAGGAGACAAGAATTAGACTACATTCAATACTGTCCGTGTTTGTTAATTTGTTATAATAATTTATAAAAGTGGCAGAAAGATGAAAACCGAACTCCCACCAGAACGGGATGATGGAATGGTTCCATTCAAAAGTAATCACCACACGCTTCAAGATATTTATCCCAATGGGAGACGAGCCGATCAATTACTGTTTCATAGAAAGCTATCGGCTGCTGACGAATCCACGTCCGCACCTATTCTTTCACTTCCTTGTCCAACTGAAACCTAAGTCCACACATGTCTTTCTTCAGGTCGTCTAAGATTTCAATGTCACACCGTGAAAGATCCGGGCTGAGCGGTGGATGTTGCAGTGTTTCCCAAGCAAATCGCCAAAACGTACCTTCGTCCAACTGGTACTGTGGGTGCGGGTGGTATCGTGGTCTGCTCGTCGAGTTCCTCGACCGTGGAACAACAATCACTGCGACGCGCCATAAGTCAAAACGCCCGGGAATGCTGTCGGACTGAATCATCCTGTTGCGCGATAACGCCCGCCCTACAGTGCCAAGCGGACGAAGATTATGCTTCATCGATTTGGTTGCGAAATAGTGTAACATCCTTTTTAGAGCCCGGGTCTTCCACCGTGTGATTTTCACATCTTTGGTGACCCGGTGAAATACCTGCGAGGACGCTGGTTTCAGTCGAATGAGGATGTGCAAGAGTGGGTCCGGTTGTGCATCCGTCAGCGGCCGACTGCGTTCAAGAAACAGGAATTGATCGTGTCGTCTCCCAGTGGAATAAAAGACTTATGATGTGTTGTGACTACTTTTGAGTGGAACCATTCCATGATGTTGATGATATTGGTTTGTGGGGCACTCAACATCATGGTCATCAGCGCCCATACAAATTCCAATCTTTCCATTTCCAGTTTCACCACTACCCGAATGTTGATGAGATGATGAGGACAACACAAACACCCAGTCCCCAGGCGAAGAAAAATCCCAGACTCGGCCGGGAAACGAAACCGGAACCCCGTGATCCAGAAGTAGCAATGCTAGCCACTAGACCACGTGATGCGGAACCATTCCATGGTACTATTGTGGCGAGTATTCGGTTTTCATTAATGTGCCCATTATACTTCCGCACTGTAGACTCCTAAATAATGTATAAGTAAATAAAAGTGAAATCGAATAAGAAAACACACGAACATAAAATGAAAAATCAGCTTCCCGAAATAACGTTCCCATGTGAATCAATTTGACGGAGGAAAATAAATATTTTTATTTAGCTTTCTTTTGTCTATTCAGCCGTACTTTTTTTTTATACTTACAGGTTATCGATTTTTAAAGTCAAAAGGCTCCATCTTCAAGACTACAAAAATGTGGGAATGGGTCTACCTCCAAAACATACATCTGCTCCTATGGACCCAGAGTAAACTGTTTACTATTTATCAACAAGTCTTAATTCACATTAGTTGAGGCTGATACATGAAAAAATGTTCCATCACCGTCGCTATAATGAGATGGCATTAGTATATTGGGAATATAGATCGGGAAAAGATGTGAATAAAGATATTGATTTTCCTCCGTGAAGCAGTGTTCCTCTCTGCTGCGCAGTTGTTTAAGGAATGTTCCATTTGCAACGTCCTTCAAAGGGCAAGGGGTGTTGCTGGTTATGAGCTTCTGGTTATACGTCGATCCGTGGTTAATGTGGCACAGTTATCGTGATGTTGCTATCCAGTGAAGGTGATGAAAATTTCAGACACCTAATGAGATACGTATGTATTAGCATTAGGCTGCTAAAAGAGAATACCTTCCTGACGTAGTAGAAACAGCAACGCAAGAGACTGGATCAGGTAATTCATGTATTCTATACTGTTGAGAGATCACTCGACTAACACGACAGGCGTGCCGAGCAGATGACCTTGTGTCATCACTTCATCCATAGTGCCCAAACATTGGTCCTGTACGTTGCTGCCTGATATACTCAAGTAGCTGCCACTCCATTCGTTGCTCTGGCAGACGATGCCATGGCAGAATATGCTCTCACCACCAATTACAAAGCTGCGTTCAGTCACCCTTCCAGTTACTTCCTTCGTTACACCATAGGACGCGGGCTGGGTGGCAGCGAGAAGAGAGAAAGCAAGAGCCAGTAACCCAGCTAGAAGGAAAAGATTCTTAACTGTGCTAGTTGATACTCTTGAGCACAACGTTGGTTATAATTTGTGCCACAATTACCATGCGATTAGCAACATCTATTTCTTTAAAGCTGCGACCCAAGTCTGAGGCCATTATGTCCACATTCAGGATGGCGAGGATGTACACCTTTCTCGGCCAACCAGCACTGGTCCACAGCTGATCCATCCAAGCCAGAATATGGTGCTATTCCTCAGAAGTGTCATCAAATCATCCGGAAGTCTACGAAATGATCTCGCTGATGTGTAGCTAAAACGGCACTGCTTGAATGAGTGAAATACCGTTGTCAGTAGCTCAACGTTTTTAAGTTTGATACATGTTTTCTACTACGTCCACAGCACAGCGTTTTCAGTCATTTTTATTTGGCAGATTCTCATATACAGTGCCTCATCCAGTGCCGTGTTTCCACTCTACGTCTTCAAAGGCGTACGTTTTTCATTTTTCTGTAGTGCAGAAAGCCGAATGGTGTACCACAAGCACTGGAAGTTAATCCCAAGGTTCCCATTCAAAATATTCCTGGTTCTTGATTTTTTTCTGTATACAATGTCTTTCATCCGGACGTCATGTTTCACTGTACGCTCATATTAAAAATCTGGCTGAGGTGTTACTCAAGTAGCGTGAAATAGTTCTACCAAAAAAACAGTGGATTCAAGTGCTAATTTACTTGAATATGAAAAAAAATTAATGTAAAAAAGTAGTCATATGTGCCAAGAAGAGAAATTTGCTCAGTAGTTGAAACGTACTGTGCATCAATTATATAAATATACTGAAACAAACAAATATTGCACTGCAATAACAGAAAATTAATGCACTTGTAGTAGTTATAAGTTTTAGTGGTTAACAAAAACATCAATCTGTGCGGTTGATCCCTGCGGAGGTTCGAGTCCTCCCTCGGGCATGGGTGTGTGTGTTTGTCCTTAGGATAATTTAGGTTAAGTAGTTCAAAATGGTTCAAATGGCTCTGAGCGCTATGGGGCTCAACATCTTAGGTCATAAGTCCCCTATAACTTAGAACTACTTAAACCTAACTAACCTAAGGACATCACACACACACCCATGCCCGAGGCAGGATTCGAACCTGCGACCGTAGCAGTCCCGCGGTTCCGGACTGCAGCGCCAGAACCGCTAGACCACCGCGGCCGGCCTAGGTTAAGTAGTGTGTAAGCTTAGGGACTGATGACCTTAGCGGTTAAGTCCCATAAGATTTCACACACATTTGAACATTTTTTGAAAAACATCAGTAAAGCTTCCAAGCAAACTTCTTGTGGTAGTTTGTATTGGATCTGTGACTGCGCTTTCTTTGTAAGAGAGTCTGTGGCTGGTTGGACTCGTTGTTGGAAGTTAATCGCCAGTAGTGTTGGGCAGTTGGAAGTTAGTCGCCAGCAGTGATGTATGTACTGTTGGGCAGTCGGAAGTCAACAGCCAGCAGTGATGGATGTTAGATGTGAGAAATTAGCATTGATTGAGGGTAGAGGTCTGCAGTGTTAGTGTAGGCTAACGATCTGTACATGTTCGAATTGGAGATTGAATATTATTCATGATTATATACCTTTGTACTAGATGACAAAGACGATTTATGTTCGTGTTTGAACTGAATGTCAGATAATTAAGGTAAAAAATACATTATTTGGTTTGCAACAAAATCTTTCCTTTGCTAACCACATGCCTATTAGTAATTAGTGGCTTTAGTAATTAGAATCTTTTATTTAGCTGGCAGTGTTGACGCTCCCTGTATTACAGTATTCGCGTAATGAACATTTTTATGAGGTAAGTGTTTAATGAAATGTATAGCTTATTGTTAAGATTTCTTTTTAGTCAGGGCAATTCTTTCGAATTAATTGCACTGCTGGCCATTAAAATTGCTACACCACGGAGATGACGTGCTACAGACGCGAAATTTAACCGGCAGGAACAAGATGCTGTGACATGAAAATGATTAGCTTTTCAGAGCATTCACACAAGGTTGGCGCCGGTGGCGACACCTACAACGTGCTGACATGAGGAAAGTTTCCAGCCGATTTCTCATACACAAACAGCAGTTGACCGGCGTTCCCTGGTGAAACGTTGTTGTGATGCAGCATGGACTATCAGCTCAGAGATCATGGCTGCGGTTACTCTTGACGCTGCATCACAGAAAGGAGCGCCTGCGATGGTGTACTCAACGACGAACCTGGGTGCACGAATGGCAAAACGTCATTTATTCGAATGAATCCAGGTTCTGTTTACAGCATCATGATGGTCGCATCCGTGTTTGGCGACAACGCAGTGAACGCACATTGGAAGCGCGTATTCGTCATCGCCATACTGGCGTATCACCCGGCGTGATGGTATGGGGTGCCATAGGTTACATGTCTCGGTCACCTCGTGTTCGCATTGACGGCACTTTGAACAGTGGACGTTACATTTCAGATGGGTTACGACCCGTGGCTCTGCCCTTCATTCGGTCCCTGCGAAACCCTACATTTCAGTAGGATAATGCACGACCGCATTTCTGGATACAGAAAATGTTTGACTGCTGCCCTGGCCAGCACATTCTCCATATCTCTCAACAATTGAAAACGTCTGGTCAACGGTGGCCGAACAACTGGCTCGTCACAATACGCCAGTCACTACTCTTTATGAACTGTGGTATCGTGTCTAAGCTGCATGGGCAGCTGTACCTGTACACGCCATCCAAGCTCTGTTTGACTCAATGTCCAGGCGTATAAAGGCCGTTATTACGGCCAGAGGTGGTTGTTCTGGGTACTGATTTATCAGGATCTATGCACCCAAATTGCGTGAAAATATAATCACATGTCATCTCTAGTATAATATATTTGTCCAATGAATACCCGTTTATCATCTGCATTTTTTGAGCAGTCAGATTGCGTTGCGCTAGAATATTGTGGGTCAGTGTTGATATGATAAGAAAAGTAAAGAGAAAATATTCTCAGTACATTCAGCTTTACTCAGCTATTTCAGAGTCAAATAACGTAGAAGTATCATCTTCTCACTCATTCTGCAATTTGAGTACAGACACACTCATTTAAATAAAGACGTTTCAGTTTGCTGAACGTTTCGATAAGAAAGATCATAGCTAAGGAGTGGTGGTGATAGTGGTGGTGGTGGTTGCGTGTACCGTGACAGAGACGCAGCAGCAGCAGCAGCAGCAGAACCGGTAGTCCGGTCTGCAGTTACTGGAGAAAGTGGCGAGCTGCGCCGCGGGCCGGCCGCAGGCATGCGGCTAAGCTCGCATCCGGTTCCGCCGCGGCCACGCACGTGCGGAGAGAGTGACTGGGCATACTCACGCACAACGCTCGCGCATACACGCGAGCCGGTCCGCGGCCAGTCGCGTGAGAAAGTTACGTGCCACCGACTGCCTGTGTAAGAAGCTGCGAACTTCCCGTCTGCACCTATACCGATGAACCGAAATAATATGACCGCCTACTTAATAGCTCATTTGTATGTCTTTGGAAGGAAATACACTACTGGCAATTAAAATTGCTACACCAAGAAGAAATGCAGGTGATCAACGGGTATTCACTGGACAAATATATTATACTAGAACTGACATGTGATTACATTTCCATGCAATTTGGATGCATAGATCCTGAGAAATCAGTACGCAGAACAACCACCTCTGGCCGTTATAACGGCCTTGATACCCCTGGACACTGAGTCAAACAGAGCTTGAATGGCGTGTACAGGTACAGCTGTCCATGCAGCTTCAACACGATACCGCAGTTCATCAAGAGTAGTGACTGACATATTGTGACGAGCCAGTTGCTCGGCCACCATTGACCAGAGGTTTTCAATTGGTGAGACATCTGGAGAATGTCCTGGCCACGGCAGCAGTCGAACATTTTCTGTATCCAGAAAGGCCCGCACAGGACCTGCAACATGCGGTCGTGCATAATCCTGCTGAAATGTAGAGTTTCGCAGGGATCGAATGACGCGTAGAGCCACGGGTCGTAACACACCTGAAATGTAACGTCCACTGTTCAAAGTGCCGCCAATGCGAACAAGAGGTGGCCGAGACGTGTAATCAATGGCACCCCATACCATCACGCCGGGTGATACGCCAGTATGGCGATGGCGAATACTCGCTTCCAATGTGCGTTCGCCGCGATATCGCCAAACACGGATGCGACCATCATGATGCTGTAAACAGAACCTGGATTCATCCGAAAAAATGACGTTTTGCCATTAGTACATCCAGGTTCGTCGCTGAGTACACCATCGCAAGCGCTCTTGTCTGTGATGCAGCGTCAAGGGTAATCGCAGCCATGGTATCCGAGTTGATAGTCCATGCTGCTGCAAACGTCATCGAACTGTTCGTGCAGATGGTTGTTGTCTTGCAGACGTCCCCATCTGTTGACTCAGGGATCGAGATGTGGCTGCGCGATCCGTTACAACCATGCGGATAAAATGCCTGTCATCTCGACTGCTAGCGATACGAGGCCGTCCAGCATGGCGTACCGTGTTACCCTCCTGAACCCACCGATTCCATATTCTGCTAACAGTCATTGTATTTCGACCAACGCGAGCAGCAATGTCGCGATACGATAAACCGCAATTGCGATAGGCTACAATCCTACCTTTATCAAAGTCGGAAACGTGATGGTACGCATTTCTCCACCTTACACGAGGCATCACAACAACGTTTCACCAGGCATCGCCGGTCAAGTGCTGTTTGTGTATGAGAAATCGGTTGGAAACTTTCCTCATGTCAGTACGTTGTAAGTGTGGCCACCGGCGCCAACATTGTGTGAATGCTTTGAAAAGCTAATCATTTGCATATCACAGCATCTCCTTTCCGTCGGTTAAATTTCGCGTCTGTAGCAGGTCAACTTCGTGGTGTAGCAATTTTAATGGCCAATAGTGTATTATCCTGTACACAGTAGCCTGCGAACCCTACCTTCTATGAAGAGTGGCGGACGTGCAACTGTTTAGCGCCTATTAGTAGTTTCATTGTCCTTCTACCTGTTCCCCACGACAGTAGCACGTGAACATTCGACCAGTGTCGCCGTTTTCGAGATACTCCTGCACAGGCTCTAAGAAATAATAATTTGCCCTTTGTCAAAGTTGCTTATCTCGATGGATCTCCGCATTTGCAGCCTATATCTTGGCTACGGTGCTCCTCCGTCCCTGTCCGCTCCGCTAACATACTTTTGCTAGCGTATCACGGGCCCGTAACGCCACCTGGTAGCATTCAATGTCGCGGTGGACAGTGGTCATAATCTTTTGGCTCGTCAATGTATAAATGACTCACCGAGTAACTTGACGCAACAGACAACAAACTGGGTGACGTTTCCGTCAGACTGGGAAATTTTTCTTTTTGCGGTGGGTCTTAGAAAGTAGATCACGTTGTAGCATCTAACATTAGTCCAGTAATAGTAGTAGCAGCACATAAGATCCACCCCTGCACTTCTAATTTAAGAAAGTACGGTTCGGGAAAGACAATCAGAAGTGGAGCAGATTTTATAAAAAATATTTAGGACTGCAGAGTTGATACAGGATCTGGGAACACATGGTTTGTAAAATAGTAATATAATATTCACTGTACCGATTGCCTTTTATCTCTCTTGAAGGCTCGCACAAAAATATCTGAGTATGCTGCGTGTTATCTTTCCTATCATTAACATTATCATACTTGATCAATATCAGTTAGATCCGCCTATTGGAGTAGACTATTACAGTGGGGTCTACCGACTATTAACATCGGCTTTTCTCTAATGGGGGAACAGAACTTTCATTATAGGCTCTCTGTACAGACTGCAAATTAATACTGCTCGTCTTGCACTGCGGAAAGGAAAACATTCAAAGAACGAAATTCCGTGAAATCTAAACGTCCAGGAAATGGCAACAAGTCTAGAAAGTTACGAGTTGTGCTTCGCTTCCTAGCTACTCGCTTGGGGGCTTACGGTTTGACCGCTTGCAGAATACATTTCAACCAGGAAGAAGAGGCCGTTCACGTCATGACCACAGCTGTTCCCAAAAATTTCATCTGATAAATTTCGTTGGTCCACAGGTACAATCGATAAACCATATGATGCTGATTAAAACAAAACAGAATGAGACTTCCTGGCAGATTAAAACCGTGTGCCGGACCGAGACTCGAACTTGGGACCTTTGCCTTTCACGGGCAAGTGCTCTACCAAGGTAGGAGACGAGGTACTGGCGGAAGTAAAGCTGTGAGGACGGGGCGTGAGTCGTGGTCAGTTGGTAGAGCACTGAAAACAGAATGAGGAAAATCTCTCCACTAACAACGACAACAAAGACTAACTTTCGCGAATGTAGGCAGAAATGACGCGCCCTTATCTAGCTTCCACACCTATCTTCACAATCGTAATGTTAAACAAAATAGTGGTAATGGCTGCACTCAATGATTTTATATCTTATGGATTTTGGAGGTGTAAAAGTTGTGATAATTTTTTGCTATTATAGATCTCAAATTAACTGCGTGGCAAACGTAAATTTAAATTTTTTTGGACGAGTACCTTCCAAATTATGTTTTTCCCTGAACTATACCTTCTTGGAAGTTATGTCAAAACAATGTACTAAACACAAGCCTGATCAAAGTATTATTATTACAGTAAATTATTATTGTTATTATATAAGATTGACTAATACAAGTATCAATTAATAGCAATATATTGCAGTATTCCTACCATTTTCTACCAAATCCCTCTCTTCAGTGCACCATCCTAGCTTACACCGCGACGCTCCATTGTTTCGTTGACGCGGTCTTTCCAACAGCATCTTGGTCTGCCGTGTTTAAGTCCCACAAGTCATTTCCTCTCAATTATTTTCTTTCGCTAATCCTATCGGTGTTTCAGTTGTATTCATTGTAGCTCTTTCTTCATCAGTACATTTTTTTCTCCATTCTTGATATTCTAACACAAGGTGAGTGCGATCTCCCGTTAATGATACCATAAATATGACAAATGTGCACTACAGATGATTCTATCAAAAACCGAATAGTTGGTAGTGAATAGCGACACAAGATTTGAAGTACACATCAGTGACGGAGCAGTTATGAGACAGGTAAAATACCTGAAGTATCAGGGGGAATATATTGACAAAAGTTGACTGGACAATACGAAAGTAAAATGCAAAGCACAGCTAAGGAATATCAGGAAGGGAGATGATAAACTAAATGGCTGAATCTGTCCTTTGATACGGATAAAAAATTTGGCTTTTAAATGCTCACAAATAGACCGATAATTCTCAAAATTGGATTATTTATTGCAGTATATTAAAACTATTTATATATCTAGTTCTTATTATCATTAAATCATAGACATCTGTACACTTTCTGACAATCTAAATTGTGTTGAGAGGGAGGGTGGGGAGAGGAGACGTCCCCCTCTCCAGAGCCGATTACTGGGGCCCACCTGGAAGAAATATGGAGCCCAATTTGCTTCAATAGTAAAGAATTTGGCACTCTTGGCGATTTACGTGCTTCAAAGCAGCGTATAAAACGAAGTTCAAATGGTTCAAATGGCTAACCACTATGGAACTTAACATCTGAGGTTACCAATCCCCTAGACTTAGAACCACTTAAACCTAACTAACCTAAGGACAACACACACATCCATGCCCGAGGCAGGATTCGAACCTGCGACCGTAGCAACAGCGCAGTTCCGGACTTAAGCGCCTAGAACTGCTCGGCCACAGCGGCCGGCTCAAATGAAGTCACCCTAGTCATAGGCTACATGATTCACTATCAGTCAGCACGTCGTTGTGATGGTGGACTGTTGCAGTAGGCTTTTCATACTGGGCAACCACGTCATGTAACGAATAGGTTTTATTCTTAACTGACAAGGTCAAATAATGATTTAAATGTTTATAAATGAACTTTTCAAGGAAAGGAAGGTACTTCCTAATTTAAGAAACACATTTCTCATACTTTTCCTTACCGCTGCAAAGGGGTCTCGACATAAAGGGAACAACACTATAAACGCAAGACGCCGTAGCTAGTAAATTACGTTTACAACATGGGAGTCGCAGTTGGCCTCGTATATTCTGAGAACCGGGGGCTCAAAATCCTATCGGACAGTCTACAGTTTGCGTTTTCTGAGTTCCCTAGGTTAGGCCAGTTTCCTCTCCTATAATCCTCCTATGGTGCTAGTGATTTGTCTCTGACTCCACCATCAATGAAACTTCTTTGTACTCACCAAGCATTTAATTGAGATACAGTGCTACTTTAAGAAATCCCAAAGCTACTTTAAAAAATCACAAACACTTTGAGAAACGCAAGGAAATGATAATAAACGTATCGAGCATTCGCTTTTGGTTGGGAAAGATTAGAATTACAGAGTGGTGGGACACAATAAGGCGTTGCGATTGAGTAGCAATGATATAAGTTAAACAGATTAAAATCGTATCATAGTTATATGCCAATTTCAATCGTTACATTACTTTCCTACTGAAGTCCGATTCGTTTAGACGTTAAAAATGCATTGTCGAGGAATAATGTTCGTAATTTACATGTCTGCCTGTTTCTAGTTTGAAACTTAAAGGATAGTAAAACAAGAGGTTATTATAGTCTTCATTATAACTGGTTCTTTGAAATTTTGATGGTATGCAGCATATTTTTCTGCCTGATGTTTCCTATGGTATCGCTAGGGACATCCACAAAGGCTATGAATACTGTTGGTTGATTCTACGACGTTATAAGCTTTTAGAAAGGGCAACACAATGCTCTTTACATCTCTTAACTAGCTGAAGCAGTAAACAATCATTTTAATCTAAAAGAAACAGTCAAGATCACCTTGTAAAAGGGAAACACATTTAACAGATGCACTAAGTATATCACAGAATTAAGACACTTGTAAAGTTTAATAATTTGATAATCGAGGCATTATTTTCATTAAGCACGTCTGGAGAGATATTTCCTATGGGGAACGCTAGTTCACGTGATATCCACACCTCCTACTCCGAATGACAGACACGATTTCTTCTATAGGATGCCAGTAACCTGATACGTCATACACCGAAAAAATTGGTATTTACGACGACATCCTCATTTTGTTCGGAAACCAATATCTCTAAACACGAAACTCGTTGAGAAGCTATATGAACTGCTAGTCGTCAAGATCGCATACAACGACCTATCGTATTCATGCCAAAAATGGCTCTGAGCAAACCCTACCTCGAAAACACACTGCTCTAGCTGCACAAACAGCATACAAACACATGTGAGTCAATACGTCTACGAAAAAAGAGACGATACACGGCAGCAACGGTTAATGATTTCAGATTGTCGAAAATAAAGTCTTGTCGCCGCAAATTACTATATAGTGTGTATAGTACTATGAAGAGCACTAATATTTGCTAAATAAGATTGACAACGATTGGAAACAAGTCGTTACCTCTGTCGAAACCCCCGGTACCAGCATTATCCGCAAAAAATGTCACGTTGCTGTGCCTACGTCCTCAATTATTTGTTTGATGTATTCTAATTTCTGTCTTCGTCTACAGTTTTTACCCTCTGCGACTGCCTCTAGCACCGTGGAAGTTATTTCCTGATGTCCTAACAGATGTCCTAACATCCTGTCCCTTCTCCTTGTCAGGGTCCACGTATTCCATTCCTCGACGATTCTGTGGAGAACCTCCTCATTCTTTACCATGTCAGTCTACCTAGTCAACATTCGTCTGTAGCACCACAACTGAAATGCTTCGATTCTCTTCCGTTCCGATTTTCCGACAGTCCATGTTTCATTGCCATACAATTTTGTGCTCCAAACTATATCTTCAGAAACTTCTTCCTCGAGTTAAGGCATGTGTTTGATATTGATAGACTTCTCTTGGTCAGGCATTACCTTTCTAAAAGTACTAGTCTGCTTTTTATGTCGTTGGTCCATCCATCATGGGCTATTTTTCTGCCTAGGAAACAGAACTGCTTAACTTCGTCTACTTCGTGATCCCTAATTCTGATGTTAAATTTATCGGTGTTGTCATTTCTGTTACTTCTCATTACTTTTGTCTTTCTTCGACTTACTCACAATCCGTATTTTGTACTCATCAGACCGTTCGTTCTATTCAACAGAGGCTGTAATTCTTCTTCACTTTCACTGAGCGCAGCAATGTCATCAGCGAATCTTAACACTGATGTCCTTCTACCTGAATTTTAATCCCACTCTTGAAACTTTAGGGGTGAAAGAGTACATCCCTACCTTACATCCAACATCCATTTTAGATCTAGTACTTCGTTCTTCGTCTTCCAGTCTTATTGTTTCCTCTTGTTTCCTGTACGTATTGTACATCATCCGTCTTTCTACATAGCTTCCCATATTTTTTGAGACCCGCTTCAGTAGACATTAAGATAGTTGTGTCCACTCTTGACTTTCATGAGGGCGGGAATACTACTGAGCACACTTCCACTGAGGTACCTGAACAGCTGTGTAAGAATCGTAGCCCATTATTCCTCAACAACCGAGACCAGAGACGGTAGTAATTTGGACGCTCAGGCCTGGAGCCAAGTCGACGTTCTAACTCACCCAAAAGGCGTTCCATTGGGTTCAGGTAGAGATTCTGCGCTGATCAGTCCAGGAATATTATTATCCGCAAACCACCGTCACACAGATCCCGCTTTATGACAGGATGGACTGCATGCATTGTGACACAAACCACCACCGTCTACGACCTATTCCTCTAATGTACGCTGTGCACAACGCTGCAGAATGTGTTCATATCTTTCCGGCTTTAACGTGCTCGTTAGCGCAAAAGTGGGACCACACTCTAAAGATGACAAACACAATGCCGTAATACCATTTCCTCCGTACTCCACTGTGGCACAAAACATGGCTGGTAACGTCCCAATGCATTCACCACACCCAAACCCTTCCATAGGACGCCACAACGTATAGAGTGATTCCTAACTCCAAATCACTCGTTTCCAGTCACCCGCTGTCCAGTGACGTCACCCTTTGCACCACGTCAAGTGTCTCGTAGTATTTATCACAGAGATGTGTGGTTGATGAATAGCTTCTCGACTATTGTACTCCATTCATTTTAACTCCCCACGCGTGGCCACTGTGCTAGCTGGACTGCTGGTGGTATTTTGGAACTCACGAGTCATTTCTTCCGCTGATTTCATGCGATTTTGTACACCCACTATTCGCAATGCTCGACGATTCCAGTCCGTCGCTGGGTGATGTCTGTCTAATCTTCGGTTAGCTGCGGTTGTTCCTTTTCGTTTCCGCTTCACAGTCAGATCACCAACACTCGGATTGGGGAGCTTTGTAAGGATTGGAATGTGCGTCTTGGATTTGTTACTCATGTGATATTCAATAACCAGACCTCGTCAATGAGCTCTCGTAACCTCTCCATTCTGGTATTACTACTTATCTGCCGAAAGCCTCTTAGCCACAAATAATCCTGATCTAATAGAGAGCGTCATGACGAATACAAGGATTAGTGAACACAAGGTCATTGTAGCGAGGCTCAAAACCATATCAACCAAAACCACTAAAAATAAAGACAATATATATATATTTAAAACAGCAGAAAAAAATTCGCTTGATGCCTTCCTCAGAGAGAGTCTCCATTCCTTTCAAGCTAATTATGTAAGTGTAGACCAGTTATGGCTCAAATTTAAAGATACAGGATCGACAGCAATAGATAGATTCATATCGCATAAGTTAATAAGAGACGGGACTGATCCACCATGTTACACAAAACACGTCAGAACACTGTTGCAGAAGCAACGAAAAAAGCATGCCAAATTCAGAACACTGCGAAATTCCCAAGTCTGGCCAAGTTTCAAGGAAGCTCAACATTTAGTGTGTACGTCAATGCGAGATGCTTTTAATAATTTCCACAATGAAACATTGTCTCAAAATATGGTAGCAAACCCAAAGAGATTCTGGTCGTGTGTAAAGTACACCAGTGACAAAAACCAGTCAATACCGTCACTGCGCGATAGCGATGGAAATGTTACCGATGATGGTGCCACTAAAGCGAAGTTACTAAGTACAGTTATCCGTAATTCCTTCACGAAAGAAGACGAAGTAAGTATTCGAGAATTCGAAACCAGAAAAGCCGTTAGCGTGAGTGACATAAAAGCAGATATCTTAGGTGTTGCGAAACAACTCAAATCACTTAAGAAAAGCAAGTCTTCCAGTCCAGATGGTAAACCAATCAGGTTCCTTTCAGAGTATGCTGACACAATAGCGCCTTTCTTAGCAATCATATACAACCGCTCACTTGACGAAAGGTCTGTTCCTAAAGACTGGAAAATAGCACAGGTCACACCAACAGTGAAGAAAGGAAATAGGAGTAACCCATTGAATTACAGATCCATATCACTGACCTCAATTTGCAGTAGGATTTTAGAGCATATACTGTACTCGAACATTATGAATCACCTTGAAGAAAATGTCTTATTGATACATAACCAACACGGATTCAGAACATATCATTCTTGTGCAACACAGCTAGCTCTTTATTCCCATGAGGTAATGAGTGCTGCCGACAAGGGATCTCAAATCGATTCCATACTTCTAGGTTTCCAGAAGGCTTTTGATACCGTTCCTCAAAAGCGACTATTAACCAAAATGCGTGGATTATGGAGTATCGTCTCAGTTGTGTGACTGGATTCGTGATTTCCCATCAGAGAGATCACAGTTCGTAGTGACAGACGATAAATCATCGAGTAGAACAGAAGTGATATCTGGCGTTCCGCAAGGTAGTGTCATAGGCCCTCTGCTGTTCCTGATTTACATAAATGATCTAGGTGATAATCTGAGCAGCCCCCTTAGACTGTTTGCAGATGATGCTGTAATTTACCGTCTAGTAAAATCATCAGACGATCAATTCAAACTACAAAATGACCCAGAGAGAATTTCTGTATAGTGCGGAAAGTGGCAATTGGCACTAAACAAAGAAAATTGCGAGGTCATCTACATGGGTACTAAAAGAAATCCGATAAATTTTGGGTACACGATAAATCGCGCAAATATAAGGGCTGTCAATTCGACTAAATTACGAGCAACTTAAATTGGAAAGACCACACTGATAATATTGTGGGGAAGGCGAAACAAAGACTGCGCTTTGTTGGCAGAACACTTAGAAGATGCGATAAACCCACTAAAGAGACAGCCTACATTACACTTGTCCGTCCTCTGTTGGAATACTGCTGCACGGTGTGTGATCCTTACCAGGTAGGATTGACGGAGGACATTTAAAAATTGCAAAGAAGGGCAGCCCGCTTCGTGTTATTGCTCAATAGGGGTGAGAGTTTCACTGATATGATACGCGAGTTGGGGTGGCAGTCACTGAAACAAAGGCGGTTTTCTTTACGGCGAGATCTATTTACGAAATTTCAATCTCCAACTTTGTCTTCCGAATGCGAAAATATTTTGTTGACACCCATCTACGTAGGGAGAAATGATCATCATAATAAAATAAGAGAAATCGGAGCTCGAACGGAAAGTTTTAGGTGTTCCTTTTTCCCACGCGCCATTCGAGAGTGGAATGGTAGAGAAGTAGTATGAAAATGGTTCGATGAACCCTCTGCCATGCACTTAAGTGTGAATTGCAGAGGAACCACGTAGATGTAGACGTAGAACATAGTACCTTCTGGCCTCCTTTAGTGGCCACAATAGTGGAATAGGGAATTTCAAGATAAATCTTGCGACAATATGTATCTTCGCGGTACATTTACGAGAAAGGCAGAGCCGCGGGAGACAGGACACTGGGGACTTTCAGCGCGGTAAAATGTCCTGATGCTTTTTTAACACGAGTTGCGTGACGGGAGGTCGGGGAAAGGCCGTCCCCGGCTCCCACTTTCTCTCTGGAGCCGCCAGACGCCGTCGCTGCGCCTCACGTTTGGGATCTCGCCTCCAGCGTGACTCACGTCGAGAACATTCCGCAACACTGTCTACTGTGTACCAGCACAATCTCCCGTGTCGTTTCAGGGCCTGGGAAGGTCGAGTGAAGCTCCAACACTGATAAATACTAGTCCTTACTCAGCTCCATCTATCGGCACCCGCGTCAACCATGCAGTCAGTTTAAAAAGAAAGGAACACGGTTGAGTTTTCTACACGATAGCTTCATAAAAGAAAATACATGTTTTTTTAATAAATCGCTTTTCAGTGATTTTCAGGTTTCACATGTGATGTGACACGATCTCCATCTGTTTTACTGCAAAGGCCGCAGTGAATTGTGTCGCAGAGGCTGTGCAAATATGCTTCTCAATGTAATGGAGACGCCTACACCCGGAAGAACATCATCCTTATATTACATTTAGGAGATAAAAGTAATGGGGTAGCGACATGCACATATACAGATGGAGCCAATATCACGTACATGTGGTATAGAAGGGCAGTACATTCGCGAAGCTGTCATTTGTACTCATGTGAAAAGGTTTCCGACGTGATTATGGCGGCACGAAAGGAATTAACAGACCGTGAATGCGGAATAGTTGTTGGAGCTAGGCGCATGGTACATAAAATTTCGAAAGTCGTTAGGGAGTTCAGTACTCCGAGATCCGCAGTGTGAAGAGTGTGCCGAGAATACCAAATTTCAGGTGTTACCTTTCACCATAGACGATGCAGTAGCGGACGGCCTTCACTTAACGACCGAGAGCAGAAACGTTTGCATAGAGTCGTCACTGCTAACATACAAGGAACACTGCGTGCAATAAACGCCGAAATCAACGTGGGACGTACGGCTAACGTATCCGTTAAGACAGGGCGGTGAAATCTGGCTTTAAAGGGCTGTGACAGATGACGACCGACGCGAGTGCCTTTGCTAACAGCACGACATCGCCTGCAGTGCCTCTCCTGAGCTCATGATCATATCGGTTAGCCCCTAGACAACCATAAAACCGTGGCCTGGTCAGATGAGTCCTGATTTCAGTTGGCAAGAGCTGATGGTAGGTTTATAGTGCGGAGCAAACCACACGAAACCATGCACCCAAGTTGTCAACAAGGCACTGTGCAAATTGATGGTGACTCCATAATGGTGTGGACTATGTTTACATGGAATTGACTGGATCCTCTGGCCCAACTGAAACGATCATTGACTGGAAACGGTTATGTTCGGCTACTTGGAGACTATCTGCAGCCATTCATGTTCTCAAACAACGATGGAATATTTATGGATGACAATGCACCACGTTACCGGACTACAGTTGTTCACGCTTGGCTTGAAGGACATTTTGGACAATTTGAGCGAATGATTTGGCCACCCATATCGCTAGACATAATGTCATCTAACCTTTATGGGACATAATGGAGAGGTCAGTTCATGCACAAAACCCTGCACCAGCAACACTTTCGCTGTTATGGACGGCTATACAGATAGCAATATTTCTGCGGGGGACTTCCAACAACTTGTTGAGTCCATGCCACGCCGAGCTACTGCACTACGCTGGGAAAAACAGATATCCCATAGCTTTTGACACCTCAGAGTAATCATCCACATGCTGTGAATGTCATTAATTCAGTGACAGGAATACCGGCAGTGCTGTAGGAACCATGTGGCATCTGCCTATGCACACGTGGATAACAGATAACAGCTCACATGTGCGGCACTGAAGGAGGAGGATGTACCAATATTGTCGAGCACCGTGTAGTCTTATCGTAAGCAGTCATATCCAGGGAAGAGTAATGCTGAACGAACAAAATTTGGGAAGAATCTATGGACTTGTGCTAAAGAAATGCACACACTCGCCAAAGATCGCAGAATTGGCTCTGAGCACCATGGGACTTAACTTCTGAGGTCATCAGTCCCCTAGAACTTAGAACTACTTAAACCTAACTAACCTAGGGACATCACACACACCCATGCCCGAGGCAGGATTCGAACCTGCGACCGTAGCGGTCGGGCGGTTCCAGACTGTAGCGCCTAGAACCGCTCGGCCCCCCCGGCCGGCGATCGCAGAATTGTAGGTGTAAAATTTTTGCAATTGTTATCAGAAGCAGTAATTCTACAAACTAGTGTCATGGGGTTAAATCCAATATCTTTTTGCATCACTGCTCTAATCTTATCTTTCTACAGCTGCTAATGATTCACTTCTTTAACACCTGAATTTTTGTAAAATTTTGGATACATTCGATTCTCGTAATCTAATTTCAAGTATCTTCTGATTTCAGCAACGGCTAACTGTACTCTTTTCTATGGAGTTAAAAATGGCGATTTGGCAAACAGAGGTGAGATTATCGCTGTGAATATGTTTCACTTTAACCTTAGCATCGGGGTCGAGTGTGACGTTATACGCCTTTCTTTCATTTTTTCTGTGTCACAACTTTCATTCGCATACTTTTCGCTCAAAAATTACATCTGTTTCATCAAAACTGTAATACAAGGGAAGTAAGTATGTATATTTTATGATTCACTTTCGATTTGGCCAGTCTGAGCGCTACAGTCTGGAACCGGGATCCGCTACGGTCGCAGGTTCGAATCCTGCCTCGGGCATGGATGTGTGTGATGTCCGTAGGTTAGTTAGGTTTAATTATTTCTAAGTTCTAGGCGACTAATGACCTCAGAATTTAAGTCGCATAGTGCTCAGAGCCATTTGGCTAGTCTGCTTCTATGCGGTTTACAATTAGCAACAAATTTCTACGTCTCTCCTCTGTTTATTCCCAAATAACTATTAAAAACACAAGAACTACATTTTGTAAACGTAAACGCCAGTCATTGGTTAGGTCTTATGCCTGTTTCGATTGGCCGACTGCTGCGTACAAGGCAGCTCGAGGAGCGATCTGTGATCGTTGAACATGTGATCAGCGTGTCGCCAGCCCCTTCAGCCGTTATTGACAGTAGGTAAACCCTGACGATGTCGCTGCCTTGTTATTGAAGCAGATCCTCATTCGTTTGTGATACGTTGAACACCGTATAAAAACTAAGAAAACTTTTTGTGTTATATATATTTTTCATTTCTCTTGGGAATGATCTATGATTTTAGTCATTTGGACGAACTACATTAAAAGCATTTACTGTGCTGAATTTCAAATATTTATCACAAACTCCCTCTCAAATTCTGAAGGTGACCAAGGGTAAAATACAAGGAGCGAAAGGCTATTTACAATTTGTACAGAAACAAGATGGTAGCTGTAAGAGTCGAGGGGCATGAAAGGGACGCACTGGTTGAGAAGGGAGTGAGGCAGGTTTGTAACCTATCCTTGATGTTATTCATATGTATATTGAGCAAACAGTAAAGGGGAAAAAAAAGAAAAATTGGGAGTATAAATTAAAATCCATGGAGAAGGGACAAAAACTTTGTTTGCCGACGACATTGTAATTCTGTCAGAAACAACAAAGGACCTAGAAGAGCAGTTGAACGGAATGGACAGTGTCTTGAAAGGAGGATATAAGATGGGCATCAGAAAAAGCAAAACGAGGTTGATGGAATGTAGTCGAATTAAATCAGGCAATGCTGAGGGGATTAGATTAGGAAATGAGAAACTTAAAGTAGTAAATGAGTTTTGCTATTTGGGGAGCAAAGTAACTGATGATGGTCGAAGTACAGAGAATATAAAATGTAGACCGGCGATGGCAAGGAAAGCGTTTCTGAAGCTGTGAAATTTGTTAACATCGAACGTAAAGCTAAATGTTGGGAAGTCTTTCCTGAACGTATTTGTCTGGAGTGTAGTCATGTATGGAAGTGAAACACGGATGACAAATAGTTTACACATGAAGACAATAGAAGCTTTCGAAATGTTGCGCAATAGAAGAATGCTGAAGATTGGATTGGTAGATCATGTAACTGATGAGGAGATACTGAACAGAATGGGGAGAAAAGGAATTTGTGGCATAATCTGACTAGAAGAAGGGATCAGTTTGTAGGACACATTCTGAGGCATCAAGGGATCACCAATTTAGTAATGGAGGGCAGCGTGGAGGGTAAAAATCGTAAGAGACCAGGAGATGAATACACTAAGCAGATTCAGAGAGGTAGGTTGCAGTAGTTACTCGTAGATGAAGAAGCCTGCACAGATAGAATTGTATGGAGAGCTGCATCAAACCGGTCTCTGGAGTGAAGACAACAACAACAACAACATCACAAACAAAAGCTACGACAGAAACACGACATCAGCCACATATCATACGAACGGCGAGCCAGAGTATCACACGTTGGTGTCCAGGCTCAGAGCTTTCAATATTTCAAAGGACATTTTCAAAGCCGCTATCTAAGACACGTCGAAAGCATAGCAGTTTAACGTCAGAGGTGTAGAGTTGCACAGCTGGATGAACTTTGTTTATCGTCCAGTGAATCTCGCGACACCCCGAGATGGAAAACGACAGTGCAGGATTTGTGATTAATACGCGGAACTGCGCAGCTGTAAAAAGCAGGAAATGCTGGTCACCTCTGGTAATGAGTTATCACGCATTCGTTCCCAGAGACGCTGCCGCGTCGTGTGTAAGAAAAGCGGCTAGCCAGAGTACGGTACAGGCGGGAGCGAGGTCTGGCCTTGGTGTCGTCCGCTTGGAAGCCTCCCAGGAAGTGTGCCGCGCCGCTCGTCAATGGGCGAGCCGCAAGGACAGCCCAGCACACGTGCCCTGTCACCGACTACAGACCCCACAAGCTCTCATCCGCACTCTGCGGTAGCTTAGGTGCTTCTTCCTGCCCCTTATCTGAGCGATAGATAAATAATAGCCATCCGACTGTTCAAAGAAAAGAACGTAGAATTAAAGTAGACATCACCGTCTCTATTACATTATACATTAGTGGGAAGTGAGACGAGACTCCACTGCCACTGAAAGGCAAACATGTTGCTTCTTTTCGATTCTCGGACGCTTCAAACGATTACAACTGGTTCATTGGGCATGATGCCTACTCAGAACATACGCGTAGAATTTAAGCAATGGAGCGATACAGGTGTGATCATGGTGCAGCAACAGGCAACTTTGATCACACCTTACTGAAATGTGCAGTTTGTGGATCCCTGATGGCAGAAGGGAGGTACTACTGCAGGAAACTCCCGACTACGAGGTGCTGCTTGATGAGACGTAATCCGCGAATGCATCAGTCGCAGTTTTCTCAGAAACTGTCGAAAACCAATGTGTTCACCAGACAATGCGTACCTACGCCCGAAATACACCACGTGCTATGGAGAAACTTAACGAAACTAGATGTAGAGTACGTCATTAATTACACAGATGGGGAAACTGGAAATGATTCAGCACAGTACACCGCCTACGTACCTTTGGATACACTATGTGCATGAAGCTTGTACGAAATTAAAATTACATGCGAAGTACCATTGTCAACGAAGACAACAGTTACTTAGTAAGAACGTAGTTAATGATGTTAGCTGTCTCTGCTACATATTTTGATAATAGTGTAATAATTCTCTTTTATTCCTTAACTATTTTTCCATTTCTCCCTATTTCCTCCCTCATCCTTCATTTATCATCATTATCGTCACCATCGTAATCATTGTCACCGTAATTATTATTTTCTAACGTAATATTAAGTAGTGGGCTACTTAAAGGGTAAACGGTCAATATATGCCGTACTTTGAAGTTTATCTTAAGAAAACTGCCGGAATGATTATCTATCGACAGGGATCGAGAACTTAACACCAATCTAATATCGGAACTAACTACAAATAAAATGTTCTTATATATGTACTGCACGTCTTAGCTCGGAAAAAAAGATCTTATGTAAGAACTTACAATCCCTATTAGCACTCTTAGTGATGGACTTCTTTAACTATAAGTAGAAGAAATGAAAAAAATGTGCTATGTATGCAAAGCTGTGGATTATCCTTACAACACTCCGTATGCCACAGTTTTCTTTTGTAATTAACGAAACGTATTTGCATCATTTTCTGTGGAACATATTCGCAATACCGCTTGCTACCGTAGGAGCCCAGATTTCTCTAATTTTATGTTCGTGATCCTTATGCCTCAAGTACGTTGGTGATAGTAGGATCGTTCTGCGGTCTGTCGCAAACGGCAGTTCTATTAATTTTCTCAAAAGAGTTCTGCGGAAAGAACATCGTGTTCCCTCCAGGGATTCGCATTTGAGTTCACGGAACGTTTCCTTACTAATAGCCTATTATACGACAGTAACGGTGACAAATCTAGCAGCACATCCTTCGGTTATTTGGATGTCTCCATTCATCCTATTTGGTGGTGGTACTAATCACTCGAACAGTGCTCAGTAATGGATCCCACAAGTGTTTTGCATCCAGACTCCTTTCTAGACTGAGCTATACTTTCGCAAAATTCTCCCAATATACCAAAGTCGACGATACCCAAATACATCCACTGTTCTTAACGTCCGCGCACGCCTGTAGCTACTGGGAACTGTCGACGCGCCACACGTGCTGCCCGGCACGTTCAGGGCAGGCTCCTGCTGGTTCTGAGATACGATTCCGTCCACGTTACGGCTGCTCAAGGCTGTGAGGCACCCTGAGGCCAGACAACTGGATTCGCTGTCCGTACAACGTGAGCGGCGTCGCGCGTGAATGGCGACGCTTCACGCGTGCAGAGGGTATGTCTCGGTTAACAGAGCCGCTCGCTTTAGTGGTATGTCTTGCAAATGATCTCCAAAAACAGTTCATGTTATGCAGAGTGAGTTTTTCACTCTGCAGCATAATCCACGCTATACGTGATTGCTTTAAAGTTCAAACAGTGAATAGTTTTTTTAAATTTAAATGTAAATGTTAAAACTATTAAAATAAAACTGAATGAAATGTCCTGTAGTGGCAAAATCCGACACGCTCGTGTACATTTGCACACAAACACAGTAGCTGACAACATAAAATACGAGCGTCCCGTGTGTTTTCGTAGCGTGTGCTGTGGCTGGCGTCCAGGTCACAACAGAGCCCAGTACTTTCGTGAATAACATCTACGATGGGTATTTTGTTGCTTGGCATAGGCCGACAAGAGCATATTTTTAATCGGAAAGTGTACAATTTGCGACTTAACACACACCTGATATTCATCATTAATGATGGTCTTTTTATCAATTAAGGATGCTTTGTTTTTATCAAATGCGAAGGGGAGAAAACTTTACGTAACCACGCCAGCTGTTACTCTGTGGCATTCTGTAACCTATAACATGACATTTGTATTTTTACAGAAGACGTAACGTAAAAGTTGCGAAACCGGTTGTGTGGGTTTATACGTGACCTGAACAAATCAGCTACAGCGGACATTTCTTTCAGTTTTCCTTTAATAGCTATAACACCTGTACTTAAAAAAAATGGTAAAGCAATAAGGTGTAAACATTTTAGCTGTGGTAGCCCCAGTTTAAAAATTATCTGTATAGTCTGTATTGTTCTGAAACTTACGGACAGATTAAAACCTCGTAACATACTGGGAGTCGAACTCAGAACCCAACCGCTCGTGGGCAACGTTCTTGACTTCTTAAGTATCCAGGTACGACTGAGGACTTCGCTACCCATTGCCCCTCCTCCTCCCCGCCCTCTCCCCTCGTTTTCACACATTTACTTCAGACAGGAAATTTCAAAATAGCAGGCACTAAGCTGTATACATTCTGAAGATAATACTCTATATCATGGCTCAGCCATTTCTCCGCATTCATTCTGGAGTGCAAGTTCATGAAGCTGTTCAGGAGACCTTCCGTAAAGTTGGAAAGTAAGTGAGAGATAGTGGTACAGGCAAAGCTGTACGGACTGATCGTAAGTCGGTTAGAATATTACCCGAAAGGGCAGTTTCCAAGTTCAAGCCCCTCTCTAGCACAGAGGTTTCGAATCAGAATTTCTTGTATATCAAACCTAAAGGTGCTCTCCGCCATGGCTTTCTAGTATTTATATATGCTGCCTATCAAAAATAAGAAGCACACACAAGACACGACCGGATATCAATGTAACTTCGTACACGTTCTCACCATAGGCAAATATGTAAATGATTGGAGTTGCAACTCTGTGTGACAGGTAGAACGGTAACCAGAGTCCATTAGCGTTGTTCGTGTTTAGTGCTGTTACCAGACCTGCTAAGGTATATAAGGAGCGTGAAGAGCACCAGGTATTGATTGATGACTCTCAAGGAGACGGAAAAGTAACCTACACGTGTGAGACAGCGCTGTAACCTCCGGAAACTTCGAAGAAAACTACTGAGAAAGTTTAGAGAACCGGCATTTGAAGCTGACTGCAACATTCATTTCGCGTAGGGATCACGATGATGAGATACGAGAAATTAGGGTTCCTACAGGGGCACATGGTCTGTCGTTTTTCCATCGCTCTATCTGCGAGTGTAACAGGAAAGGAAGCGACTTGTTGTGGTACATGACACCCTCCTCCACGCACCGTACGGTGGCTTGCGGCGTATCTGTGTAATTATAGATGTAGATGTAATAAAAGCCGGACTCACAAACTGATGGTGAGGTGACTGGAATTCTTTCACTCTTTAATTTATTAATCTACTGTAAGACATTGCAGTACTTCAGGATAGAGGATGAGGAGCTTGGACTCCGAGTTCGAGCGTGCAGTACATGGTCTACACAAGATTCCAAGTTTCCGCAATGAGCTACTTGTTCCTATACCAGCCCTGCATTGCTGCTGACTGAATTACCACCTTCTGCCTTCAACAGAATATTAATAAATTTATCGGATACTGTCTTAATACGTTGTTGTAATTTTTCTGAAGATATTTGCCAGAAAAATCCAGGAGACAATATAGCATCATGGTCCAGCACTTCTTCTACCACTGCATCAGGGACGCATTACGCTGTTAGAAAGAAAATAAGGAAACGTAAATAAGAACACGTAGGATATATTACTTAGTAATAATATTAATACTACTGATAATGGATGGACAAATGCTTTCTCTTCTTGTTATTCTGACTGCAAGTTGATCTCTCTTGCTGATGGTGAATCATACTGCTCCCTTCACTATGGTGAACAGACCCTGAATGACGATGCTCATGGCCGGCCAGGGTGGCCGAGGGCTTCTAAGCGCTACAGTCTGGAACCGCGTGACCACTACGGTCGCAGGTTCGAATCCTGCCTCGGGAATGGATGTGAGTGATGTCCTTAGGTTAGTTAGGTTTAAGTAGTTCTAGGGGACTGATGACCTCAGAGGTTAAGTCCCATAGTGCTCAGAGCCATTTGAACCATTTGAACGATGCTCATGCAGTTAGGTTTATGATGAGGAAAGGGGTGAGGGAGGAAGTGGGGCGGTTGATTCTTTGATTCTTATTGACCCATGGGCAAGGTTTCCCGCCCACCTATGACCTTGGTACCTGTCGGCCTCATTTTCGTGCTATGTTTGATAGGGGTATCACTGTGGGTCTCCATTTGGGCGACTCATCGATAGTGAAACATACAGGTATTTGAGAAATTCGAATCTGACAGTGGCCCGATGAACTGCATGAAACATGAGGGCGGGTATTCGTCCCGTTCGTATTGACAACGTCTGACCATCACGAGGGTGGATCGCTATATTGTGCAACATGCACACCATAACCTCTTTTCACATGCGCTTGAGATCCGAGGATAAGTAAAGGACTCCTGTAACATCCTGTATCATCCCGCACTACTGGTCAGAGGCCAGCAACAGCCGGCAAGTGGATTACAGTCCGAGGTACAGCCTGTCGTTAGCAGATCAACACAAACTGATGCGTTTGGAGCGATTCCGCGACCAGGAAGCATGGACTGCTGATCAGTGGCATCCATTGTGTCGGCGATGAACTGTGCTTCTACACTACCCCAGGCCACCATCGTCTGCAATAATGGAGGCGACTCGTGGAGACATCCCATTCTGCTAATGTTTTGGAGCGACTAAGCGGTGTTGCTCCTGCGTCACAGTATGTTAAGCAATCGGGTATGACTTGACTTTAAGGCTGGCAGTGATGGAGAGAACTCTCACGGCAGAACGGCTCGTGACGGATATCCTGCTTTCTCACGAGTTACTTCTCATGCGACAATATCGCGGAGCCGGCCGGTGTGGCCGAGCGGTTCTAGGAGCTTCAGTCGTGAACCGCGCGACCGCTACGGTCGCAGGTTCGAACCCTGCCTCGGGCATGTATGTGTGTGATGTCCTTAGGTTAGTTAGGTTTAAGTGGTTCTAAGTTCTAGAGGACTGATGACCTCAGATGTAAAGTCCCATAGTGCTCAGAGCCATTTGAACCAATATCGCGGAGCCATTTTTGAACAGGGCAATCCATGCGCGTGTCTTTACCAACTGTCTTTTAATGTTTAGGTACATCCCGCGGCCAGCATGATTCCGCGATCTGTACCCGATAGAGAACGTGTGGGACCAACTCGAACTTCATCTCCATCCCACAGTATCTAGGTTATCATGGAACAGTTATAACAACTGCCTGCCATCTTGCCTCAGGAGAGAATACAGTGGCTTTATGACACCCTTTCCTGGCGAATCAGTACATGCGTAAAGGGCAGAGGGGATCCAGCGTCATACTGATAAGTGGGCTAATTCTGCCAAGTTTTTGTAAATCCGACTTGGTAACGTGATCACTGAAATAACATCACTTACCCTGTGACGTTTCATTTCGTTTCCTGCTCCCCTTCTTCTTACTCCACATTTTGTCACACTGTGTAGATGTAGCGGCCAACGGCCTTGCCGCAGCAGTAACACCGGTTCCCGTCAGAACACTGAAGTTCAGCGCTGGGCTAGCACTTGGATGGGTGACCATTCGATCTACCGAGGGCTGCTGGGAAGCGGGGTGCACTCAGCCCTTGTGAGGCAAACTGAGGAGCTACTTGACTGAGAAGTAGTGGCTACGGTCACGAAAACTGACATACAGCCGGGAGAGCGGTGTGCTGACCACATGCCCCTCCATATCCGCATCCAGTGATGCATGTGGGCTGAGGATGATATGGTGGCTGGTTAGTGCCGTTGCGCCTTTATGGCCTGTTCGGGTGGAGTTGAGTATAGTTTGGTAGATGTAGCACTCGCTACACTAGCTCGTTCTGACCTCACTGAAACGCATAAATTTCTGGGTAGGAAAACAATATGTAACACAAGAAAGAAAGAATTGGTGACTGTTACTGCAGGCATCGCCCTTTGGTTGTGGTGCTGTTACTGCAGGCATCGCCCTTTGGTTGTGGTGCTGTTTCTTTGGTTCCAGTAACCTGCGCTATCCTTTTATGACCTCGAAGTCTGTGCTACGATATCATTTACACTGTCTGCTATTTGTTCTGTGCCTCGGTGTTGTTATTGCCTTTCCTCTTTTTACAGTATCCTCGTCTGTCTAAAGGTTTGCTTGCTTTTACGAATTTGTATGTCGTTTATCGTAGTCGACGAAGCGATGTCAGAAACGATTGCAACGTTTAGTTTAACCTCGATGAAGTTTGATAGTACTGGAACTATTGACTGGATCTCGAAATTCCATTAGCTTCTACGATTCTCTGCAGACGAACTTTTCTTTTACTGGAAGGCGGTATCACAGGACAATTGCTACAAACTACTGCAAGGCTTACAGGGAAACCAACTCTTGGAGCTAAGACTCGTACCTGACCTTTAGCATATTAAATGTGTCATGGAACACCTGCGATATTTCTTTTAGCAGGCCGTCGGCGGTAATTCATAGACTTCCCCAGAATGTACAAGCACGTAGGAGCGTTCGCACAAAACAATGAAAGGTGCAACAGTTACGTGAATTTGCTAGTACGGAAAATAAATTTCCGATGGCGTTCACTAGAAAAAGTCTAACGCTCGACAGTTCATCTGCAAGGGAGATAACTCAACGCTCACTGCATTTTAGGGTGCAAATTATGCACGAAGACACTGTTTTTTTAAAAGTTCTTTTCCGTTGGCGTTTTGGCTAGTTTCGAACACCTAGTCTCATCTTCAGAAGGCGACATTCACTTTTTACACGCTGCGCGACATTGGCGACATCTCCTCTGTTTCTATGCTGTCTGAGAAATGCTTTCATACAGTAAATATTTCTAATGAGTAAGAACTGATGAATTAATCAGAAAACGACTGCATGCAGTACATATGACGATTCCTACTGGCAGAAAAGGCAGTTTCACAGGAGAAGCCGATTTATCTTCTCTCGAGTTGTCGCTAACGTTAGAAATATTTGTCACACACCCCAGACGTAGACTGTTTAGCTCTAAATGTAATGGTACGAATATAGGCGCAGGTGACCTCCCATCGCTTCAGTAAAATAAGAAATTTTGTAAAACAATCAGTGACATGTTAAACAATAAATACGGCCACGAAAACTTAAAAAGCTTACAGGGTGTTTCTTGTTCGTCTTTCCTGGACATTTTGCAAGTCACATTGCCAATAGAAAAGGACAGAGCACATACGAGAAATTACTGGTTACTGTATATTTGGTTTTCGTGTAGGGTGTACACAAGAGCTGGCGTACTTCATGCTTATACTTGCGCTACTGACTTTCTATGTCACATTTTCAATCACTTTAAGCACTTCATTCTTTCGGTTTAGTTTGACTGCCACAAGCACGACCAAAGACGAAATTTTGTAGTTTCGAAAACGAGAATATGAATTAAACACCGTCATAGAAATAGCTGAATGGATTATTCAGTAACAATATATTAATGAAATATAGCTAAACGCCCCTAAAGTTTCATCAATTAACGTGAATCACACTGAAATTTCGCAGCTGACTCGCACAGCACACAGACTGTTGTCTATCTGATGCTCAAGTATCAGGTTCAAAATGTAGAATGCCGACTACTTCAAAGATACTTCTGAAGAAACTAATCTGAACCTGCCTTCCGTATTGAGCGACTTAAAAAGTAAGAAGTAAATAATAAATTCTTTATTCAACATTTCTTAAAAACAGGCCACCAGCTTAGCTCTACCTTTAGGAAGTGGCCTTTGTGCTATTAATACACTCTGCTCTGTAGTAGTAACAATGTAAGGTCTTTGCCTTGTTGGACAGAATTCCTGTTATAGAAAGTCTCCAGAAAGCTAACAAGCTGTGTGATGGAAAAGCGGCGAGCAAGCTAATGTTAACTATGTGTCTCATGCCGGAAGCATTAGGTGTAAAAGTATCGCGGGAGATTAGTATCCTTAAAGGAAGAATTTTTCCGCGCGCAGGAAGTGACGAAGCACAATACTTCCCAGATTTCTTTATCTCGTTCTTACCTAGCGCTGCGGAATGGCTGAATATCGCAAGGTAGCGTGGAAGAGAAATTTCGGAGCCTGACGCAACAGCTCTGGTTAAGGAAGAAAAAACAGTGCTTGTGTAAAAGAAAGCGACAGCTGATGGTTGGACAAGTCGGGCCGGAACCGCTAGAGGACTTTCCAGAAACGGACCATGGCTGCTGAGCTTTCACTCCACACCTCACACACGCACTTCCATTTCTGCAATATCTGCCGACGCAGCTGCCATTCATGTCTGGCTACTGTGACGTTTGTGACTAAACATTTTCAGTTGGATAATACGAGTAATTTTGCGACTCGAAAATAATTTGTGAGGTCCAGGCTGTAGGCCTATCTCTTCAACCTACTGCATCCCAATAAGAGGTAGTCTTCCTGGCATTTACATTTCAGCGTGCGACTACCACTATCAAAGCCATTGCTACCATATTATTTCTTTTGGAACACTCAACTCAAACAATGCAAGCAGGGGTAGTAGTGACGCACGCACCTGAAGCGAGGAGGTAATTTCGCAGAAGATCAGTAAAGCGTTAGAAACGATTAGTAAATAATGATCATTGTACCCGCTCGTTAGTTGCTAAAATGTCTGGTAACTGCTTATGCATTCGACAGACAGGTGATACAAGGACTGGCCAAGACGTTACGTGAAGGCATCCTGACACGAATCGGTCGTCGGCAGCTGAAGCCTATGTGGAGATTTTGTCCCTCTTCAATTCTGCTGGAAATTAGAATCGAAGGCGATCTGACTCTCAGACTGTTGATCCCCGCCAATGACTGCAGAGGTGATGTGACGTCATTCGTGTTACACAGTTGTGGCCTTGCAGTGCGGTGGGTTGTGCGTTTGGGACCATTGCCTCTGCGATACTGAAGAATCACTCTAGTTGCTGTTGACCTCCAAAATCCGACTTCTTTTGCGAGGGGTGTTCATAAAGAGACCGAACTTTAAAAATTGTGCTACGGCCACTTGAGTATACCTCGTGGTAAGCTTACGCAACAAACTGCCGTTAGTCTGGTTTCGCTATGACCGTTAGATGCCGAGCTACGGTTGCCGAAGTGAGCTAGTGCTGTCCGTCAGATTGCTGACAAAGTAACAGTGAAAGAACATGAAGAACTATGTGTGTATGTGTTACTAAAAAGATGCCAAAACTCTTACAGAGGTCTCTCTGTTCAGAAAAAGCGCACGTCGGTCAACGACCAATCTCATGTTGGATGGTTGGTTGTGTTCGTGCGTTTTTTATTTTATTTTATTTTATTTTTTCTCCCGCTAGGGAATTTTCCATCAGAAGTTTCTACCACCTGGTCAGATGGTAAACAAGGATGTCGGGCAACTAATTGTAGCGCGTTTGAGGAATGTTTTGCACAGGAGGCGACCTGAATTCTGAAAAAAACAGACTTAGATGTTGCCTTATGGCAATGCGAAGGCTTACAAGTCTCTCCTTGTCCGCAATATATGGCAAAACATCAGATTACCATCCACCTTATCTTACGGAAATAGACTTTTTCCTATTCCCAGACTTCAATCCACGTTCAAAAACCGTCGTTTCCAAACCACGGAGGATATTCAGAGCAGCGCTACAAGAGACCTGCGTGTCATCCCAGAATGTGCGTTCCAGGAGGCTTTCCAAAAATGGAAGAAACATTAGGAACGATATACTGCCAGTGGGTGTAGTGGGGACTACTATGATGAGAGCAGTTCTTAAAATATAGTGCAATGAGTAATAAGGAAGTTACAAACAAAGTTTGGCCTTGCTTTGAACAGCCCTCGTGTAAACTCCGATACGCTTTGACTCATGCGTCTCGTATCGATTATCGTGGCACGTGCAATGTCAGTTAACTAGCAACATGCTGTCATGTTCACTACACACCTATCTGTAACAAACTGCTCTGCTATCTCGTCTTCACGTGCTCCAGACGCCGCATCAAACCGAAACATCAGGGTGTCACACAGGACACATCTTCAAATGGGACAACCATCACGCGACTTTTAGGAAATGATTCAAATGGCTCTGAGCACTATGGAACTTAACATCTGAGGTCATCAGTCCCCTAGAACTTAGAACTACTTAAACCTAACTAACCTAAGAACATCACACACATCCATGTAAGAGGCAGGATTTTATGTTGCGACCGTAGCGGTCCTGCGATTCCAGACTGAAGCGCCTAGAACCGCTCGGTCACAACGGCCGGCCGACTTTTATCCTTTCAGGATGTCTCTTGTTTTGAGGGGTATTTATTTTTCCCAATTTTACGCTTATTGAAACTTGGCAGGCAGCCGAAGTCAATTCGCAACGTTGAGCGGTGCTGCCGAGTAAGACGGCAGTGAGCAGTATGCCGATTCCCATGGAGGTAGAGGTAGCAACCGGTGCACATTGCGTGATTTCGAACCATAAGCCGTGCGAACGGATTCTACTAGACAGAAAAGATGCAGGGAAACCAATAATGTTCTGGTGCGAAACGTCGACTTTATTTTATTAAATAATAATTATTTAAGTCCTCTTTTGACGTAATTGGTACTAGGAGGAGGCTACAGGTCTCCAGGCTTCACTAAAATGATAACGCTATTCAGTAAACCCATAAATTCAATAAAAAAATGAATATTGTTAACTTACCGAAGATGTACGAAGGACTACGAAGAGTTTTGATGTGAGCAAAATGTTTCGGCTGCATGCCATGCTCGTCAGTCCGCGGTAGGACGTACTCTGAGCCCTTTCGTATGTGAGAGTAGGTGACAGAATGTATTCAGATAATGTTCATATGTAATATTCGGCATTACCACGCCCTCGGAACTTCTAAACTTTGTGGAAGGAATCGTTTCACGATACTAAACTCTTATTGTTTTATGGTGTTCGCAAATGAACGCATTGTAATGGCATCCCGGAACTTATTTCATAGAAACTACTCGTAGATACCCAAACCACTAATTACAATCACAGGTCACCCGTTCACCTCTTCTGAAGAATTCGTTGCGCTACCAGATCTGCTTTTGGGGACATCATCTGTAAGATCTTGACAGAGTACAGGTACGACTAAACCTCACGTGCCGATTCACTAAGGTAATCCAAGGAAATACCTTATTAACTGGCGGAGTTTCCGGTGGGAAGAATTGACCATCATACTGTACGTCACCTGTACCACTTTCTACGGAATCGCAACAGACTGAGAAACTTGTATGGGGGTTCAAATACGCGAGAGGAGTTTGCAGTGGTCACCACTATCCAGCCAATACTAAAACTTGAATAGTTATTGTACTAATTAAATGTTATTTATTATTGCGACATTACCATTCACGATTTCGTGTGGTTTGACTTTTCTCTGGATGCCTGCTGAGGGATAAAGGAGAAGGAACGTAAACCACAGATCTTACAATGCGCATTTCAGAACCATTAGGTAACGATATGCTGCTAAATACTTGGGCATAGTTTCTTGTTTGAATCGTGGAGGAAATATTACAAATAAAAGGAAAAAGATGTCACAGTGAAGCTGCGCAAGTGACAGTGACAGAAAGTAAACAACACAGAAGAATCTCAAAACCGAATTTCACAGCATCTGCCATAAGAACGAAATAAATAACAATACATTTCAAGCAGTGAAGCTGTAGGTACTATAATCAAGACATTAGCATTTTGAATCTGGTAAGTTGGAATAGAGGAAATTAAATGGTTTTGTTCGTTGAGAGGCAAAATTTCTCAAGTGATTTGAGAATAGGAAAAACAAGAAGCAGAGTAAAACAGAAGAATAAATTATTACTTTTTCACAGAAAAATTAATTTCTAGGCGTCAAAACTCGTGATAGGAATCAAAAATATTCTGATGTTACACATTTGGAATTCAGTGAGCCGTGTACGTAAAGCACCGTACCTGGATAAATTGGAATGAGGAGATTCGAATCGTTTGAGATGTCGCGCTATGAAAAGATGTTAAACGTGAAAGAGACGAATAGATGTAGAAGGGACGAGGAGCAAATAAAGTTTTAAATCTTCTCCAGGAGAAGCGAAAGGGAAATTGAGCAAGTCATAAAGTACTCCCAGGCAAGTTAATATGGTAACAGTAAACGAAGTAAACAGTATAAAAGGTGTTGATAGATGACATAAAACGCAACATAAACCATCATTAAGGAAGAACTGCATTGTGGAGTTGTTGGATGACAAGTTCTCTTCCGGATTTCTCTTCTCAGTCGGAAATATTTTATTTATTTGTTTGTTCACAGTTCAGCCGCAAAAATGAATTTATAAAGAGTGTTGTTATTTATTGTTTGTTGATAACGGCGGTAGACGGGGAAGGGCGAAATTTGATGGTGGCACATGGGCTATAGATCTTGAATACCATCAAGCGATGTCTGGCAACTATGCAATCATTGAACGAAGAATGTTACACACCCTCTCTCCGTGGTAAATTATAGAGACGTTTGGAATTTAACCCTAGGGTATACAGGCCGGTGATCAGAAAAAGTACGCCATCATCGCTGTTCCTTTAAGGACCAAATTTTAGAGACGAAAATTTCTTCCACAAGCAGTATTCGAACCAGCTACGGCCAGGACAAGCGCAGCACATCTAACGTGTGTTAGTGATTTCGGTTCAGGAGGCAAAGAAATACTGCAGATGATGTTTGTAGTTTAAAAGCATTCAGAGAAGAAGAACAATATTCGGGGTATCGTGAGATGTGGAGTTACGTGAAAGAAGTTGAAAGACTCAGAGTACGACGACGGGAAAAGAAAGATTGCGATTTAACATCTGTCGGCTACGGCGTCAGTAGGTTCGAGGTACAAGCTAGAATTGCACAAGTATGGGACGGGAATCGATTTTAGTCTTTTCACAGGAACCAGATCTTTGTTGATTTTGGGGAATCAAGTTAAATTTAAAACTGGACGCTCTGACTCTCTTTCCAAATGGGTCTCAGTTGTCTTGACGACTTCATCAGGAACTGGATATCACTGCCACTAGAGATGAAAATTTCTCCTACAGCTAAATTTCGAAACGGCTGCAACTAGATCATGTGTCACGACTTCAACGTGTGTTAGCGATCTAGTCTGCCGACAAGTGTACACACATCAAAAAAAGCTTTGCATCACCCCGGATCCCAGACCTCCAGAAGACAGACGTTGACTGTGGATATCGTATCACAGACGCAGTCCCTTTGACTATTCAGAGATATCACTAAACCCTACCTGGGTGTTGTGTGATGTCCTTAGGTTCGTTAGGTTTAAGTAGTTCTAAGTTCTAGGGGACTGATGACCATAGCTGTTAAGTCCCACAGTGCTCAGAGCCATTTGAAACCCTACCAAAGATATAAACAACTATGCAAGAGCAGTGCCTATTAGGCGGAGGGGCTCCGACAGCCGATCAGTTCCAGTCATTCCACCAGGAAGGAGGTACACAACTGGTGCTGTCTGTAGTTCAACCATATCTAGACGCTCAATACGGCGGTTCGATCGCGTCCGATTGTTACTTTGTGCCAGGAAGGGCTCTGAACAAGGAAAATGCCCAGGCGTCTCGGTCTGAACCAAAGCGATGTTGTTCGGACATGGAGCAGATACAGAGAGGAACTGTTGATGACATGCCTCGCTGAGGCCTCCCAAGGGCTACTACTGCAGTGGATGACCTCTACCTACGGATTATGGCTCGGAGGAAATCTGACAGCAACCCCACTATGTTGAATAATGCTTTTCGTGCAGCCAGCCACAGGACATCGTGTTACGACTCAGTCTGTGCGCAATAGGCTACATGATGCGCAGCTTCACTCCCGACGTGCATGGCGAAGTCCATCTTTGCAACCACGACACCATACAGTGCGATACAGATGTACACAACAACACGCCGAATGGACCTCTCAGGATTGGCATCACGCTCTCTTCACCGATGAGTGCCGCTTATGCCTTCAACCAGAGAATCGTCGGAGACGCGTTTGGAGTTAATCTGGTCAGGCTGAACGCCTTAGACACACCGTCCATCGAGTGCAGCAAGGTGGAGGTTCCCTCCTGTTTTGGGGTGGCATTATGTGGGGCCGACGTGCGCCACTGGTGGTCATGAAAGTCGCCGTAACGGCTGTACGATACGTGAATGCCATCCTCCGACAGATTGTGCAGCCATATCGGCGGTATATTGGCGAGGCATTCGTCTTCTTGGACAACAATTCGCGCCACCACCGTTCACATCTTGTGACTGACTACCTTCAGGATAATGGAAATGGGAATGAGCGTATGGCATCGCTGGCCGGGAGGCCCCTATTCGGGGAATGGCATCTCTCGACCAGAGTGGCCAGCATATCCTCCAGACATGAACCCTATCGAACATACCTGGGATTGATTGAAAAGGCCTGTTTATGGACGACGTGACCCAACAACCACTCTGAGGGATCTACGCCTAATCGCCGTTGAAGAGTGGGACAATCTGGACCAACAGTGCCTTGGTGAACTTGTGGATAGAATACCACGACGAATACAGGCATGCATCAGTGCAACATGACGTGCTACTGGGTATTAGAGTTACTGTTGTGTACAGCCATCTGGACGACCACATCTGAAGGTCTCGCTGTGTGGTGGTACAACATGCAATGTGTGGTTTTCGTGAGCAATAAAAAGGGCGGAACTGATGTTTATGTTGATCGCATTTACAATATTCTGTACAGGTTCCGGAACTCTAGCAACGGAGGTGATGAAAACTTTTTTTGGTGTATGCAGTTGGATTAAAACAAAAAAAAAAATGTCTTTGGGGAAGATTTGTCAGGACGGAAAGAGACAGAAGGATGACAGTGAAGAGTGATGCAGATGGTTGAGATCGAAGTGAGGGAGAAGTTTCTCACAAAACTACTAGGGAACAGTCGTGGTTACGTCGAGTGCGTTGCGGTCCGGCTGTGATTGTCGCCGCGTACAAAGCGTCTGCCCGACGCAACGCTCCTAGGCGACGCCATGTTGCGCAAGCCAGGAAGAGAAGCAGCCGCTTTCTCCAGTGGATGACGCAACGCAGTGCCGCCCCTGGCCGAGTTCCAGGGCTCCAGGTGACCGGTGGCCGGTGCTCCGGGGATGGGGCCTCTCGGCCCTCCAGCGCTGACCCGCCAGCTCCACAGGCCGGTTCCAGGAAAATCCCAGCCGCAAACAAAAACTGCTAGTAGCAGCTGACGAGTAGCACTGTTTAGTTGTTCAACTGCTATTACGAAATAATGTTAATCACAATGGTAACTGTAATGACAGACTTTTTTTTAATTTATGAGGCATTATAAGAGTATTATACTTCTTTTATTTTACTGGGAATTTAATCAGTTGTGATGAGGTCCATTCAGTATGAGGAGATTCTTGTACAAACAAGCATCGACAGTGACATACAATCAGCCATTGCAGCGTCAAACCGAAAGCCTCGAACCCTGGCTGAGAGTCACATTAACATTCATTTGTTTTTATTACTTTAAAGTGCACCTGTTTGTCTGCCGTGACACGAACGATCCCGGAAGAAGAGTCGTGTTCAGCTTTGGTAAACAGCGCTGCTAATCAGATATTACTAGTAATTGTGTTTGTGGCTGGGATTTCCCTAGTGCCGGCCTGTTGCCATCACCCCGTGGATCTAGCGAGCGTTGTTGATAGTCAATAAACAGCACAGTGTAAGTGGGTGATGAAACTGGGTGAAACGCTCCATAATTGTGACAGAATCCCTTTCGTCAGCAGGCCAGTGTGGCCGTGCGGTTCTAGGCGCTTCAGTCTGGAACGGCGTGACCGCTAGGGTCGCAGGTTCGAATCCTGCCTCGGGCATGGATGTGTGTGATGTCCTTAGGTTTAAGTAGTTCTAAGTTCTAGGGGACTGATGACCACAGATGTTAAGTCCCATAGTGCTCAGAGCCATTTGAACCATTTTGAACCCTTTCGTCATGGACCAATTCAATTGGCCTCAGATTGTTCGGGGAGTCGACCTCAGGACCACTGGGTCAGCAGCCAATAGACCTAAACATTAGGAAAGCAACTAACAATACCACAGCATATAATGGCAACAGTCAACCAACCGCTACCATGTGAAAAAGTATCGGCTTTATTAGTACTAAAACTTAGTACTCCTCCTACGAAAACACATGTTCCATCCACAGCAGTGAAAGAGCCAGTGCCTTTCAGCTTCACTTTATTCTTGGTAACTACAGATGCTGTAGTAAAAACAACGTTATCAATGGCTCCTTGTCTCAATCAAACGATAATAAGCTGTAGTATGCTAACTTATTTTGTGCCAGGAAAATGTGCAGCAGTGTGTCATGAAGAAGTAAAAAAGATACGAGCATAGAGTTTTGCTATATATAGGATGTGTTGCCAAACGAGTGACAACTGCAGTTTTCGTAAGATAATGTGAGATTCTGCTTGCGATGTTCGACTAGTTTAAAAATAAAAAAAAGGTCAAGCTCTGTCGTCAGGAGCCGAGACAAGTTGTGAGCGGTCAGTGGCGTCCAGGTCCTGCTGACCCGGTTGGTGGCACCTTGAGAAGGCCGAGGGTGATCAAAGTGTATTCAATCGTTCTATAAGAGTACCGACTAGGTATTTTAGAAAAAGGTACCAACTAGTAAATCGATGACACATTTAAATCAGTTTACTGATCATTGCCACAAGCAATTTGAAACCGAAACAGATCGCCGTCTCTGTGTGATAACACTGGACATACTATCGGTGGCAGTGCTGCTGGAGCAGAGTTATTAAACGCAGCCTTCCGAAATTCCTTCACCAAAGAAGACGAAGTAAGTATTCCAGAATTCGAATCAAGAACCGCTGCCAATTTGAGTAGGGAAGCAACTTGAATCACTTACTAAACGCCAGTCTGCCGGTCAAGACTGCATACTAGTTAGGTTGCTGTCCGGGTATGCTGTTGCAATAGATCCATATTTATCGATTATATACAGCCTCTCACTCGATGAAAGATGCGTACCCAAAGACTGGAAAGTTGCAAAAGTCACACCAATATTCAAGAAAGCCAACAGGAGTAATCCACTAAGTTACAGTCCCATATCATTAAGGTCGATTTGCCGCAGGATTTTGGAACGTATATAGTGTTCGAACATTATGGATTACCTCGATGAGAACGGCCTTTTGACACTCAGTCAACGCTGATTTAGAAAACATCGTTCTTGTGAAACACAACTTGCTCTTTACTCACCGAAATGTTGAGTGCTATCGATAAGGGATTTCAAATTGATTCCTTATTTCTAGATTTCCGAAATGCTATCGGCACCGTACCTCACAAGCGGGTTCCAGTCAAATTGCGTGCTTATCGACTATCGTCTCAGTTATGCCACTGGATTCGTGATTTCCTGCCAGAGAGGTCACAGTTCGTAGTAATTGATGGGAAGCCATCAGCTGAAACATAAATGAGTTCTGGCGTTCCCCAAGGTAGTGTTACAGGCCCTCTGCTGTTCCTTATCCATATAAACGATTTAGAAGACAATCTCAACAGCCGTAAAGGCATCAAAAGATCAGAACAAATTGTAAAACGATTTTGAAAAAATATTTGTGTGGTGTGAAAATTGGCGACCGACCCTAAATAATGAAAAGTAAGAGGTTATCCACGTGTGTGCTAAAAGGAATCAGTTAGACTTCGGTTACGCGATTAATCAATCAAATTTAAAGGCTGTAAATTCAACTAAAAACCTAGGAATTACAATTACGACCAACTTATATTCGAAAGAACACATAGAAAATATTGTGGGTAATGCGAACCGAAGACTGTGTTTTATTGTCAGAACATTTAGAAGATGCAAGAGTTCTACTAAAGAGACTGCCCACACTACACTTGTCCGTCCTCTGCTGTGCGTTGTGGGATATTTACTAGATAGGATTAACGCAGTACATCGAGAAAGTTAGAAAAAATGGCAGCATGTTTTATATTATTGAGGAATAGGGGAGAGAGTATAGAGGATTTGGCGTGGGCATCATTAAAAAAAAGACGTTTCTCGTTGCGGCGGGATCTCCTAACGAAATTTCAATTACCAACTTTCTTCTCCGAATGTGAAAATATTTTTCTGACGCCGACCTACGTAAGGAGGAACGACCATAATAATGGAATAAGGGAAATCAGATCTCGCACGGAAAGATACAGGTGTCTGCTCTTTCCGAGCGCGGTTCGAGAGTGGAAGGTGGTTAGACGAGCCCTCTGCCAGACACTTAGGCGTGAATAGCAGCGTAGCCATGTATAAGTAGATGAGGATGTCTTAGGATGGCTGCAGTACACTAAGTCAGTGCTGACCATATTCCATGCATTCTTTAGTGTCACTTCTTTTGCTGGTGGGTAGATCGGAGTGGGGAGGGGGGAGGGGGAGGAAGGTACCAACAGCCTGCCGCAATGGTAACACCGGTTTTCATCAGATCACCGAAGTTAAGCGTTGTCGGGCTGGGCTAGCACTTGGATGCGTGGCTATCCGGTCTGCTAAGCGCTTTTGGCAAGCAGGGTGCGTTCAGCCCTTGTGAAGCAAATTGAGGAGCTACTTGATAGAGAAGTAGTGGCTCCGGTCTCGTAAACTGAAATACGTCAGGGAGAGCGGTGTGCTGACCATATGCCCCTCCATTTCCGCATCCAGTGACACCTGTGGGCTGAGGATGACACGGCGGCCAGCCGGATTCCTTTGGACCTTCATGGCCTGTTAGCAAGGAGCTTAGTTTTAGGGGGAAGGGCGACAGGAAGGACTAACCTTGCCAGATTCGTAGATAACCATGCCGGCGCTGCGCCGTTGTGGGACAAAGGTCCAAGCAAGAGAAGTTTCTAAGATGCATGAGCTGTTAAACTGATTGTGCAATGGCACAGCGTCCTTTAATTTCTACCATTTCGGCATTCTATGCAAACACGCCAAACTAACGTTTTTAACGGATCAGGGTGTGTTTGAGGGTGTATATTACAGGTTAGGAGTATTTTTGTTACTATTCCGCCATCTTCAGTCATAATATTTTGTTTTACTATTTTAGTCCAACGCATTTAGGAGCTACAACATCCTTTTTAAGAGCAACATTGATATTTTTCCGCTACGGCTGGTTCTGTTTATCATCATCCACCCATGAAACTTCTACATTCTAATTGGGTGAGCTGATATATGAAACAGATGTAACGCCCAGAAACGTATATTCAGTCTTCGAAAATGCTGTTTGAGCTTCGAAACGCTTTGGACAAAGATATGAAAGTATACTATTTTCACTTGAAAGTTGTCTGTCAAATACACACTTTCGGTAATCAATTACACTATTATTTTATTTCCCAAGTGAGTCATTGACTGCAAACGGTTTGGTTAAATTGTATAGTCTTTCAAACTTGCGGCAAGTCACGTGTTCAGTTCCGGTTCCATGTGAGTTAAACGCACCGTTCCCCGCCGAGCGAGGAAGATAGCATATAATTTGGGATGGTCGCTCGTATGGTGTTAGCAATGGTGTTGTTTTAAATGTTTTAAATGGAGCCTGCAGCTGTGTTTGATTTTTGGTGAGGAAGTTCATGTTAAAATTAGCCATAGGCACTGTCCATGTCCAAATTTATCTCCTTGTGCATTCGTGAAGCACGTATATTTCACGATGAAATTTTCACTGATTTACCTGGAAGAGTTGCTATGAACGCCACGAATGGGGATAGATCCCACATGCAGTTTCAAACGAAGACTGATACAGAATCCAAATGCAGTCATTTGCTCCGAAGCTTAGTTCGATCAACTCAGTCACGTTTGTAGTCAGTTTAGCTTATTAAATATTTTGTGCTGTGTATAGGAATAGATTCACGAGATGTTTGCATACTTGATTAACGTACCACATGACTTTGTGCTGTTCTGATGCCATGTGTTTTCTGTTCATTTCCTTTCTTCTTTTTCATTAATTGTACAGTGTGGAAGCTAAATACTTTCTCTGATTTCCACTCCCCTAATTTATGTACGTAGAAGTTGGCGTAATCTTAACTCTGCCACTATTACATGATCACGTGTAGTGAGAGGTAACCTTTCTCTCTTACAGTCTGATGCATTTCGTCTAATTTTTCGCATCTCAGATGGCATCCTCTACTTTAGACACTATTTATCCTAGTTCTTTACATTAATTTCTTAGGTAATATTGTAGGTGTTGACGCCGAAGCTTCTCGAAGAGACGCTAACGTGATTTTATAGAAGTGTATTTGTTCAGTTTTACACGTTTGACTGTCATATTTATAGTATTGTGTCTATATCCCCATGGCAGTGTGAGCAGCTCTAAGTTGGATTGCTATAACACAACTACCGTTATCGTATTATGAACTGTTTTTGGGTTCAGTTTAGTTCAACTTAACTGACACAATACCTGCTATTTTTACTTGTAGCCGTTAATGTGCAATCCGCTAGATTAACTTTCCTTTCTCATGTCATCGTCAGAAGTTGTTAAGTAATTTACAACAGAGGTTATAACTTCATAATATGGCGTAGTTACTTCAAATCAGAGCATGATGGGCTTACTTGACACTAATAAGCCAAATTGTAAACAGAAGAGACATTTCACAGACTAAAGACGTCGTATTATTAATAAAGATATGCATAAGTATCACTAAAATGTGATTCAAGATAACTTTTCAAGATACTTCCTACTTTCAGCCAAACAGTCAAGCAAATTTAAGTTAAAAAATATGATACCAACTATACACAAAGAGAAAACGAAATCCACGAACTCTCAACATCGATACAAGTAAAATTCCTTACTCAGCAGTGAAGTGAAAGAGGGTCATACTTTATAACAAACATGGGGTGAACCAGCTTCCTCGAGCAGGTTGTCGGTTTTTTTAAAATGACGTAACATACAGACGCGTGCACTACTGACGTGGAATTCTTTTCTTTTAAGACATTATTGATTGTTTCGTGCTTTGAAGTTTGTTTTTTATTCATTGTCATTGATTTTACGCTGGACGGCGTAGCACACGCTATAGAATCTACACCAAATCGTAAATACGCCAAGCTGTGTCTGTGCATTTGTTCGTAATGTACTCGTAGTTACATTGCTATCTATACCTAACATTTCGTATTCTGATTTGATCTTGAGGCGTAATTGTATTAGTAGCGAATGAGACTATGTTCCCCTCGCTTCTGTGTATACCTTTACCTGTAGGACCAATTGTAGTAAACCTATGTGATGCTCAAGTCAACCAATTCATTGATTAATGTTTTACAGTTACAAATAATTCAACAGTATACTATTAGAAACGGTTTGTTACTTAATTTTTACATTTACGCAGTTTATTAAAGTACTTTACAGCTACATTTTTCTATTCCTGACTTTTTTAAACAAAATACCCATCACGATCCTCAGAAGCGATGTGCCTTGTGGGTTACTGCCTGTACGAGAATTTTAGAGCATTTGAAGCAATATTCGATAATCGCTGCTCGTATCAAGCCTAAAATCGAGTATGCGACGACACTGGAAAACCCTTCAGGGTTTTAAAATTATGAGATATAATTTCATTCATGGTAAAGTTTAAAATCCCTCAAGATGTGTCTGTCTATATATCTCAAAATCCTCGTCTCCAATGGAACAGCGTAAGACAAATGATGTAATCGGTAGTCAGGGGACACAGATATTTCTGTCACCACTGAGCGTTACCTGAGAGGTTTGCAAGAATTAATTGCTCCTTAGCTGCAATTTACAACAGTGGTAGCTATTTATTCATGGTTCAAGTATCAAACACACGGTCGACTCGATGATTACTGTATCCATGAAACAATTTGAGACGTACTAATTTTTCATTTTCTTGACTGTTTCTTGTTCATCTGTTCTCTTCAAAAGCCCACTATCCGAAATGGACTACTTTCTCTTTTTACCTGCTTTCCATTTCCTGTCATCAAGGCAAAAATACTATTAAAAGGGTGAGACGTCTCTACACACGAACGTGGCCGACGCTATTGGAGACGACATGCTACGGTGTTTAACTGCCACTCTTCAGCAACGCACAAAAAACTGCCCGGCATGGGGACCGTTATTCGACAGACAACGTATTGAAGCACTGAGCGGTAACCGGGATTTTTAAGACCGCTATTTGAGCTGCTGAGATACAACAGACATTCTAGTTGGTACCTCTAGCTTTGAACTCAAGGTAAACTAGTGACTTCACAGACGTGTATCATCTTCTTTCTTCCTTGACACAGAGGACAGCTTGCAGATAAAGGCATGTACCGCGCTCCGCTACAATAATTGATGAAATGTATTCGCAGTTGCGAATATAAAAAACCGTCAGCCTTATAAGGGAATGACAACAACGAAAATCAGTGCCGAATCGGGCCTCTAGCCCGGATTTCCGCTTAACGCTAGCGGTCGCCTTTAAAGCTTTGGGTACACGGCCAGACCCAAACTTCCTGCGTCACAACCTGTACTCGCACCCACATTATATAATTCCCGTGCGGGGGACGATATTTGAATTGAAAGTCGATGTCTGATACCGGCGGATAAATACGATCTACATCTACATCTACATTTATACTCCGCAGGCCACCCAGCAGTGTGTGGCGGAGGGCACTTCATGTGCCACTGTCTTTACCTCCCTTTCCTGTTCCAGTCGCGTATGGTTCGCGGGAAGAACGACTGCCGGAAACCCGCCGTGCGCGCTCGATTCTGTCTAATTTTACATTCGTGATCTCCTCGGGAGGTACAAGTAGGGGGAAGCAATATATTCGATACCTCATCCAGAAACGCACCCTCTCGAAACCTGGACAGCAAGCTACACCGCGATGCAGAGCGCCTCTCTTGCAGAGTCTGCCACTTGAGTTTGCTAAACATCTCCGTAACGCTATCACGCTTACCAAATAACCCTGTGACGAAACGCGCCTCTCTTCTTTGGATCTTCCCTATCTCCTCTGTCAACCCGACCTGGTACGGATCATACACTGATGAGCAATACTCAAGTATAGGTCGAACGAGTGTTTTGTAAGCCACCTCCTTTGTTGATGGACTACATTTTCTAAGGACTCTCCCAATGAATCTCAACCTGGCACCCGCCTTACCAACAATTAATTTTATATGATCATTCCACTTCAAATCGTTCCGCACGCATACACCCAGATATTTTACAGAAGTAACTGCTTCCAGTGTTTGTGCCGCTATCATATAATCATACAATAAAGGATCCTTCTTTCTATGTATTCGCAATACATTACATTTGTCTATGTTAAGGGTCAGTTGCCACTCCCTGCACCAAGTGCCTATCCGCTGCAGATCTTCCTGCATTTCGCTGCAATTTTCTAATGCTGCAACTTCTCTGTATACTACAGCATCATCCGCGAAAAGCCACATATAACTTCTGACACTATCTACTAGGTCATTTATACATATTTTGAAAAGCAATGGTCCCATAACACTCACCTGTGGCATGCCAGAGGTTACTTTAACGTCTGTGGACGTCTCTCCATTGAGAACAACATGCTGTGTTCTGTTTGCTAAAAACTCTTCAATCCAGCCACACAGCTGGTCTGATATTCCGTAGGCTCTTACTTTGTTTATCAGACGACAGTGCGGAACTGTATCGAACGCCTTCCGGAAGTCAAGGAAAATGGCATCTACCTGGGAGCCTGTATCTAATATTTTCTTTGTCTCATGAACGATACTGCAGTGTCTCTGTTGTTAAGAAGAAAGATGCACGCATGTCCGAAGGAACAATGCATCGTTCTTCTTAACAACAGAGACACTGCAGTACCGTAAATGATCGTTCAGTTAGTGTGAGACAAGCTAAGCCGCCGAACTGGTATACGTTTATAAAGTAAAGCCTTCTTCCCACGCTAAGACAATTGCACAACAAGAGTGGCTCGTTGTCAGAAGAGAGTGCATGTTCTGCGCTTTCTGCAGAGAGTTCCGCTGTGGCACGGATAATAAGTAAATCACAATGTGCGATTGAAATGATTCAGCTACTGGAAATTTACTCGAAAGTTGAAGTACCCGGTACAGTACTACTCACGTGGGCAAAAGCGCAAATTACACAAAGATTCACCGTTAAATTCTGACGGTACGTAAACCAAATGCAATGTCGCGCCCAGCTTTAGTGAGACAGTGCCAACAATTTGACCAACGCTGCACAGACGTGAGTATAGAGCACCGACATCGCCCATAGACGACAATATCTAGGCAGTCGAGGAAGAAAATCCGGCGGAAAGAGATTTTCCGACGCTCCCTGACCACGGAGCGGATTTCTGTAGTCGAGGAAGTGACCGACTAGTAAAACGTTCAAATAGTAGTTTACAGAAGCTAGTCGACTCTGTTGAAAAGTATTACTATACACTAATGGCCATTTAAATTGCTACAGCAAGAAGATGACGTGCTATAGACGCGAAATTTAACCAACAGGAATAAGATGCTGTGATATGCAAATGATTAGCTTTTCAGAGCATTCACATACCAAAAAAAAAAAAAAAAATGGCTCTGAGCACTATGGAACTTAACTTCTGAGGTCATCAGTCCCCTAGAACTTAAAACTACTTAAACCTAACTAACCTAAGGACATCACACACATCCATGCCCGAGACAGGAATCGAACCTGCGGCCTTAGCGTCGCGCCGCATTCACACAAGGTTGGCGCTGGTGGCGACACCTACACTGTGCGGACATGAGGAAAGTTTCCAACCGATTTCTCATATACAAACACCAGTTAACCGGCGTTGCCTGGTGAAACGTTGTTGTGATGCCTCGTGTAAGAAGGACAAATGCGTACCATCACGTTTCGGACTTTGATAAAGGTCGGATTGTAGCCTATCGCGATTGTGGTCTATCGTATCGCGACATTGCTGCTCGCGTTGGGCGAGATCCAATGACTGTTAGCAGAACATGGGATCGGTGTGTTCAGGAGGGTAATAAGGAACGCCGTGCTGGATCCCAACGGCCTCGTATCACTAGCAGTCGAGATGACAGGCATCTTATCCGCATGGCTGTAACGGATCGTGCAACCACGTCTCGATCCCTCGATCGGGACGTTTGCAAGACAACAGCCATCTGCACGAACAGTTCGACGCCGTTTGCAGCAGCATGGACTATCAGCTAGGAGACCATGGCTGCGGTTACCCTTGACACTGCATCACGGACAGGTGAGCCTGCGATGGCGTACTCAAAGACGAACCTGGGTGCATGAATGGGAAAACGTCATTTTTTCGGATGAATCAAGGTTCTGTTTACAGCATCATGATGGTCGCATCCGTGTTTGGCGACATCGCAGTGAACGCGCATTGGAGGCGCGTATTCGTCATCGTCGTACTGGCGTATCACCCGGCGTGATGGTATGATGTGCCATTGCTTACACGCCTCGGTCACCTCTTGTTGGCATTGACGGTACTTTGAACAGTGGACGTTACTTTTCAGGATAATGCACGTCCACATGTTGCAGGTCCTGTACGGGCCTTTCTGGATACAGAAAATGTTCGACTGCTACCCTGGCCAGCACATTCTCCAGATCTCTCACAAATTGAAAACTTCTGGTCAATGGTGGCCGAGCAACTGGCTCGTCACAATACGCCAGTCACTACTCTTGATGAACTGTGGTATCGTGTTGAAGCTGCATGGGCAGCTGTACATGTACACGACATCCAAGCTCTATTTGACTCTATGTCCAGGCGTATCAAGGCCGTTACTACGGCCAGAGGTGGTTGTTCTGGGTACTGATTTCTCAGGATCTATGCACCCAAATTGTGTGAAAATGTAATCACATGTCAGTTCTAGTGTAATATATTTGTCCAATGAATACCCGCTTATCATCTGGGATTCTTCTTGGTGTAGCAATTTTAATGGCCAGTAGTGTATATGTGTGTCTTTTTGAAATGCAGCGCAGCATTCAATAAAAGTTAATTGGCCCGCCGCAAGAATGTGTAGCTTACTTCTAGATTTTCCGTCTTATAGCAGAATTGTGCAAATCCAAGTACCATACTGAACTGGACTTCATGACAAGAGGATATCGAGAATTTGTTTGGCCGTTCTGATTTAGCTTTACTCAAATAATCGTACGGAAGCCAGGATGGGTATTCGACAGTTAGGCAGCAACCTCATCCTCAGTCTCCGTAAATCTCCTACCCCACCCTCAGTTTATCCTCGACACTAAATGCATCGTATACAGAACTGTCTCCTTGATGTCAATAGAACGCTAAGGTCTATTTCTCATCGTCCCATACTTCAGCTAAAATATCGATAACACAGTAGTAAGTGCCAAGCTTCCGTGCGGGAGACGACCTTCGGATCAAGCGAGTATCGAACAGCAAAGGCGTCGTGTGACCTTTAGGTTTGCATCTGAGCGTATCTGCTAGTGTCTACAAGTACAGTGTACCTTGGTTGCGTCCTGCATTCACCAGTAGCTGCTGTCAATAGTCAAGGAAGGGAGCTTGTAAACCCTACGTTTAAACTACTTCCTCAGTGAAGGAAAAAATTTAACTCCAGAATTAACATACTTGATCATTAAGTACAAAAGATTGCTCTTATTTGCCATACAACGTCCAACCTATTACGTAAACACCTTATATCTCCCCGTCGACAAATTGGAGATCAATGATTCGACATTAACATTGTTTTTACAGATTTCGCCTGGAGCAGAAAGTGGAAAATGCATTAAAAAAATAAGCTGGGCTAACCACAACAGATTTCTAGTCACTGTAACAAGCAACTTGTAGTCTCACGTTTAATCTCCAGCGGAGGCAATGTGGTGGAGCTCTTTCGGTTGGAAAGAATCAACAATGTGCGCAGTAGCCGACATAGTGTACTCGTGTTCAGAAAAAGTGAAGTCCTGGACTCCTTCCACATCTATATTTCTCCTCCGCAAGACATCTGACGGTGTGTGGGGGCGGGTACTTCTGGTACCATTACCTTATCGCCCCTGCCCTGTTCCGTTCGCAGATAGCGCTTGGGAAGAACGATTGTTGGTAAATCTCCTTATACGCTCTACTTTTTCGAATTTTCTCACTGTGGTCATTTCGCGAGACGTATGTGGGAGAAGTAATGTGTTGTCTGATTCTTTCTGGAACCTACTGTCTAGGAATTTTAATAATAAAACTCTCTATGGTACATAACGCCTCTTACAGCGGTTACCACCGGAGTTTCCTAAACATCGTAACGTTCCCTCGCCGGCTCTACTATCCCGTGATGAAACGTGCCGCACTTCGTGGGTTCTTGTCTATGCCTTCTATTAATCCAACTTGGTAAGTGTCCCAGGCTGATGGGCAACACTCAACAATCGGCAAAACAAGTTCAAATGGTTGAAATGGCTCTGAGCACTATGGGACTTAACTTCTGTGGTCATCAGTCCCCTAGAACTTAGAACTACTTAAACCTAACTAACCTAAGGACATCACACACATCCATGCCCGAGGCAAGATTCGAACCTGCGGCCGTAGCGGTCGCGCGGTTCCACACTGTAGCGCCTAGACCCGCTCGGCCACCCTGGCCAGCGCAAAACAAGTTTTTCGAAAGCCACTGCTTCCGTTAGTGAATTACATTTCCTTAAGAATCTTCCTATGACCGTGTCTGGTATCTGCTTTTCCCACTGATTGTTCTATGGGCTCTTTTCGCTTAAGGTCGGTCCAGATGGTTACGCTTAGATATTTTATGGTAAATACTCTTTCCAATAACTTGTCATCAGTAGTGTACTTCTACGGTAATTGATTTCTTCTACAACGTATGCGCCGTAAGTTACATAGCCGCCAGAGACTGCACCCTTCACCAATCCTCTGCAGCTCATCCTCCAGTTCACTACAGTCTTCTGGCGTTTCTACCTTCTCATAGACAACCTCATCATCTGCAAACAATCTCATAGAACTTCCGACGTTATCCATTGGATTATTTACACACGTTGTAAACAGGAAAGGTCCACTTATACGTCCTTGCGGACTCTTGAAACTACCTAAATATGTATCGATTTTGTTGTATTGAGAGTGACGTGTTGAGTTCTGTCTGCAAGAATATCTTGAACACAGTCATAAATCTGGTCCGATGCTCGGTAGCCTCGTTTTATTTTTTTTTTTCACTGAAAGGCAGTGCACAACTGCAACAAATCCCTTCCTGAAGTCAGGGAACACGACATCAACCTGGGCCCCGATGTTTGCGGCACTCTACATCTTATAGATGAACAGAGCGAACCGACTGTCTCAAGATCTCTGTGGAAACCTAATCGTGGTTACTCTAGATCACTTCGGAAAATCGGAAATGGTCCTTAAAAATAACACAGGCGCCTCTTTCCTCTATTTTTGTCCAGCTAAACACACGAACGAATGACACGCCAATGATAAGATTGTTTAAGATGGAACACAAGGTTCGGTGACGTTAGGCAGACACATCGACCATATCGTTTTAGAAAGAAAATCCTAGCTTTTCTTTGAAACAATTGAGTAAAACGACCCAAGACTTAACTCATAATGGTCAGAGTCCAGTGTTTTCACCTATGTGCCGTCTCACTGACACGAACCATTATTCGAATATTGAGGTAGCATTTTAATCATGCAACTGTCCTTTCAACACTGAATGAGTTTTACGACCTTACTGTTTGTTCGCACAGAGCACAATGTTCTGTTTCCTGATACCACACGGCCCCACAGTTTCGACTATCTGTTACTGACCGTCATCGCAATGGCTAGCGTAGCGTTATAATGCTCATTAGCATTATTGAAGCCAAAAGCTGAGATGTTTTTCAGACACAAACATATTATCAGTTTCCTCCCCGAGATGTGGTATAATGAGAAGGATTCAGCTGAAAACTACCCTAAATCAAAATTCTATGCCTATTCTGTCTCTCCTATATCGAAAAAAGCGTACATCTTCCAGACCAAGTTCAGAAATTGTATGTAGCCTACAAAAATGGATTTCTCAACACGTCTTGAAAGATGTAGAGAACTAATTCATCACACAAAAAGGAAATAAGATAAGAAATAAAAAGTTAGCACTGTAACTGAAAAATGATCGAATAAAAGGGACAAAAAATTTTTCGATGAAGCACTAGGAACAGGAAGGTCTTGGGGAGTGAAGTGTGAAGTACAAACTGAGAGGTAAAACAAAACCTACCCCTATTATACGTTAGTTGACAAACTGCACGTTTTGGTGCCAGACACGAAGATGAAACCAGTAGTCAGTAGTAAAAGAAGAGACCCAGACGACGACTGCTTGTTTATTGTAAGAATTAAAATCTATAGAAACAGGTAAGATGACGAACGCCTCATCTTTCCTTATAGCGGGAAGTACAAGTTGCATTTTTCAGGAATACTGCACGACTTCAAGGCCCAGTGCACTTCCGTCTTGTAAAAACTTTCGCTGTGATTGCAGTTTCATATACAATTCGTTTAAGTTTCGCTGTTATATAGTCAGTTACTCTTTATTATTTTCTGTACTTAAGTGCAAAATTAGTGCTGAGTATACATCACAGGGGCCTTCCAGATTCCTGCATTGCATATGCAGTAGGAAAAGATCTTTCAGCAATATTGTGACTATTTTCGTCTACCACTTCCTGATGATAACGGCTTTCAAATTAAAACTCTTGAATACTTAGTGCTCTGCACCTTGTAAATATTTCTTAAGTCACGTCTTGTAAACACATCATTTGACAATTATCTCCAACTTGACCAAGGAACGTCACCGTTTGAGTTTTGACAGCAGTAACGTACACAACAACTAGTGTACTCTTAGATGACCATCAATTTGTACATTATAAGGAATTGAGTAACAAGCATGTCATTGACACAGAGATACATAACATACGCCACTGACCATGAGTTCTACACTCGAATACCGATTTGATTATCAGCATTTTAAATACAATTAACTGTAGTTACGAAATACCCTTTATCAAAATGATTTCAAATTAGCATCCACGTTTTGCAAATACGTAAACCATATTAGATGTATTGCTTGAATTTATTTAGGTACTATAGTGAAGACATTAACAACTGTTTACGAAAAATAACACAGGAGAGCTTCTGTAAAGTTTGGAAGGTAGGAGACGAGATACTGGCAGAAGTAAAGCTGTGAGTACCGGGTGTGAGTCGTGCTTCGGTAGCTCAGATGGTAGAGCACTTGCCCGCGAAAGACAAAGGTCCCGAGTTCGAGTCTCGGTCGGGCACACAGTTTTACTCTGACAGGAAGTTTCATATCAGCGCACACTCCGCTGCAGAGTGAAAATCTCATTCTGAAAACAGAATATTTGGCAATTTCGGTATGGAAATGTTATTAGTGAAATGGGAGTGTAATCACGAAACGTAAATATATATTTTACAATGGTTTGTATTCACGGTGTCCTAGAGACTTGCTGAAGTTGATGAATGACACACACATGTATGCAAGGCTGCCCGTTATAGCGTTTATTTTTATTTTGGTATGACCGGTATTGTGTTTGCTTTATACTACCAGCGATGTATTTTGTCGTCAAAGACACTGGTAATGTCTGTTAGACGAACAGGTGCTGAAAGCTCGGTGAAAATTAAACTTCAAAAAAGAAAAGCCTGCTAAATTTCTTTGAGATCACAATAAGAAATCAGTAAATACTGTAGTACTTAAAGCAAAACTGTGAACACGTTCCATAGCATACAGAATTTTGTATATGTTTGAGTGTAACTTCCATAAGATCTCTGGAGACGGGCATGTGACCATATACCGGTCCATCCAAAATAACAATAAACAATGACACAAGGGGTCTTGTATAGATATAGTCATTTATCAATATTTTAGAGTATTTGTGAGGTCACTTTTCAAATTGTTTCATGTTTCCTCCATTACATCCTCTCGATACGGTCGTATATTGTTTGGACATTGTTAAAATGGGAATAGTACTTAATAAAGATATATTCCTGCAAGCAGAACATGATGTTCTCTAAACAGTATATACAAACTGTGAAGCCTTTAGTCAAGAAGTTAAGAATATATCAACTTGTTTCACGTCTTCGATTAACTTGAGAGGAATATTGGGCCACAAATTAATATAGGATTTCAAATGCTGACTGCATATCAGTGTCCCAATAACAAATACCTAGACGTATTGCAGGTACTAAAATTAATAGGTCTGATAATAGTGATGGTAATAGTATTATCAGTGATAACTTCCTTTAATCATAGTCGTCATTTTCCGGATCTTGTACATTAACAACAACAGCAAAACACGGCTTATTTTGAACCAGCCCAGTGCACACAACAACTACGAAGAGGGTAGAAAGACTTTCAGTCACACTGTTCATGAATGAGAATATCCCCTCCCTCCCCCCTAACCCTCAAATGCAGTAGCAAATATTTGGTTTTTCTTGATCGGAAAGGAGGATGATTAAGGTTCTAGTCCAGTCGACGACGGGATGATTAGATACGGATCTTTGGTAGGCATGGGGCACAGCAGTTTCCCTAACTCACAAAAAGCTCAGTAAAATTAGCTAATTGTGGCTACGTTAGCGTTTTGCAGGAAGAACGTGGCGGCGTCACGATATCTGTGTTAGCAAATAAACGCCGGGTGCCGGTGTGTTCGGTTACCAAAGCAGTGCGCGGTGAAAGTGCTCCTTTCGCACTCTCGCATTCAAGTCTCCCACTGGCGGGCCGTTTCACAAGTTGTCATCACGCGACCGCGTAACTAGAAAGCTGTGAATGATATCGCGAAATGTGCGCTCTAAATGCGAGGCTTTACGTGGTGACTGACACATTTAATAGTTATTGTACGTGGAAACTGAAACATATATATACAGAAGGGTGTCCCGAAAAAACAGTGATCTTGTTTTATAAAAAGATCACAATATTTTTAATGCTATGACTGTTTCCAGCTGAATTCGATGTAAAGACCCCAGATAACTATTTCCTATTATTAATAACGTTCAATGAACTGGCATAAGTGGAGCTCCCTGTAGTTGTAAAAGTAACATTTTTCAGATATTTGCAACAATATCACTTAGCATGTTTAAACAAATGAAGAGATTTTGAATTACTTCCATGTCATGGTAGAGGTGAATCGTAATTAATTGTTTTCAAGGTAGGAAGGGCATTAACTTTACGTATAGGCCATGACTATAGCCTAACTCTTAATAAACGAGTTGATACATCAAACGGATAGGAGGATGTAAGATGAACATCAACAAAAGCAAAACGAGGATAATAAAATGTAGTCGAATTAAATGAGGTGATGCTGAGGGAATTGGATTAGTAAATGACACAAAGTAGTAGATTAAGTTTGTTATTTCGGCAGCAGCATAACTGATAATGGCCGTAGTAGAGAGGATATATATAATGCAGACTGGCAAGAAAAGCGATTGTGAAGAAAAGAAATTTGTTAACGTCGAATATAGATTTAATTGTTAAGAAGTCTTTCCTGAAAGTGTTTGCATGGAGTGTAGTTATGTATGGAAGTGAAACGTGGATGATAAAGAGTTTAGACAAGAACAGAAAACCGAGCGGGGTGGCGCAGTGGTTAGACACTGGACTCGCATTCGGGAGGACGACGGTTCAATCCCGCGTCCGGCCATCCTGATTTAGGTTTTCCGTGATTTCCCTAAATCGCTCCAGACAAATGCCGGGATGGTTCCTCTGAAAGGGCACGGCCGACTTCCTTCCCCATCCTTCCCTAATCCGATGAGACCGATGACCACGCTGTCTGGTCTCCTTCCCCAAACCAACCAACCAACCAAGAACAGAAAATAAGTTTTTGAAATGTGGTGCTAAGAAGAATGCTGAAGAGTAGGTGAGTAGAAGATGTAACTAATGAGGAGGTACTGAACAGAATCAGGGAGAAGAGGAATTTGTGGCACAACCTGACTGGAAGTCGACAGGACACATTCTAAGACATCAAGAGATCGACAACTTAGTATTGGAGAGAAGTGTAGTAGGTAAATACTGATAAGTAACTCTGTCCGGAAATGTACAATTTGGGTATAAAATCAGTTTGATGGTCGTATCACTTACAAATATCCCGCCTTACGGTACGCACGCATCACACGCTATTTTCTGCCGACTACAACAACGGCGGTTAGGAAGTGGTACATTCACAGCTAGGAGGGTTGAGCGTGGTGCTCCATGGACGCGCCGCACTCTTCATTTGAAGGGGACATCCTTTGTCACGTGGAAGATATGTACTCGAAACTTTGCCCATGCTGCGGCCTCCTGAAGAGCACTCAGGTCAGATTTTACTGTCTCCACTGTGAGCGTACCTTGAAGTGGAAGATTTGAAATTGATCCGTTGTTGAAACTTACCTTGCATCCAAACGGTACCTTTCCAGATGTGGGTACCTTATCATAACTTTATCTACTAAGTCCCCACCTAGAAGCCTGTAATGGGAACAGCGAAACACCCTGTATTTGCAGAAGCAATCAGTGCTCAGAGGTTAAAAAAAAGGTCTGCTGTGAATTAGTCGTTACTACAAAGGACTAGTAATCACAGGGAACAAGGTTCAGACATGAGCCAGTCCTCCGCGCCTAGATTCTCCTTGATTTACTTAACCACGTCTATTAAAGAAGGCCACGACCTATATTTAGTGTTCTCGACAATTCTAGTAGTGGTTCGTATCTTCTGACGCTACAGACAACTGAACGTCGCATAATGAGCTGAAGATCAAATGTCTTGGATGTTACCGAGTGAGATGCAGCAGTACTTATAGCGTTCGCACTGGTAAAGGCCTCTCGATCATTAGCTAACAAAGAAAATATAAAAGAGGCAGAATTGAATTCATGCACTGAAATTTGACCTATGACATTTTGTGCATTCATTAAAACGCGAGTTCTTCACTCCTCCATACAAATGCACTGACTATCACTACCAATCAGACTTGCTGGAATCCGAGGAGACTAATGTGTATTCCTCTCGTAAATCAGAATGTTGCCTCATCCGAACGAGTGTTAAAGTATCCACCAATAGTGACGCCAGAGGAGAATCAAGACGGTAGCCGAATGAGCGAAAGGAGATTGTACAAGTGGAAGAGACTCCACTATTTTTATAAGAACATTTTAGAAGATAAGTAGAAATGTAAAGGAGAAAGGACAGATACTGCAGTGGCATAAGAGTCAGGTTGTTACACTTAAGATACTCGATTCATGTGCGGAACGAGCAGACTTTTGGTATCCCATGATTTCCATAAACCATCTCAGGCTATATCCGGGGTCATTGTCTTAACAAGACATCGGACAATTTCCTCAACCCTGTTCGTCCCTCTGAGTTTGCGCTCCGTCCGTGATTATCTTGAATTAGACCATACAACCTCTGCTGTCAATTATCTAGATCGTTCGGTGAATCAAGGATAGATTATAATAGCAGAAGTGATGTTAGAAAAACAATGAACTTCTATGAAGAACCATCTAGGAAAAATCTGAATTATAGGTTGACCTAGTCTCCTGATTGCTAGACCAAATTGTCAGCTGCTGAATTAGCAATCCTCAAATACGAACTGCCACAGCACAACGCTAACACTTTTTTCCGTGTCTCATAAAGTCACTCCGGAAACCTGTCAATTAGCAGGAGAGTTTTCCTAACGAAGCAATGTCATCCTCAAATCTATATACCTCTTGTAAATAAAGTATTAACACTTTCGGAATATTCCGTCGGTACTTGAACGAACGTGGACATATTAAAATATGAAATAAACATATCTGATGATCCACAATAATATTTATACCATAGGTCGTTGTGAACCGGCTTTCCGCTTTTTAAGTTGTCTAAGGGTGGCCTAGAAAGCCGAAAGCCGGTTCACCACGAACTGCAGATTAAATTTTTTGTGGAACATGAATACTGTATATTTGGGTTTTTAACGAAAGGATTCTTTAAAGAAAATAACTTTTTCACATGATATCGAAAGGCTTTGCACAGGTAACCCAGGAATGTAACTGTAATGTTTTGCAATGTCCATTTTTGCAATAATGAGCACACTGTGTATTGTGTGGCAGAATACAGTCGCACACATTTCGCATCAATAGTTTGATACATTAAGTGATTTGGAAAGGAGGAAATTAGTTGTTCAAATGTGCACTAATGCTCCAGTTGGCCTGTCAATTAATAGGTGAAAAGTTTTCTTTTATTTGTATTATTTCAACATGTCTACACACGCCTTCACACTCGTGTTGATTAAAGATTTAGATGGCTAATAAAGTTGCCACAATTATTTTTGTTTCTATGATAAATACTTAACAATTGTGAAAAAGCCTGTAATGTGGAATCACGAAGACGCACAACAGAAAATACACGGTAACGCAAAAACCGTCAGGTGCCAAACCACCACGATGTTGTTACTGTTGGTGCGGCAGCAGCTCAGCGTAGGGTCATTGTGCCAGATGTCCACTGTAGTTAGTTAATCCACAGAGGTGCACATCGGCCAAATCTTCATCAGAAAACATCACCATGCTGCAGTGTTTCACAGTCAGCATAAAACTAACGCTGGCAGGAAGACAACTCCGAGACAGAACCGAGCAATACGGACTGAAAGCTTGAAGGAGAAGAGTAAAGTGGGCATTACTGTTGTCGACACCAAGTTTCAGTGCAGTACAGATACAAAAACAATAGGAATAAGAAAGCAAACAAGATGTAACTACATTGTAACGAGCACCGGAGGCCACGAGACATAACAAAATACTCAGAAAATATCGCTGAATAACCTGAGAAATTTTTGTAACTGGAGTTTTGTTCCATGTTATAGTGGGTGCCATCCTATCAATTGCCTGTAGTCATTTGGGGTAACCACTGAAAAACTAAGTCAGAATACCCAGGCAGGAATTCGAACTCCCCTATCACAACAAGTGAACCACCTTGGTCGGTGGCATCTGCCAACATGAGGAATTAAGACCCACAGTGCAAGTATTTGGTGTAAGGCAATATCTCTAACAAAGAGAAAGAGCCCGATGGAATCCAACTACGAGATAAATGAAGAACATCTTGAGCACATCACATCATGTAAGTTTTCAGGCGGTATGAAATGGGACGATCGCAGAAAATTTGTGTTAGGGAAGAGACAGAGAAGATTTGCATTTGTTGGAAGGCTCTGGGAAGAGGAGACGCTTCTGTAAAGGAAGTACCGTACAAGATACTACTGCAACTTCCTGTAAAGTATTGTACAAGTATTCGAGTCCTCATCAAGTTGGCATGACAACAGAGATCGGACGAATTGATAGACGCGCCGTTTGCATCGTAGCAAGCCTATATGACTCATACAGCAGTGCAACAGAAATGCTTGGGGAACTTAAATAACAATCCTTAGAAGAAAGAAGACGTATAGTTCTCACTAAAGCTTGAACACTAAGTAAAGACATTAATGAAATATTTTAAACATACAACTGTTCGTAAGTTAACGCTAAGATAAAGGTATATATTTCTACAGGGTTAAATTACGAAACATAAACTCACTGGCACAGTCAGCTAACAAACCCCATCACATCTGAGATTAATGTATTATATTATGTAACTGTAATGCACCTGATGATGGAAGCATGCTGCTGAAACGCTGCTTGATAATAAATATTAGTAAAAAGTGACAGAAGCAGTAAAAAAATATTTCAAAAAATTTATAATACATTTGCTGACCGAAACCATTTACATTCAATATGAATAAATTAAAGTATAAATCTAGACATCTACTTTTCGAAGAAAATTGTGCGACCGTCGCACACCTCCTCTAGAGATCATGCGAATGCCAGAGCTTACGGCATCTACAGAGACATGTAGGCAGTCATGTATCGAAAGAATTATCGATAATATTATCGATAACATTGGTACGAAGAACCCTGCACCAGGTATTCCACAGTGGCTTGTGGAGAATTTATGTAGATTTAGATTGCTTAGCCCATTCACAAATCCAGCAAGAGTCTCAATTACTGTTACGTCTTAACGCCCTTTTCTGTCCATAGATCACGAAACACAATGGACCCCTTTGATCTGTGGCTTCCGCAAATGAATCTGTGCTAGCTGATCGTCCTCCAAGCACACTTCTTACCTTACCTTCTGTTGAAGTACTTTGTGGTATAGTGCCTGATGATGAGTTTGCGTTTGAAACGTGGAGCGTTGTAAGACAGTGTGGCGGATCTCTGGTATTCGTATCGGATTTTCCTGTACTGAGTGGCTGGGCAGGTACGGGCCTTGCCACTGATGGAAACACGTACCTTTGAGGTGTTGGTGTGCTCGCCGTGCCTTGGACTGGTGCTGAGGGCGTGAGTGCAGCAACGCGCTGGACTGCCGGGCTGGGACTGCTCGGAAGACGCTCTGTGCGGGCCTTGATGGCTGGGACGTTCTCCCCCTACCTCTTCCCCTCGGCGCTCGTTCCTACCTGGCAGCTTTCTCCGCCGGCACGACGTGGGAGGAGTGGGGAGTGGAGAGTACGGAACCCTGGCCTTGCTGGTCTGCCGCTTCTCGGTCTGCTGGAGGCGCTGCCCTCCCGGGTTTACCCAGCCGCGGCAGGAGTCTGCTGACGGGCTCGGCTGCGTACAGGGCCTCAGGGACCTCACTCTACTTCCGGTGCCTGGTACCTACCCACTGAATGACGTATGCGGTGCACTAGTTCAGGTGGACATGCAAGCTGAAGAGGGAATACTGCATCTGACGATACCTTTGACCCCCAATGTCCAGTAACAGTAGAATATCTACATCAGCATCATCTAAATCTACATCTCTACTCCGCAAGGCCCCGAAAATTGTTCCAGGATCATTAACGTTCATTTAGTGTACCAATGGGCCTCCACACAATATTAATTCACTACTGGCTATTAAAATTGCTACACCAAGAAGAAACGCAGATGATAGATGGGTATTCATTGGACAAATATATTATACTAGAACTGATATGTGATTACAAATGGTTCAAATGGCTCTGAGCACTATGGGACTTAACTTCTGAGGTCATCAGTCCCCTAGAACTTAGCAGAACTTAAACCTAACTACCCTAAGGACATCACACACACCCATGCCCGAGGCAGGATTCGAACCTGCGACCGTAGCTGTCGCGCGGTTCCAGACTGTAGCGCCTAGAACCGCTCGGCCACTCCAGCCGGCGACATGTGATTATATTTCCACGCAATTTGGATACATAGATCCTGAGAAATCAGTACCCAGAAAAGCCACCTCTGCCCATAATAACGGCCTTGATACGCCTAGGCATTGAGTCAAACAGAGCTTGGATGGCGTGTACAGGTACAGCTGCCTATGCAGCTTCAACACGATACCACAGTTCATCAAGAGTAGTGACTGGCGTGTTGTGAGGACCCAGTTGCTCGGCCACCATTGACCAGACGTTTTAAATTGGTGAGAGGAGTATGTGCTGGCCATGGCAGCAGTCGAACATTGTCTGTATCCAGAAAGGCCCGTACCGGACCTGAAACATGCGGTCGTGCATTAGCCTGCTGAAATGCAGGGTTTCGCAGGGATCGAATGAAGGGTAGAGCCTCGGGTCGTAACACATCTGAAATGTAACGTCAACTGTTCAAAGTGCCGTCAATGCGAACAAGAGGTGACCGAGACGTGTAACCTATGGCACCCCATACCATCACGTCGGTGATACGTCAGTATGGTGATGACGAATACAAGCTTACAATGTGCGTTCACGGTGATGTCGCCAAACACTGGATTCATCCGAAAAAATGACGTTTTCCCATTCGTGCACCCAGGTTCGTCGTTGAGTACACCATCTCAGGCGCTCCTGTCTTTGATGCAACGTGAAGGGTAACTGCAGCCATGGTCTCCTAGCTGATAGTCCATGCTGCTGTAAACGTCGTCGAACTGCTCGTACAGATGGTTGTTGTCTTGCAAACGTCCCCATCTGTTGACTCAGGGATAGAGACGTGGCTGCACTATCCGTTACAGCCATGCGGATAAGATGCCTGTCATCTCGACTGCTAGTGGTACGAGGCCGTTGGGATCCAGCACGGCGTTCCGTATTACCCTCCTGAACCCACCGATTCCATATTCTGCTAACAGTCATTGGATCTCGACCAACTCGAGCAGCAATGTCGCGATACGATAAACCGCAATCGCGATAGGCACAATCCGACCTTTATCAAAGTCCGAAACGTGATGGTACGCATTTCTCCCCCTTACATGAGGCATCACAACAACGTTTCACAAGGAAACGCCGGTCACCTGGTGTTTGTGTATGAGAAATCGGTTGGAAACTTTCCTCATGTCAGCACGTTGTAGGTGTCGCTACCGGCGCCAGCCTTGTGTGAATGCTCTGAAAAGCTTATCATTTGCATATCACAGCATCTTGTTCCTGTCGGTTAAATTTTGCGTCTGTAGCACGTCATCTTCGTGGTGTAGCAATTTTAGTGGCCAGTAGTGTAGTAACCCCAGACTTTCCGTAAATTACATTATTTTCTCTAATTAAATACTATCTCCAAAAAGCTGCATAATCATTCAGTCGGATCCTGCTATGGTTACAAAGTGATACAAAGATTGGCAACTAGCCATAAATGTTCAGAAATGTAAAACTGTGCACATCACAAAAAGAAACCACTTTTAGCATCCTGCTATAAAATCAGTCAGTGAAATCACGCAGGTACGTGGGAGTAACAATTTGTATGTGCACGAAATGAAAGGATCGTGTAGATTTAGTCGCCGGTAAAGCCACAGCAGAATCCTGTGCATTGGTATAATACTAGGAAAATGCAATCATTGTACGAAAGAGATTGTCTACAAAATATTCGTGTTACACCCATCCTTTAATATTTCTGAAGTGTACTGGGAGCGTACCAAATAGAACTAACAGACAATATCGTACTTATGCAAAACAGGGAATAACGAACTACTGCATGTGCGTTTGACTGGCAGGAGAGAGTCAAGGTGTTGCTGGCAGAACTGATCTTGCAGACGTTTGAAGATGGACACATACTATTATGAGGAACCCTATTTAGAACGTTATATGAAACAGTTTTGGATGAGGAATTTGAATATATAGACTGTAAGGAAAAAAATGACGCTCCACGAACGAATTGTCCAAATAGGACGGAAATCGGTAGACGTGATGTACGTGTACAGATAAACAAATGAAAACAATTTCAGAAAAAGTGAGTGGTTTATTGAGGAGAAATAGACTCAGAAATTGAGCAAGCCAGTAATACGTTGGTCCACTCTTGCCCTTATGCAAGCAGTTAGTTGGCTTGGGACTGATTGGTAGCGATGTTGGACGTCCTCCTGATGGATATCATGCCATATCCTGGTCCAAGTAGCTCTTTAGGTCTTCGGAATTCCTAGATGTTTGGGAGGGGGAGAGGAGGGGGGGGCTGCCCGTAACGCCCCTAAAGTTCTCAGTTGGGGAGAGATCCATCGACCTTGCTGGCCAAGGCAGGACTTGGTCATTACGAAGACAAGCAGTAGAAATTCTAGCCGTATGCGGACGGGCACCATCTTTCTGAAATATAAGGCTAGAATGTCTTGCCATGAAGGGCAACAAAACAAAAATAATGTTCAAGTGTGTGTGAAATCTTATGGGACTTAACTGCTAAGGTCATCAGGTCATCAACCTAAATTATCCAAAGGACAAACACACACACACCCATGCCCGAGGGAGGACTCGAACCTCCGCCGGGACCAGTCGCACAGTCCATGACTGCAGCGCCCCAGACCGCGCGGCTAATCCCGCGCGGCAGGCAACAAAACAGGGCGTATAATACCGTCACCGTAGCACTGTATTGTAAGGGTAGCGCAGACGACAACGAAGAGGGTCCTGCTATGAAAACAAATGGCACCCAAGACCATCACTCATGGTTTTGGGCACTCAGTCCAATCGAGCCACTGTCACGAATGATGAGGATGATGATGAAATGAGGAGGACATCACAAACACCCAGTCCCCTGGCATAGAAAATCCCCAACCCGGCCGGGAATCGAATCCGGGACCCTGTGATCCAGAAGCAGTAACGCTAGCCACTAGACCACGAGCTGCGGACGAGTAGGTCTATTGATGTTCGCAAAGCGAGAAATGACTCTGCCTGCAAACATTTCGATCAGGACTCACATGAAATGGCGCGCAGTATCGGCTGTTGTCCAACCTTGGTGGAACAGTTGGTGACGATGGGGATTGACTTCATCGCGCAGAAATGTTTGCAACGAGGCTATACAACCCTCAAAATTTACCGTTACATTATGGCTCCCATTTTTAAAAAAATTACGGACTAAGAATGCACCCGGAGATAATGGCGCCCAGTACTGCCACATTTGCACTACGCATAGGACGCTCCAGCAATTCACGAGGGGTGTGTGCAGCCCAGAACCTGTAGTTCTCTTCGTTTACATACCCAAACGAATGGCCTCATCTGACATTATTAACCAGTTCAGAATGTCCTATTCAACGTGTAGAAGCTCCAAGAACTCCTTGTAAAAGTGGAGACTCGTCGTCTTGTGTTTTCACTGGTGTTATAGAGGATTTGGATCTTGTACTCACGGTAGGGCAGATCTTTCTGCGGGACATCCGTCGACTTAAGTGCGATACCTTGCCGGCGAGCTGACCGTGGAAGATTATGCAAGATCGCATCCTGTACACGATTTGCATTTTTCGCTGTGCGTACCGAACGAGGATATCCTGTAGGTCTACTGTCCCTCACAGTCCTATCTTGGCGCCATTTCGATAGCCATAGCAACAGAGTATTGTGAGTAGCGGTATCACGTCGACCAAACGTGAGTCGAAAGTTGCGTCGCGCAGCGGTGATAGAGTCTCCCTTAAAGTGCTGTACCGCCGTAATGCGGCATTCCACGGGCCAGCGCTCCATCTCAACTGAACTCCTGACAACATGTTCAAATTGGTTCAAATGGCTGTGAGCACTGTGGGACTTAACTTCTGAGGTCATCAGTCCCCTAGAACTTAGAACTACTTAAACCTAACTAACCTAAGGACATTACACACACCCATGCCCGAGGCAGGATTCGAACCTGCGACCGTAGCGGTCGCGCGGTTCCAGACTGTAGCGCCTAGAACCGCTCGTCCACCCCGGCCGGCTGACAACATGTGCTCTGGCTATAATACTGTGTAGTGCCGCGTGGTGTATATACTACGAATGAGAGAGTTTCGAAATAGTCATTTGCTTGTGGCGCATCCTATGTATTTTTTTTAACAGTAACGGCTTTGTCTCACTTCCTTGGGATGCTCCTGACATTATCTTTACCCATGTAGAATTTGATCCGTTAAGTTCCACCTTCAAATAAGTCCTGAGTCTAGCAGCAGTTCTGGTCTGGTACTCGGTAAGCTCGTATTTGGTTCGCGACACTGCGGAACTGCGTCGAATGCCTTCCTGGAGTCAAGGATCATGGAATCAACTTGAGTTCCCACGCCTTCGGTGTTCTGTATCTCATGGACAAACAGAGCAAGCTCAATTTCGCAAGATTTTCGTTTGCAGAATCCGTGTGCAAAAAAAAAAAAAAAAAAAAAAAAAAAAAAAAAAAAAAAAAACACACCACTTACATAGCTCGTCATTATGTATTCTTCATCAAACTGTGCAGTCCATTAGAAATAAAGTACACCAGCTTGAAGTTGAATTAGTCTTAGAACAGTACGATGGTACGAATTACAGAGCACTGGTGTAATGACAATGAATTGCAACGTAAGGTGCTGTCGTAATATGAATCAGCAACTTGCTAATGTAGAACTGTTTTAAAGTGCGGAGGTTTTATATTAGGGACGTCAACATTTTAAAGCTATAAGAGATCTGACTACAATTGACGTAAATAAACATTTTGAATAGGCAGCCTCTGAACTAACAAAGTTAGACATTTACACCACGTTCCTAAATTATCCGTCCAAATTAAAGCAGGAAGTAGAGAACATCAAAGCAAATATACGCTGATGGGAAAAACACCGCGACACCAAAAAATAAGTAACGTAGAGTAATAAAATTTCGGGATACGTTTTTCTGGGTAATATATTTAATTGACCAATATTGCAAGATCACAGGCGCGAGATAAGCCATTGTAAGCGTGAAATGCCAGTACATTAATTACCGGCGTAATTGCAGAAATGTTGAATGAAAGCGTACAAACGCTATGCACTGTATTCCACAAGTGCCGAATATCGGTTTGTGGGACGGTGTTGCCGGCCAGAGTGGCCGAGCGGTTCTAGGCGCTACAGTCTGGAACCGCGCGACCGCTACGGTCGCAGGTTCGAATCCTGCCTCGGGCATGGATGTGTGTGATGTCCTTAGGTTAGTTAGGTTTAAGTAGTTCTAAGTTCTAGGGGACTTATGACCTCAGCAGTTGAGTCCCATAGTGCTCAGAGCCATTTGAACCATTTTTTGGGACGGTGTTCCATGCCTGTTGCAGTTGGTCGGTCAACACAGGAACGTTTAATGGTGTTTGAGTATGGCGCTGTTGTTGTCGTCCGATGATGTCCATTATATGCTCGACTGGAGACAGGTCTGCTGACTGAGCAAGCCAAGGTAACATGTCGACACTCTGTAGAGCATGTTGGGTTACAACAGCGGTATGTCGGCGAGTTTTATCCTGCTGGAAAACAACTCCTGGAACGCCGTGCATGAATGGCAACACAACAGGTCGAACCACCAGTCTGACGTACATATTTGCAGTCAGAGTGCGTGGGGTAACTACGAAAGTGCTCCTGCTGCCGTACGAAGTCGCACCTCAGACCATAACTCCCGGTGTAGGTCCAGGGTGTCTCAGAAGCAGACCGGTTGGTGGCAGACTACTGACCTATCCCTAACAACCACACGCCGATGACTGGCACCGATGCAGAACTAGCTTTCATCAGAAAACACGACAGACTTCTACCCTGCCCTCCAATGAGCTCTCACTTGACACCACCGAAGTCGTAAATGGTCGCCTGGGGTCAGTCGAAAACAACGCACAGGGCGTCTAGCTCGGAGCTATCCTTGAAGTAACCGATTTGTAACAGTTCGTTGTCTTCACTGAGGTGTCAGCTGCTACTCAAACTGCTGCTGCAAATGCAAGACCGCTACGGTCGCAGGTTCGAATCCTGCCTCGGGCATGGATGTTTGTGATGTCCTTAGGTTAGTTAGGTTTGAGTAGTTCTAAGTTCTAGGGGACTAATGACCTCAGCAGTTGAGTCCCATAGTGCTCAGAGCCATTTTTTTTGCAAATGCAATACGATGCGGCAGAACATTACGCCGAACACGATGCTCTTCTCTCTCAGTAGTGCCATATGGCCGTCCGGTGCCCCGTCTCCTTGTGACCACACATTCTCGTGAGCACCGCTGCCAGCAATAATGTACAGTGGCAACATTCATGCCAAGTCTTTCTGTAGTGCCGTAGGAAGGAACATCTAGCTTCTCGTAGCCAAATTACGCAACCTCGTACAAACTCAGTGTGGTGTTGAGAGTGACATCTTTGTCACCTTAAAGGCTTTTTTGATTAACAGCAACTCGCCACGTCCATTCGCAAAGCTAAATAACGCTCACGACCATTGCTGCGTGTATTTTAAGCACACCAGATCTGATTTATCATAGTAGCGCTACTAGCAACGCTTTTATGGGACTCGTATGAAATCTGAATAGACATCATTTTTCAAATGTAAAAACGCCGGCCGAAGTGGCCGTGCGGTTCTAGGCGCTGCAGTCTGGAACCGCGAGACCGGTACGGTCGCAGGTTCGAATCCTGCCTCGGGCATGGATGTGTGTGATGTCCTTAGGTTAGTTAGGTTTAACTAGTTCTAAGTTCTAGGGGACTAATCACCTCAGCAGTTGAGTCCCATAGTGCTCAGAGCCATTTGAACCATTTTTTCGAATGTAAAAACACGCCTACCAAAGTTGGTTTATGTCGCACAACTCCTTCTTGCTGTTCCGATTCTTTTTTTTTTCAGTTATGGTACATAAGGTCACTGACGTCAGTTTCTGATACTAGGGACGATTTACACAGAAGGTAGTTTAATGCACGACCATTGGCCTGCACGCGCGCAGTAAACCGTCGGACAGTTCACTATAATGTCTATTCGAAGATTCCTGGTATGTCATGCAATAGTACCAGCGGCAACGGCAATTTCCACAGCTGTATCGTACACCAGCCGCTTCATATGCCCACAGAGGACGAAATATGGACACTTGAGGTGGGGCACTATCGATTCCTGAAGGTAGCTCTTGGATTATTCCTCACAGCAACGCTGAAATGGGTGGGCGCCTCATCGTGCTGGAAGTACATCCTCCAGCAGTTCTGGAAACTCGTGTTCCAAGCAGATGCGATATCTCCGTCCGTTTAGGCGGAATGGAAGAGTGTATGATCCAATGAGCCTATACTGAGAATGCCAGCCCTCACATTAATACCAAATCACTGTTGATTGGTGCGAGGTCGAGTACATTGTGGAGTTACATGTGCCCAAACATGCTAGTTGTGAACATATGCATGTAGGTACACATTCGCAATCAGCCACACCGACACTACGGCTTACGTCAGCTGAAATGTTCTCTACCATCAGAAGTTAACCTGGGATAATTATTATGTTCCTTATCGAACAATATTTTTGTTTTAAGGTTCTCTGTCTCCCGTATGGATTTGAAGGAATAGTTTCGGAACACTCTGTATAAGAAGTTAATCATTTTGTGTGTGTACCACTCACCCAGTAGTGATGTGGGCAGTTTATTCAATAAACTAAATGAAACCTTGGAAAGATCTCAACCCACAAAACTAACCCAACAATGAGTGGAGACACGAATGTTAACACAGATCTTGAGGGTGAACTTACTAATAACTTCCTAAGCATTCTAATCACTCTTTGCGTAACAGAAATGGTAAATACTACTTCTTGCGTATCAAACAGTTTAGCGTCAGTCTTATAGCAGGTACTTACAGATATCAATACGGAAAATTGTAACGTATTTATATCAGCCTTTCTCATCATTGCTGTCAGATAATGAAGCGAAAGACAGGCTTGGTAAAACCCGCAAAACTGCAGTGCTACAAAAGGATCTTCTCGGAACGTGAAATACATACTTTTTCTTGACTACTGGTAAATCAAACCTGGGATGATCTGAATATGGAAAACAATGTAGATAGTAAGGAATAATTTTCAAAAGTAGCCATATTCACAACAGAAGGTAAGGAAGACAGATGGATAACTGGGCATCGTCGAAAGTTCTCCCAGACACTTAGATTTTTCACTTCTTTACGAAAGCAGTACTCTAGCAGTAATCTAGCCCACACTTCTTAGATTACTGTCACAGGTATAAAAAAGGAGAGTGCTGTTTGCTGCAGATAACTTATTCAATGTCAAAAGAGTACATAATACAGAAAATAAAAGCAAAGTAATGTGGGATGTCATAGAAGAAGAATCTGGAAAAGACAGGCTCAAGTGTAACGACATAAAAATTAAAGATGGGAGTAGAATGATAGAACATCCTCAGGAGTTTGCAGATTTTGTAAATGACTACTTCTCTGGTATTGCGGAAAATTTTTAACCAGATCTCCCTAAAACACACGCAGCAACCACAATTACTCAGACGGCAAGCACAGTGGCAGTATTTCCCACAAAAACTCAGGGAGATTATACAGAAATAAAAAAATGTCAGCAGTTACGCATGAAGTTCTAGTCTGCGTTTTGAATGCGTGCTGGCTGTGTGTTTGTCTGCAGTTTAGGCCTTCTTGGGACGATTGAAAGGAGGGACCGTATTATGATTTCCCACGGTGAAACGGTTTTGCGAGATCTAATTTAGTATTTCGGTATTTTTTCTGTCGTTTTCTGGTTTGGCCACTAAGCGTCTGAAGAAATCATTTCGATCTGCTTACTGTTTTTACGTAAGATCAAAACTTGTAATAATTCTTAGTCTGATCATTTGGAAAAAAATCTAATTTAAAGTTCACTGAAAGCTTCTCACGTTGCCCTCGTTACGCTCATTTTCCCTTCGTTCGGCTGTTACTTGTTAACTAGTATTTGACTTCGCTAAACGCTCTCTTTGCTTTCGTAGCAACCTCTTCACACAGCTAACGAACAACTGTGGATCTTTCCCGTCCCTCAAAGCCTTTCTCAGTACAGATTGATTAAAGAGTACTGAAGCACTCATTTGAATTTTATTCATTTGTGTTCCACGCCATCCTTGTCAACGGCTGAACATTTTATGTTAACTATTCAGATTCTCTGTAGTTTGTATCCTGTCCGTCTTGCTAACCAAAATATTTTCCTGTCTACATTACTGTAAAAATATTCAAAATTTCAAGGTCTGTGTTCAGTAGCACCAGAGAATAATATGCGCGTACTGAGAGGTTGTAGTGTTAGTAGTTCATTTGTCACGTCATCGGCGATCAGATAACGGTCAGAAGTCTCTCTGTTTTTCCTCAGGCATTAAATGCGTTGACATTAAAGATGAAGCGTGTATATAACATTCATTCTGGACTACAACCATGCCCCACTGGCAGAAGGTGAACAGCGTTTACAAAATTCTTTCTAGAGTACAGCCAAACCCTACTGATAAGAGGTAAACAGTGTTTACAGCATCCATTCTAGACTACAACCATGCCCCACTGAAAGAAGATGAACAGTGTTTACAACATTGATTCTAGAGTACAACCATGCCCCACCGATAAGTACGCACTTCTGAAAAACTGTAGACATTTGAATGGAATCGTACTGTGGGCTTGTGGGAACATGGATAGACTTATCGACGGATTGTTGCATATCTTGGGCACAATGTATCGGGGGTGTGTCGCTGCTTTAAGGAGTACTCTATGGAACGTTAACACGACTGTAGACCAGGTTCTGCACGCCAGCGTAGTACAGACTCACCTCAAGATCGGCGGATTGTTCGAGCAACAGTGCCTGAGCGATCTTTATCCAGGTAGGAGATTCGGGCAGTTGTTGCACGTGCTGTGTCGCTGAGGAACATCGGAAATCGTGTGCTTGCAGCAGTTCTAAGATCACGTGTTCCCCTGGCCCGGCAGCCACCGACACCTCCACACCACCAAGCATGGTTACTCTCGTAGTGAAAGACTAGGCAGGAGCCGACCGTTGTGGCCGAGCGGTTCTAGGCGCTTCAGTCTGGAACCGCGCGACCGATATGGTCGCAGGTTCGAATCGTGCCTCGGGCATGGATGTGTGTGATGTTCTTAGGTTAGTTAGGTTTAAGTAGTTCCAAGTCTAGGAGACAGATATCCTCAGATGTTAGGTCCCATAGTGCTCAGAGCCATTTGAACCATTTTGAACTAGCCAGGAGAATGAAATGACACTCTGCTGTCGTCTTCGGTGATGAGAGTAGGTTACGTGTGTATAAGAGTGATATACGTATACGGATACGGCGCATACCTGGTGAGAGGCATGTTTCGGATTTAACATCCATACGACACACAGGTCACACCCCAGGCATCGTGGTGTTGGAAGCCATCAGTTACAACTAGCGGTCTCATTTGGTGTTTCTGAAGAGAAAAGTAAGGAGTGCCCGCGACAGTGATACCCCCGTGCTACTGCCATTTCCTCGGCAGCGAGGCGGCGTTCGTTTTCAGCAGGTCAGTGCACGTCCACAACTGAACAGAAGTGCAGATTACTCGTCCTTCAGAGACTGCAAGAACCACTCCCGAATTGTTACGAGGGGTGCAGGGTGGTTTGTGCAATCTATTTCAGAAAACCTTTGCTCCTTTCTGCTCCTTTCCGTGCGAGAAAACTCGCCTGCGTTGTTGTCAGAAAGGGCTGGAATGCGTGCTCATACGACCATTTCGACACTCCTTGCCGTGACATGCGTGTTTCATCTGCTCTGAATTTATTTTCATGTACTCCTACAACGATGAACAATCTGCCACATTACTTGCTAATAAAATGACCTTGTCCTTACGGATGTTGCATATTTTTCCGGCATTATTCAAACAGTCTTTGGAAACCCCGTAAAGATAGACGCTAGCCCGATGTTATTATCAACTATGTCTTCCTCTTCGTTAATTGATGCTAAATATTCGGATTTCTTTGTTACTAGAAGGTCACAAGCTGGTTCTCTAGTTATCATACAAAATTATTTTTCAGACAAGACATTCAGACCAAATTGACACGGATGCCCGTCTCTGGCATCAGTTTTGATTGTATAACTCTGCCATTACAGCTGGAAAATCGAAGTCTCTCACCATCACAATAGTACGATCAGAAACCTTACTCGCGACTTTCTGCGAGCTCTCTCTGAAGTGCTCTACCACTAGAACTCCTGACACAGGTGGTCTGTACAAGCACGCGATTGTCATTTTTGACCGATATTACATTGACGGAAAAAAATCGCAACTGCAAAAAATAATGTATATGTAGTAAAAGGATTTCGGTAATACTTCTGTCTGGACAGCCAACGGCCTTGCCGCAGTTGTAACATAGGTTCCCTTCAGATCACCGAAGTTAAGCGTTGTCGGGCTAGGCTAGCACTTGGATGGGTGACCATCCGGTCTACCGACCGCTGTTGGCAAGCGGGGTGCACTCAACCCTTGTGAGGAAAACTGAGGAGCTTCTTGATTGAGAAGTAGCAGCTCCGGTCTCGGAAACTGATATACGGCCGGGAGAGCGGTGTGCTTACCACATTGCCGGCCAGTGTGGCCGAGCGGTTGTAGGCGCTTCAGTCTGGAACCGCGCGACCGCTACGGTCGCAGGTTCGAATCCTGCCTCGGGCATGGATGTGTGTGATGTCCTTAGATTAGTTAGGTTTAAGTAGTTCTAAGTTCTAGGGGACTGATGACCTCAGATGTTATGTCCCATAGCGCTCAGAGCCATTTGAACCATTTTTGCTAACCACATTCCCCTCCACATCCGCATCCAGTGACTCCTATGTGCTGGGGATGACACGGCGGCCGGCTGGTACCGTTGGGCGTTCATTGCCTGTTCGGGAGGAGCTCGGTTTATCCGTCTAGATTACATATTTAAGTGATTAACATCGAAGGATCATATGTTAATTTAAGCCCGAGATAAGCCATTCAAAATGTGAAAAGGTGGTGCAGCCGCCAGATTGTTGAATGTAAGCATGGATATGTGCAAGCATTGTGTTGTACAAGTGCAGGATGTCAGTTTGTGGGATGGAGTTTCATTCCTGTCCCACTTGGTAGGGCAATATAGGCTGCTGTTTGTGGATGACGCTGGAGTTTTCGTCCGATGACGTTCCATGTATGCTCGATTGGAGAAAGATCCGGCTATCGAGCAGGGCAAGGCAACATGTCGACACTCTGTCGGGAACACTGGGTTACAACACGGCAGGACAACGTCTCGAATCACCAGATTGATGAACTGATTTGCAGTCAGGGTGCGTGGGATAACCACGAAAGCACTCCGGCTGCCATACGAAATGTCACCCCAGAGCATAACTCCAGGTATGGGTTCAATGCATGCAGACAGTTGCAGTCCCTCAATAGGCCTCCACCTACCCAACGCATGGTCATCACTGGCACGGGGGCAGAATTAGCTTTCACGAGAAAACACAACAGATCTCCACACTGCCCTCCAATGATCTCCTGCTTTACACCATCGAAGTCGCAAATTGCGGTGGTTTGGGGTCAATGAGATGGACGGCACTGGGCGTCTGGCTCGGAGTTATCCTCGAAGTAACCAATTTATAACAGTTCGTTGCGTCACTGTGGTGCCAACTGCTGCTCGAACTGCTGCTCCAGATGCAGTACGATACGCCAGAGCCATACGCCGAACATGTCTCACACTCTCGGTAGTGTCACTTGTCTGAAGCCCCGTCTTCTTGCGAACGTGCATTCTTGTGATCGCTCCTGGCAGCAGTCTTGTACATTGAATACATTCCTGCCAAGTATTTCTGCCATACCGCAGAAGGAACAACCAGTTTCTCGTAGCCCTATTACCTCAGTGATGTGTTCATAATGGCGCCTCTATTGCCTTACAGTCGACTAGCGTCAACTCACAACGTCCAGTCTCAGAGGTAACTAACGCTCACGGCCGTTGCAGTGTGTATTTAAAGCAAACATGATTGGCATCCTCATAGTGCTGCTACTAGCGACACTCATATACGACTGGTGTGAAGCTGGAATAGACTTCATCTTTCAGACTTAGAAGCACATCTACCTACTTTCGTTTATGTCGCACAACTCATTGTTATGATTTCTTTCCGTGAGTATATTTCACTTCAGTGGATATTACTGAATTCTTTATGGCAATGCATACGACACCACAATTAGTGTCTAACCAATCTGTGGTGTCACCGCCAGACACCACACTTGCTAGGTGGTACCTTAAATCGGCCGCGGTCCATTTAGTACATGTCGGACCCGCGTGTCGCCACTGTGTGATCGCAGACCGAGCGCCATCACAAGACAGGTCTCGAGATACGGACTAGAACTCGCCCCAGTTGTACGGACGACATTGCTAGCGACAATACGGACGAAGCCTTCCTCTCATTTGCCGAGAGACAGTTAGAATAGCCTTCTGCTAAGTCCATGGCTACGACCTAGCAAGGCGCCATTAGCCTTACCTAGTTTGAGAGTTATCGTATAAATGTCTCAAGAAGAACGTTGTAAACCAACAAAGAATAAAGTTAAGTATATTCCAAAGCTACGTATTTTCTTGATAGCAGTCATAACGTATCCTGTTCCAGACTTGACGCCAGTCGGCGTGTGTGTACGCGTGCCTTTCGGCTCCCTTCTCAGTGTGGCGTAGCTAGCTTGTTACGCCACAACACAATCATTGCGATATATATTCTGTTCTGAATTTAGGAGGCTATTCACCTCCCGTTTCAACCAACTTCTTGTTCCTAATAACTAATATTTACCTTATGGCAGGCAATATGAAGTAGCAGTACATATAATTCTAAAATATACTAATGGATAACCCCTAAATTATATAGTATGTTCTGGAAGTTATTCAGTTTCTTATTAGTTTTGTAAGTTAATGCCGCAAGTTGGTTGCTTCGATCACAAACACTATACGATCAAAAGAATCCCGACACCCCCAAAAACATACATTTTTCATTTTAGGTGCATTGTGTTTCCTCCTACTGCCAGATACTCCATATTAGCGACCTCAGTACTCGTTAGACCACGTGAGAGAGCAGAATGGGGTGCTCCGCGGAACTTCGAAATAGTCAGGTGATTGGGTGTCACTTATACGTATGTACGCGAGATTTCCTCACTCCTAAACACCCCTAGGTCCACTGTTTCCGATGTGAGAGTGTAGTGGAAATGTGAGAGGACACATACAGCACAAAAGCGCACAGGCCGACCTCGTCTGTTGACTGACAGAGACCGCAAATATTTGAAGAGGGTCGTAATGTGTAATAGGGCGACATCGATCCAGACCATTACACGCGAATTCCAAACTCCATCATGATCCACTGCAAGTACTACGATAGTTAGGCGGGAGGTGAGAAAACTTGGATTTCATGGTCGAGCGGCTCCTCATAAGCTACACATCACGCCGATAAATGCCAAATGACGTCTCGCTAGGAGTAAGGAGAGTAAACACTGGACGACTGAACAGTGGAAAAACGTAGTGTGGAGTGACGAATCACGGTACACAATGTGGCGATCCGGTAGCAGAGTGTGGGTTTGGCGAAAGTCCGGTGAACTTCATCTCCCAGAGTGTGTAGTGCCAACCGTAATATTCGGAGGCGGTGGTGTTATGGTGTGGTCGTATTTTCGTCCAGGGGAATTGCACCGATCGTTGTTTTGCGTGGCACTATCGGAGCACGGGCCTACATTGATGTTTTAAGCACCTTCTTGCTTTCCACTATTGAAGAGCTGTTCGGAGATGGCGATTGCATCTTTGAACACGATCGAGCACCTGTTCATAATGCACGGCCTGTGGCGGAATGGTTTCACGACAGTTAACATCCCTGTAATGGACTGGCCTGCACAGAGTCCTGACCTGAATCCTACAGAACGCCTTTGTGTCGTTTTGGAACGCCGACTTCGTGGCAGGCCTCACCGACCGACATCGATACCTCTCCTCAGTGCAGCACTCCGTGAAGAATTGGCTGCCATTTCCAAAGAAACCTTCCAGGACCTGATTGAACGTATGCCTGCGAGAGTGGAAGCTGTCATCAAGACTAAGGGCGGGCCTACACCGTATTGAATTCCAGCATTACCGATGGAGGGCGCCACGAACTTGTAAGTCATTTTCAGCCAGGTGTCTGGATACTTTTGATAACATAGTGTATCTGCTAGATCTTTGATATCTCTTTGCTGGGTATTCTTGCAGTATGCGGTCTACAATTTTTTCAGGTTTCCACTCTCATGTGCCACCGACATTGATACATCTCACCTACAGTGATCAGCCGGAACATCATGACCACCTACCGAATGACTGATACCTTTGGCAGTTGTAACAGCGGTGACGCATCGTGGCAAGGAAGCAATGAGACCTTTGTAGGTCGCTGGTGGGAGTTGGCTCCACATCTGCACACACAAGTCATCTGATACCTGTAATTTCGGGGAGAGGGCGATGAGCTGTGATGCCACGTTCAGTCACATCCCAGATGTGTTCGACAGGTTCAGGTCTGACTAGTTGGGGTGCCAGCACGTCAATAGGAACTCGCCACTTTGTCCCTCTAACCAATCTACCACATTGCTGGCCTTGTGACACGGAGCATTATCTTACTGAAAAATGCCAGTGCCGTCGGGAAACATGATCGTCGTGAAAGGGTATATGTGGTCTGGAACCAAGGTACTATTCTACTTGGCCATCACGGTGCCTGGACCCATGAATGCCCACGTGAATGATCCCCAGAATATAATGGAATCGCCGCCAGCTTGTCTCTGTCCCGCAATAAAGATTTAAAAGAGGTGTTCTCCTGGAAGACAACGCATTCACGCCGTTCCATCACCATGATGATGAAATTACTGTGATTCATCACACCATGCAAAGCGTTGCCACAGCGCCAACGTCCAGTGTCCACTACCACTAGCCGATTTTAGTCATAGTTGCCGATGTCGTGGTGTTAACATTGGCACTTGATTGGGTCGTTGGCTGCGGAGGCCCATCGTAAGGAGTGTTCGGGGCACAGTGTTCAGACGCACTTGTACTCTGCCCAGCATTAAAGTCTGATGTTAGTTCTGTCACTGTTCGTCGCCTGTCATGTTTTACCAGTCTGCCAATCCTACGACGTCCGCCACTTGTAATGAGGGGTGGTCGCCAAACGCCATGACGTCGGACGTGGTTTCACCTTGATTTAGCCAAGTGTTGAAGACACTCAACACAGCAGTCTTCGAACAATCAACAAGTCGTGCAGTTTCCGAAATGCTCGTGCCAAAATTCCGGGCCATCGCACTCTGCGCTCGGTCAGACTCAGATAGATCGCGCTCCTTCCCCATTCTATACAATGACAGCACACTCACTGGTACTACAGTGCATGCACCGTACGTGTGTTTGACTAGCAATCATTCCTTGCCAGTGACTCTTCCATCGCCTGGATGGGTTTACATCGATAGCCCATCGATGGTCACAATATTCTGCTTGATCAATATACACTCCATGCAGTTGCACCTCGTATGGGTTACTCTAATTCTATTCAACCTTGTCCACACGTTCCTAGCGTGATTCATTCCCGGAAGTTCTCGCATGGGGAGTGATTGACACTTGTTGCCCATCTTCTCTCCATTTTTCGGAATTATCGAAGTTTGCTTCTGTGATGTTTTCTCATGCCTGTTTCCTGGACTTCAGTCGACGTTTTAGTATATCGTTTGTTATAGCAAGGTTTTGCGGTCATTTGGGGTCACAATATTTATTTGACTCTAACCAAGATGACTGTTCTCTTCTTAGATCAGATGGTGCAGGGTTTCTGAGCAATGGTAACAGTGGTGTGGGGGGTAGATTTGAGGTATCAGTTATTATCCTCATGGTTTCATTCGGATGTACGACCAATTATTATTATTATTATTATTATTTTTATTTATTTTTCGTGGACACTTTTGAACCTCACAGTGTTCTGTGGTCGAAGAGATCAGAGCAACTGCTGCTGTTCGAAGACACTTTTCAGTGGATCCCTTTGCTGTCCCAGTAAGTTTTCCAACGATGTAAATTGTATGTGGGTATTATCATTTTTAATGAACTGTGCTAATTCTGAGAAGTAACCATGGATGTTCCTGCAGTTTACATGTATCACATTAAAATATTATTACGTAATCAACTTCTGTTTCGACAGGGAATTCATCAATAACCCTAACGAGTGTTTCTTCTTGCGTAAAAAGAACCATGTGTACGCCATTTTTACTCTCATGCCCGAATAGCTGCTGCCTCTGTATTTCTTTTTCAGATGAAACCTATTCATAAGCACATCATCTTCGTCATCCGATATCAACATTCAGCATGTAATATCAACAAAGTAGCACATCTGCTCGAAGTATCCAGTCACAAACATGAAATTTTGTACAGTTCGTTCTCATTTTCTTAGATGCTCATCAAGCATTGTTCACTTTCACCTTTCACTGGTGAGATAATGAGATAGAGTGAGAGAAGCTCTACGCAACCGTTCCCTGGTCAGCAAAGGGAGATGTTTCAAATCTCCTGTGACTTCTACAGATCGAATCTGCGAATTTGGTTTCGCACTCTTCTTGATGCCAAGTGGCGTTCATCGTTCGTATCTCATACGCTAAAATACAGAAAGGGGATTCAGAGCGTAAACCTATCTCCGAAAATGTCAGAGTAGCAGGGTTTAATACGTCTCAAGTACTAGTTGCTCGCTGACTTTCGCGCTATACACTTCGTTCCTTGGTCTATGGAATAATGCGAATTAGTTCGATTTCAACATCAAATTTCTCACTGAGAGTTGCTATAGTATAGTGCTCTCTATTAACCCATTTAGACCTAGCGTAATATAAACGTCACATAACATTCAACCGTTGTTTTCTCTTGTTGACAGGAATGTATATATTTGGAACACCAATTGTTATAAGTCACACTGTTAAGAAAGCTCTCATGTTGATATTTAAGCGTGTTTCCGCAAGAAGAAAGCAGGAAGACAGTGTCTGGTGCCTCAATTACTGAAGGCTTTTTATGAAAAAGATTATGTCTTGAAATAATAAATAAGTATTATTTTCTGTCGGAATATATCACACAATATTGTTAAAACTTTTGCTTGATTATAATGTTAAAGGTGCTGAAATTTATGACATAGATTACTCACAAAGTGCAAGTCATTATTATCGTTACTAATCCAAATTTTAATTCAGTGTTGCACATATATTACTCTATATAGAACAGTAAATATAATGATTCTTTTCTCAGAGGCTTGACTGTGCATGAAATTCTTGCTGTTCTCAAAGAGGAGGATGAAGATGCAACGTATATATTTATTGAGCGCCCTGAAGCCATTGTGGAGTCAGATGAATATCAGTTTGGATGTACCAGAAACTCTATACATCTTAAAAACTGTAATCAGAGTTTGAGGAAGGGAGAATCTGAAAAGTGATAATGCTTTACTTCCTGAGAGTTACCATAGTAATTACAGAACCTTCGCTATATTTCAGTGCTTTGAGCTGTTTTGAAACGATTAAATAATGACTCAACAAATACGCTTTGTTCAAGAACTGCCCAGCTCCAAAAATGAGACATGAATACATAAATAACAAAAAATGATTACTGTTGGCTAAACACAATGTAAACGACAGGGACTGATTTATATTATTTATTGTCATGTACTTCACTTAATACGTACCTACTTCTGCCTAGCGTGACATGTATGTTACACTCTCTTTTGCTTAAATTATTAATTACTTTTTTGTTTATCTTGTTGTAGCTTCTTTGATGAAAATAAACAAATAAATATCTCCCATGTAAAATTCAGAAGTGAAAGTTAATTCAGGCAGAAATGGATTAATGTTCTTCGAAAGCGTGCTTTGGTTGATCATATTTAGTATCGACCAAAATTTTTTAGGTGTGCATCAGTTCTTCTCCAAGATATACATATATTTAATATAACTTTTGGTGGGCTAGTCTTTTCAGTGACTACAACCTCTAAAATATAGTACTTGATGCCGATGTACCCCTCATACCATCAGACTATATGTTTAAATTGTTAGTTAACACCTAGCAGCTGCTGATAGGCTCTAAGTATTTCCACAACATATTACGTTACTCTCTCTTTGTTCTCCCCTCATACCTAGCGAAATTTTAGGTTGTCTCGTGATCCGTACTTTGGAACCTACGTGACTAAAAGCAAGTATACGAATTCAGAGCGTTCCGGTTTTGTGTCCAACTTAGCAACGCCACGAACGTATGTCCCAACATCCTTCAGAAAAACATCAAAAACGTATTTCTTGGGTTAAGGGCTGAACTGATTCTGTAAGCATTCCGCCTATAGCCTCGCTTACTATTCATCGTTAAGCTCCGACCAGTGACAGGACAATAGTCACAAAGAGATACAGTTCCTTCTGAGATAAGTAGCTTTTGAACTTACTTCCGGCTCTTTTGTGTTACTTCTTCATTCAAGCACCTACTGCTTCGTGAGGCAGTTGTTACTTTGACCATACCTTCTAAAGACAAAGGTTACGCTATTCTCGCCGGCAAGGACTAGAGGCACATGATGATTCTGTCTGACGCTTATTTTTATTCTCCTTCTTCAAAAAAATACCATCACATTGGCAGAGTTAATGTTACCGTGAGGAACTTGTAGATTTAAAACCCCTTTCTTAGAAATGTACAGCATTATATAAATTGAAAGTTCTTGGGAGAATGCGATCAGTTGATGAAGAAAAAGAAATGGCATTAAAGTCGGAGCTAAAATGTCTGGCAGCGTACGCTGTTTACTCCAGATGTATTGCTTTCGTTTCAGTGCTGTTGTGAGGTTTCCAGCTTTTCGCTGAAGAAGTCTTTTACGAAAAGTCGACTAGTACGACATTGTTAGAACTTTAGCGCAGGAAAATACTTGCAAACGTGATAGTGAATCCCTTTCTCAACTCAAACTACATGAAGTGAGGAGCTGAAAGTCTATCGATATATTCACTCAGTCACAAAGGAGCAAATTTTCTCTAGGTTTCACAGTATTTGTTATTGGGACGTATGTGCTTCTTGTCATATTAAAGATTTGGAATGCTAGTAAATAACTGTCAGTCCGAAGCAACGCAATATGAAGACAAGGGAAAAGCACTTGTGTTTCTGGTGTGTTGGTTGAACTTACATTCGACAGAAAATCATCTTGTTTAACCGAAAGGCTTTGTTGAATGATAGGTTACACACTGAACGTAATTTAAGGAACTAAGGCAAATATTTCTAAAACGTTGTTGATGAGGTACCGGTACCCCCCCCCCCTCACAACCTCCATTGATTCTTTAAGAGTTAATCCCCTATGTATAAAACGGCTTCAGACTTCTGATTACTCACAAATCAGGTAATGGCGTTAACCGTTTGACGTTTAGCATGTAAGCGAGAAAAAGTTTAGAAAAGGTCTGAAATTAATTTGTTGGAAGACTCTAAGCGCTCTCATTATCTAGTACAGGAAGAATATAATCTGGGTAATTTGCGCTCCCTTTAAAGGAAAAGCTATCTTTTCACGCTGCTCAATGTTTATGGATGCCGTATCTCCTGAGCTGGTGTCGCACAATGATAAAATTTTGCAGGTGTGGTATATGTGGATACTATCTGTAAAATGCATTGCGAATAGAGTTAGAAGCAAAAATGTATAATAAGTGGAAACGTCATGCTTGACGATGAAGGTTTACTGGCTGAACGGCGAAACAGCAGTAAGCGATGAAGTAATTTCCTTTCATACTTTTCTGGCGTGCCAGTGAGAAAAAGTTTCGTAATGGCTTAAAATTATGTGTAGAGGTTGGTGGAAGTGCTGTGATTCTCAGATACCGGATGAACATAGTCCAGGTAATTTGCACACCATGAGTAACACAGCCTCAAGACTTATACGGTTTTTAACTATAGTGCTTGTCTTATTGTGTTATAACTTTCGCATAAAATTATTCTCTTTAATGAGTAGAGTATGACAGAACTTAAAATTTCCAAATTCGGACACTAATTGCATAAAATAGTGAAAATCGTGCTTTTGTTGCCCTAGGAAGCTCTTAGATAGGCAACCAGCAACTGGATAGTGCACCTGGAACAATGAAATGGGTTAGCCATTTAGTAATATACGAGGGTTATTTGGTCCGAATTGTCGTATCTTAGCGAATGAAGTGCGAACGTTGAAACGTGTGTGCACACTGACTCCCAGCATGCCATGCTCGTCAAACGACGCCATTTGCATTCGTACTGTCGCAGTGTGCTGTTTTCCTTTTTTTCCGTTTTTCAGCGTCAGTTCAAATTGTTTAAAACAACTGATCAGCTCGCCGACTGTGATTTACGGTCAGTGAGTCGGTTTCTGATGCAAAGAACGTTGTACCAACCGAAATTCATCGACAGGTAATTGAGGTGTATGGCCCCAATACAATGAGTTGCAGTAAAGAGCTCCCAAGGACGAACAGTAAAATGTCCATGATCGTCCGTGATCAAGCCCATCATCAGATTTTGTCAAACTTATTGACAAAAAGATTCATGGAGACTTGCGATTCACAATTTCAACTTCAGCTATTGGAATTTCTGAATGTTGATGGAACAACCTTCCAAAAATTGTCTCTGAAACTGTGTGCTCCTAGGCCCAGCCAACGTACGATGGTCACAGGCGCTCCACCGAACTGTCAGTGGAGGGCCTGTGACCATCGTACGTTGGCTGGGGCGAGGCAGCACACACAGGGTCGAGATAAGTAATATTACTGACTTGACACATATGTACCGTGTATTTATAAAAAACTTTTATGGGGTCTTGACGCTGTTGGTGTTGATTTTAGCCTCTGACTATGCCTAGTTAGGCAAGCTGTTTTATATTTACCCACGCTGAAACCTAGGTAAACACCAGGTAGTTTGTGCAATCGAGGCAGATTTTTCATAATTATTTCGATACTTGCTATTGCTGACGGGGTGTTCCAGCTATCTTGTCCATCCAAAATATCTCTGGAACAATAACAGCTATTGGAAAACGACTTTCACCGGAATCAATGTAGGGCTGTGGGCCATGAATGTACATTTTTGGAAACATTCTAAAACGAAAGCATATGTGTTTTTTAACACAAACTTATGTTTTTTTAAATGGACCTCTTATATTTTTTCTTCAGCAATCCACAGCATGACAAAGCACATACACAACGCCGTTGATTGCATCGCAATATTCCTATTACATCCCGAGATATTGAGACGTGAAGTTGACGCTTGAAACACCCGACATGCGCTGCTAGCGCACGTCCTGAGGCTCAGGCGTGAACCCCATGCTGCCCGTAATCGCGATGTGATTGACATGCGTAATCACACTTCCATACTTATCAAGAGGTCCGAAACGAATAATACGGTCCGCTGCCATCCTGCATTAACGTCGTACATTCCAGCAGGTAGTTATCCCATAGGCTAGGGGTGATGCGGTTCTGTAACATATCTGTGTACTGCAACGTTAGTCACAAAGTTAACTTCGCTTATCGTTAATCCGTTACTAAAAAGGTAATGCCGTTCAACGTTAAAACTTTACTTTACTGTAGATCTAGCGCAAGTGACAGTTAATCATTCACTAGTAATAGTAAAATTCATGTTGATGGTTTTACTGAAACGAGCAAGTGGACTAAAAGTTTTACCGTTGTTTAGGTAAAAATGTTTTGATTTGGGAAGTTCAGGTAGGACATAGAAGATGAATGTAAACATGTTTAACCAATTAGTTTTATTATCACATAATTATCAATGTTATGTTTATCTAACGCGTTAAATGACAAATTGTTGCAAACAAATGTTTCTTAACATCACTGGGTAAAATGGCCCTTTGTAGAAACTTCCACTGTGATACCAGCACTACATACTAAACATAGCGTTCACATCTCATGCTCAAAGTGATGCCCATTGGCTTGCATACGTAGGGTCACTCTGCGGATGAAGGATTCCCTACTTCGTGCTACTGTTTCCTCTTTGATGGCTGTACAAGCATCAATAATGCGTTGCTTCATGTCCTCTGCTGTTGTTGGTTCATGTTGGTAAACAGCATCCTTCACTGCTCCCCAAAGAAAATAATCCAGCGGTGTAAGGTCCGGAGATCGGGCAGGCCACCTAACTGGGCCATCTCGTCCAATCCACCTACCAGGGAACTTACGGTTCAGAAGTCGTCGTGCTCGTAAGGCGTTATGTGCAGGGCATCCGTCATGCTGATACCACATGACCATTCTCCGGTTCAGAGGTACGGTGTCCAAGAGAACAGTAAGATTGTGTCGTATAAATCTGGAGTATTGTCTGTCATTTTGGATGCCATTTATAAAGAAAGGTCCGATAATGGTATCTCCAATAATCCCACACCAAACATTAACTTTCCACGGACGTTGATGCTCTACCTGACGGAGCCATTTTGGATTGTCTGCGGACCAATAACGCATATTCCTCATATTGACAATTCCTTTGTTGGAGAATGATGCCTCGTCGGTAAAGAAAGCATCTGCAAAAAAAATTGGATTAGTCAGAAGTTTTTGCTGAGCCCACCGACAAAATGTTACCCTATTTCGGAAGTCATTTCCATGAAGATCCTGGTGTAAATGAACATGGTAAGGATGAAATTTATGACGTTTAAGAATACGCTGTGCACTTGATTTGGACAGACCAACTTCACGTTCAATTTGACGTGTGCTGATTTGAGGATTCACAGCTATGGTAGCGAGCACAGCAACTTCAGCACGTTCATCTGTGCGTGTTCTAGGACGATGTCGAGGTCTTGGATTTAAGCTTCCCGTTTCAGGTGGACGAGATGTGAGACGACCAAACATCCGGCGCGAAGGCGATGGCTTGTCAGGGAATCGTCCTCTGTACAGTCGTTCTGCCTGAACAGCATTTCGTCCACCTACAACTGGGTACAGTACAGGTATGTAGAGTAGGGTAGAAAACAGAAATATTAACTTAATAATCATAATGTTCGCTAACAGTACTATCAACAAACAAGCAATCTCATAACGCATTTCCCGTCAACGTACATTCTCCATAGATCAGCAGCATTTCTACCATATCTCCATGTGTGTACTTTATACCGTACAGTATAAGTTCCACAACACAACGTTTATTCACAATGTGTACTACCTCCGTGCCGTCACTAGATTACTGTGATGCACGACTACACTGGCAAGCGGTGTACTGCACGCCAAAGCAACAACAAATGGGATGCTCGGAGGGTGGTGGAGTACAGGAGTTTGCATGGGTCGCAAATCATAAACAAGGCGAAGTGGTAACTGTGGCAGTAGTGGGAACTACGTTGGACACTTGACTAGGTAGAGCCAGGCCCTGCGCGACAGGCACAATGGGTCATATAACGCATTAGATAAACCTTATTTTGGGTGTGCAGGATAAATAAGACAACCTGACGGGTGTACACCGATCGGTACTGGTTCATATTGTGTACGTAGATACGTAAAACGTGCAAGAGGGAAACCATTATGTGCTTATGAGAGTTGATGGCAGCACGCCGTATTATTCGTTTCGGGCCTCTTGATAAGTATGGAGGTGTGATTACACAGGTCAATCACATCGCGATTACGGGCAGCATGGGGTTCACGCCTGAGCCTCAAGACGTTCGCTAGCAGCGCATGTCGGGTGTTTCAAGCGTCAACTTCGCGTCTTAATATCTCGGGATGTAATGGGAACATTGCGATGCAATCAACGCCATTGTGTATGTGCTTTGTCATGCTATGGATTGCTGAAGAAAAATCTAGGAGGTCCATTTAAAAAAAAACATAAGTTTGTGTTAAAAAAACACATATGCTTTCGCTTAGGAATGTTTCCAAATATGTACATTCATGGGCCCCAGCCCTACATTGATACCGGTGAAAGTCGTTTTCCAATAGCTGCTATTGTTCCAGAGATATTTTGGGTGGACAAGATAGCTGGGACACCCTGTTATTGACTTGACATATATATACCGTGTATTTATAAAAAAAAATTATGGGGTCTTGCCGCTGTTGGTGTTGATTTTAGCCTTTGACTATGCCTAGTTAGGCAAGCCGTTTTATATTTACCCACACTGAAACCTAGGTAAACACCAGGTAGTTTGTGCAATAGAGGCTGATTTTTCATAATTATTTCGATACTTACGATTGCTGGCGCGCTGCAGTGCTGTGTTTGTCTCGTACTTAGTGCTGTCGTTGTGATGCTGTTGACCGACACAGCACTTATAACTGTCTCCTACATAGCCCTTCCGTACGTATCTTTTTTAAGTTCTGAAAGCATCAAAACAAGATTAGGGAATTACCACAGCGTTCACTATGCAAACGGTGAAATGGGATCCTGTTTTTCTGCATAGACGTGGTATTCTTCTAGCGTGTAGCCAACGGTGATAACCGACAGGCAAGTGTCTGGAAAACCGAACGTCATCATCATCGTCATCATCACCTCACAGTGAGCACTACTGGCACAGAGGAGCGAATGTTGATGCGAGTGGAAGATGATCTTGAAATAACAGTTCGATGAACTGGAATGCTGTAGGTGTAAACCACGCTCTTACCTGGTCATTTCAGAACGTGCAGTTGCTTTATCCTTATCACTTACAACGTAAGTTATAAAACTGCTAGGCCAGATTATACGTTAGTGACCAGTAAATTTCGCAACATCAGAGCGAATAGCAACAGTAAAAATATTTTACTTATTGTATGTATAGGCCATAGTAGGAAGAATACTTGAATAAATCTATAGGTGAACTGGTGGTCGTAAAGGATGCATACCGCATTACACAGATGTGCCACCTCTGGCGGCAACAGCGGCTCTAACATGATTAGGCACTGAGAGGAACTGAGCTCGGACATTTGATGCTGCATCTGCTCTGTGTCAGAGTTCATTACTGGCAGTGGCTGGCTTGTTGCGCTGTACCAGTTTCAAAGCGATCCATGACCACATCTTTTCAATGGGTGAGAGATCTGGAGAACGTGCTGACGAGGGTACCAGACAAACATCGACGTAGCCGACCTCTCTCCTCTCGCTGCCGCCATGTCAAGCAAAACGGCAACGATTGTCACTGAACTGACAGTCCGTGGTGCTCCAGACATCACCACACTGTCCTTGTGGCTACTCACTGAATGACCGAGTCACGAAGAGTTGCCAGAAAGGTAAAAAATAATCGTCTAAGTACGAATACTAGCAACAAGCTATGTAATTCAGACGGAGGCATACAGAATCAATCCCTTCCGCTAGTTCCGCTAGTTCCGCTGATTGAGGATTGGACGCAGTAGGCGACACAGTCACGCACCACGTGTGAGCAAACCGACCAAACACCGTATATTGAGGCCATCAATCGACAAGCGTGGCAGAGTTCCATCCAGCAGCAAAGTTCGACCACGACCGACGCACTACGGAACGGGCACCTCGGATTATTACCAGCCGACAGCACAAACTGTGGGAGTGAGTAGTTTTATACTCAGTTACACCTGTAAACTAGAAAGAACTTCTAAGACTAGCGTGTACTAGTATGTAACTCTCGATTGCGGCTAGTATATTTTTTTTGTACATCTGTCTGTATGTGCCTATAACTAATTATCATGTCCATTTCAATGTGTTACAAAATCTATGGATTTATTTAGAGCAGTAGTAACGGCACCTTTCATGATTCATGATCTAAAAACCATCTTTAGACGTTACTGTGCATTGCCTAATCATAATCGAGTTTTCAGCTGTTGTGGCCACTTGTTATGGTAATTTGCAGGAGCATCTTTGATGTTAATGTGTCATCTGTGTTTCGCTCTACGTTAAGTGTGTCTCAGGACCCAAGTCAAAAACCAGTTCAGTGTCTTCGGCATGCTCACGTAAACGTGTGATAAAGCATTAAAAGCAGAGCAAAAGCCAACTTTGAGTCTCATTCCTATATGAACTGCGTATTCAGCTCTTTATCCTGGGACTGAAGTCACTTTGTACTGTCTCCAACCACAGAGACCTTAAGAACCTCAGCTGAACCTCTGTTGCTGTCTCAACCCCGCATGTAACCGTTCGTGTCCTAAAGGTGGAGGATTATTCGTGGTTACAATTTCTGTGTTTACACATTGCCTGCGTCTTCGTATTACAATGACCTTCAGACGTGTACGAAATGTCTAAGCTTAGGGGTTGTGGATTCCTTGAGAAACGGACGTTTTGATCGATCCTGGAGGCGTGCTCGGATAGCCGAAGTGGAGGTGAGTATTCACAATAGGCGGTAAATCAGATTCGAGTCTCGGTCCGGCACAAATTTGCAAGTGTCGTAATCAGCTATCTTCAATTCAGATTAGCAAGATGCGAATCCATTTCGTAATAAAAGACGAATGACGTGGAATCCCATATTGCCTACAGTCTGATAGTAAGATTCAAAGTAAGTATTTTGCAACTCGTGTTGGGTTACGATACTTACGCTGCTGTAAACGAGCCCATTTTCTGATTCTATCTGACGTGGCAGTAAGAAGCTCCATGCCTGATCGTGTAGCAAGCTCACTATTTGATCAGAAGTATCCCGACACCCCTACGTAATATGGAGCTGACCACTAGCTGTCACGAGATGTGGACCCGCTAGTATAGAACTAAGTGGAAAGTGGTGTTGTGAGTAGGGAAGCAGTACCACCAGAATAAGTGGGTCAGGAAGGCTCAGTGACTTCCAGCGATGTCACCCGAATAAGAAATGCATCAGGGGCATTTCTATCCCCTTCTAAAGCTGTCCAAGTAGACGGTTGGTGATATTAAGGAACAACCACGGATAAAACAATTCCAAGCGGACCTCAAGTACTTACGGACAGTGACCGCTGAGCACTGCGGAAGGTAGTTGTAGAAAACCGCGTGAAATCAGCGAAAGGAACCACTAGTGAGTTCCAAAACGCTGCCACAAAGATTTCGCGAAGGCTTTTAAAAAGAGTGGGGTATGATGGCCGAGGAGCTCCTCATAGACTGCGGATGTCATTTTCAATGGAGAGAAGTCTTCCGAAGTAAGAATGATTTCAGGTGTGCCGCAGGGGAGTGTCGTGGGACCGTTGCTACTCACAATATATATGTGGATAACATCGGAAGTTCACTGAGGCTTTTTGCGGAGGATGCTGTAGTATATCGAGAGATAGTAACAATGAAAAACTGTACTGAAATGCAGGAGGATCTGCAACGAATTGACGCATGGTGCAGGGAATGGCAATTGAATCTCAATGTAGGCAAGTGAGTGTGCTGCGAATACATAGAAAGAAAGATCCTTTATCATTTAGCGACAATATAGCAGGTCAACAACTGGAAGCAGTTAATTCCATAAATTATATGCGATTAGGCATTAGGAGTGATTTAAAATGAAATGATCATATAAAGTTAGTCGTCGGTAAAGCAGATGCCAGACTGAGATTCATTGGAAGAATCCTAAGGAAATGCAGTCCGAAAACAAAGGAAGTAGGTTACAGTACACTTGTTCGCCCACTGCTTGAATATTGCTCAGACGTGTGGGATCCGTACCAGATAGGGTTGATAGAAGAGATAGAGAAGATCCAACGGAGAGCAGCGCGCTTCGTTACAGGATCATTTAGTAATCGCGAAAGCGTTACGGAGATGATAGATAAACTCCAGTGGAAGACTTTGCCGGAGAGACGCTCAGTAGCTCGGTATGGCCTTTTTTGGTTTCGAGAACATACCTTCACCGAGGAGTCAAGCAGTATATTGCTCCCTCCTACGTGTATCTCGCGAAGAGACTATGAGGATAAAGTCAGAGAGATTAGAACTCACACAGAGGCATACCGACAGTCTTTCTTTCCACGAACAATACGAGACTGGAATAGAAGGGAGAACCGATAGAGGTACTCAAAGTACCCTCAGCCACACGCCGTCAGGTGGCTTGCGGAGTATGGATGTAGGTGTAGATGTAGAGGTGTAAAGAGCGACGCCACTGGAAAAGGGATGACTGGAAACGGATGATTTGGAATACTGAATCAAACTGTGCGTTGTGGTAATTCGATGGAAGGATTTGGGCTTGATGAATGAATGTCAGGGAAACGTTACCTGTCATCATGAGTAGTGGCTGCATTGAAGTATGCAGGTGGTGATCTTGTGAAATGGGGATGTTTTTATTGGTTAGCGTGTGGTCCTATTACTCTCTTAAGAAAAAGGTAAATGCGGAAGAATGAGCACACATTTTAAAGCATTGTACGCGAATTGTGAAGGAACAGTTCACACACAATGACTGGTTGCATTATAGTGATAATGTACCCCGTCATAAAGCAGGGTCTGTGACAGAATGGTTTGTGGACAATGATATTCCTGGAATGAATTGTCCTGACGAGAGTCCCGACCTGAACACAATGGAACGTCTTTTGGACGGCTTAGAACGTCGACTATCCTCCAGACTCCTGAGCCTAGTATCACCAGCTTCTCTTGTTTCGGCTCTTGCTGAATAATGAGGTGCCATTCCTCCACAGGCATTCAGGCACCTCGTTAAAATTGTCACCAGCAAAGTTCAAGGCATCTCAAATGGGCAAGAGTGGACTCACCTCATTTAACGTCAGGTAAAAGCTGTCTGTTGATCAGGCAGTGTACGTCCTTCCGGACCCTTTTCTTGAGGGATGGGGGGTTGGGTTCTTGAGCTATGGCTCTCTTGCAACAATTGATTAAATATTCACATGGTAGTCATGGTGTACCCACCAACACGCAGCAATACCGGGAATGATGAACACAGTCTCGAGAGGGCAAGTTCCTTCCGCTGTCGTATTGTCACCAGTGCTGGTAGACGTTTCTCGTTTCTACGTGAGGTAGTGGCGGCACTTTTGAATGAAATCTCGGTTGCGTAATCTTTCGTTGTACAGAAAATGTGTGCAGCAGCAGTAGTATTTATTTTATGCGATTACACTGCAATGTTAACCATTTGCATACCCAAGCTTGTCGTGCACTTCTTGGCAATTTGACGTTTGTTCCACACCGTTTACGTAGTGCTGCAATCTTCGTGGTCGGCAGTGCAATTCTGCCAATGAATTCAATGAAAACCTCTAAAGATGCAAATTTCATAACTTTCATTTATTTCCGGATGATGTGAAACCCATACAGATGGGGTTCGTTAATTGTCACATTAGTCACGATATATAAAAGGACGTTACTCGAGCGCTTTATACGCTTTGGGGCGCCTCTCCCTTCTTCTGCACTCCATGAGATAGCACCTAACACTGTCGCTGAATTATAGATTCATTGGTCGAGGAGATAGTGTAGTGTATCTTCCCCTGTCACTTGACTTTAATCTGTTGCAATTATTGCTACGAGAACATTAAAGTCGTTGGTGTATTGCACACTCACGGAGAAGTTGCACAAGTAGAATGGTCTACGGCGTTAATGTGAGCAAATCCGAGGGCGGCCAGGTGTGCTTGTACGAGTTCGTGATGGAAGGACTACTAAAGGATGGATAAGAACGAGTCGTAACCACATTGGGCACCTTGTAACGTCTGGATAGAATCGGGGATGTACTGTCTATCACTGTCCTCCTACCAGATAGAAAGAAGATTGGGTTTAACGTCCCATCGACATCGAGGTCATTAGAGATGGAGCACAAGCTCGGATTGTGTCAAGCATGGGGAATGAAATCGGCCATGCCTTGGAATTTGTCTGGAGCGATTTACGGAAATCGCGCAAAACCTAAATCTGGATGCCCGGACATCTGTTTGGAACACCCACCCCCCTTCTTCACAGAATTCGAGTCCAGTTTGCTAACCACTGCGTCACCTCGCTCGGTTTCCCTAACAGACAGAATGCCACCCTTACCCGTCAATATTCTGTCCCTGTACCGCGAAGGCGTCGAGTATCTTCCCTTATTTTGTGTTTCGTCACCTAACTGACAGTTTAATTCCAGGAAAAGGGACAATGGTAAAGCTCCGTGTCAATGGCAGCCAGTAAAAGCGTTGAATATATTTTAGAAACAGGCGCAAATCCGAGTTATTCCTGTCACAATTTTGAAATTATATTTTATTTAGCAGTTTTATCTGTGTTAGGAACTGTCCTGGACAGCCGTTGTGGCCATGCCACGCACGTTTTAACGAAAACGTGCGTGGCAAAAGACTGATGGCACTCAGGCGACAAATTAAGCCTTATATCGAAAGGTGCGCTTTCTACAGTTTTATAGGAATTCTTGCCACATACTGAACAGTTCTATCTTTTGTAAGAAATTGGGTTAATTTTTTAAACATCCTGTACATTAATAATACAACGGCTATCGTAGTACGTGTTGTTGTAGTCTTACATCTGCTCCCTGCCGCCGTTGGATAAGCAGCTCCCAGCAGAAAGTCCTATGCTCCTAGCTCACGTATTTGTTACATAGTTTAATTCTTAATTTCTTTGCGTGTTTTTGGTACTTGCATTGTTTAATTCATAAATTTCGGGCGTATTATAGTATTTGAGAGTTGTAGCATCGCGTTTTAGTACCTGAATAGTGTAAAATCGCGTAGTCTCCTTCCGCCGCCGAGTAGTATGTCAGCAGTGCGCAAGTAGCAGCATTACTGCATTTACTAGGCAATCATGTATTTTAATAACCGTTTAAATTTTGTGTCGATTTGTTTGTGCTCTCTGTAGATTAGTTCAGACGATCTTTGCACAACAGCTTTTAGCATGGATAGGGACTGCAACTGCTGTGTTCGGATGCAGGCTGAGTTGGCATCCCTTCGCTCCCAGCTTCAGGCAGTGTTGGCTTCGGTCACACTGCTTGAGGCTGTTGCCAATGGGCATCACTGTGGGGGTCCGGATGGGGGTTTGTCGGGGACGGCCAGCTCGTCCCACGCATCCCCCGATCGGACTACGACTGTGGCTGCCCGGGATGCTGCCCACATTGAAGCTGGTCCCTCACTTGTGGTAGAGTGGGAGGCCGTCTCGAGGTGTGGCAGGGGGCGAAAGACATTCCGGAGGGCTGAACGGAAAGCATCTCCAGTTTGTCTGACGAACCGGTTTCAGGATCTGTCTCAGGCTGATACTGATCTTCGGCCGGACATGGCTGCTTGTCCTGTTCTAGAGGTTGCCCCTCAGTCTGCAAGATCCGGGCGGTCACAGAGGGTGGGCTTACTGGTAGTTGCGAGCTCCAACGTCAGGCGCGTAATGGGGCCCCTTAGGGATCTGGCAGCAAGAGAGGGGAAGAAAACCAATGTGCTCTCCGTGTTCATACCGGGGGGAGTCATTCCAGATGTGGAAAGGGTGCTTCCGGATGCCATGAAGGGTACAGGGTGCACTCATCTGCAGGTGGTCGCTCATGTCGGCACCAATGATGTGTGTCGCTATGGATCGGAGGAAATCCTCTTTGGCTTCCGGCGGCTATCTGATTTGGTGAAGACTGCCAGTCTCGCTAGCGGGATGAAAGCAGAGCTCACCATCTGCAGCATCGTCGACAGGACTGACTGCGGACCTTTGGTACAGTGCCGAATGGAGGGTCTGAATCAGAGGCTGGGACGGTTCTGCGACCGTGTGGGCTGCAGATTGCTCGACTTGCGCCATAGGGTGGTGGGGTTTCGGGTTCCGCTGGATAGGTCAGGAGTCCACTACACGCAGCAAGCGGCTACACGGGTAGCAGGGGTTGTGTGGCGTGGACTGGGCGGTTTTTTACGTTAGATGGCCTCGGGCAAGTACAGAAAGGGCAACAGCCTCAAAGGGTGCGGGGCAAAGTCAGGACATGCGGGGACCAAGCAGTAATCGGTATTGTAATTGTAAACTGTCGAAGCTGCATTGGTAAAGTACCGGAACTTCAAGCGCTGATAGCACCGAAGCTGAAATCGTTATAGGTACAGAAAGGATAGATTGCATGCAACCGGTGGTGGCGTGTTTGTCGCTGTTAGTAGTAGTTTATCCTGTAGTGAAGTAGAAGTGGATAGTTCCTGTGAATTATTATGGGTGGAGGTTACACTCAACAACCGAGCTAGGTTAATAATTGGCTCCTTTTACCGACCTCCCGGCTCAGCAGCATTAGTGGCAGAACAACTGACAAGGGAACCTCCCCATCGCACCCACCTCAGATTTAGTTATAAGTTGGCACAGTGGATAGGCCTTGAAAACCTGAGCACAGATCGATCGAGAAAACAGGAAGAAGTTGTGAGGAACTATGAAAAAATAAGCAAAATATACAAACTGGGTCGTCCATGTATAATATAGGCAATATTAAGGGGAGTGTGAGACCAGGAGCGCCGCGGTGCAGTGGTTAGTGTGAACAGCTGCGAAACGAGAGGTCTTCAGTTCAAATCTTCCCTCGACCGAAAATTTTAACTTTTTATTTTCAGTTTATGTGACAAACTCTTATGTTTTCATCACTTTTTTTGGAGTGATTATTACATCCACAAGAAAACCTAAATCGGGCAAGGTAGAAGAATCTTTTTACCCATTCGCCTAGTGTACTAGTTAGGTGGGTCGACAACATATTCCTGTCATGTGACGCACATGCTGTCACCAGTGTCGTATAGAATATATCAGAAGTGTTTTCCTGTGGAGGAATCGGTTGACCTATGACCTCGCTATCAAATGTTTTCGGTTCCTATTGGAGAGGCACGTCCTTTCGTCAACTAATCGCACGGTTTTGCGGTGCGGTCGCAAAACACAGACACTAAACTTATTACAGTGAACAGAGACGTCAATGAACGAACGGACAGATCATAACTTTGCGAAAATAAAGAAAGCAAAATTTTCAGTCGAGGGCAGATTTGAACTAAAGACCTCGCGTTCCGGAGCTGTTCACGCTAACCACGGGACCACGGCGCTCCTGGACTCATATTGCCCTTAATATTGCCTATGTTACCCATGGACGACCCAGTTTGTATATTTTGCTTATTTTTTCATAGTTCCACACAACTTCTTCCTGTTTTCTCGATTGATCTGTGTTCAGTTTTTCAAGGCCTATCCACTGTGCCAACTCATAACTAAATCTGAGGGGGGTGCGATGGGGATGTTCCCTTGTGAGAGAAAATATGGAACACATTTCACATAAATTTTCTCAGCATGTTATAGCCTTAGGTGGAGATTTCAATTTACCAGATATAGACTGGGACACTCTGATGTTTAGGACGGGTGGTAGGGACAGAGCATCGAGTGACATTATACTGAGTGCGCTATCCGAAAATTACCTCGACCAATTAAACAGAGAACCGACCCGTGGAGATAACATCTTGGACCTACTGATAACAAACAGACCCGAACTTTTCGACTCTGTAAGTGCAGAACAGGGAATCAGTGATCATAAGGCCGTTGCAGTATCCCTGAATATGGAAGTTAATAGCAATATAAAAAAAGGGAGGAAGGTTTATCTGTTTAGCAAGAGTAATAGAAGGCAGATTTCAGACTACCTAACAGATCAAAACGAAAATTTCTGTTCCGACACTGGCAATGTTGAGTGTTTATGGAAAAAGTTCAAGGCAATCGTAAAATGCGTTTTAGACAGGTACGTGCCGGGTAAAACTGTGAGGGACGGGAAAAACCCACTGTCGTTCAACAACAAAGTTAGGAAACTACTGCGAAAGCAAAGAGAGCTTCACTCCAAGTTTAAACGCAGCCAAAACAGCCAAAACCTCTCAGACAAACAGAAGCTAAACGATGTCAAAGTTAGCGTAAGGAGGGCTATACGTGAAGCGTTCAGTGAATTCGAAAGTAAAATTCTATGTACCGACTTGACAGAAAATCCTAGGAAGTTCTGGTCTTACGTTAAATCAGTAAGTGGCTTGAAACTGCATATCCAGACACTCCGGGATGATGATGGCGTTGAAACAGAGGATGACACGCGTAAAGCTGAAATACTAAACACCTTTTTCCAAAGCTGTTTCACGGAGGAAGACCGCACTGCAGTTCCTTCTCTAAATCCTCGCACAAACGAAAAAATGGCTGACATCGAAATAAGTGTCCAAGGAATAGAAAAGCAACTGGAATCACTCAACAGAGGAAAGTCCACTGGACCTGACGGGATACCAATTCGATTCTACACAGAGTACGCGAAAGAACTTGCCCGCCTTCTAACAGCCGTGTACCGCAAGTCTCTAGAGGAACGGAAGGTTCAAATGATTGGAAAAGAGCACAGGTAGTCCCAGTCTTCAAGAAGGGTCGTCGAGCAGATGCGCAAAACTATAGACCTATATCTCTGACGTCGATCTGTTGTAGAATTTTAGAACATGTTTTTTGCTTGAGTATCATGTCGTTTTTGGAAACCCAGAATCTACTCTGTAGGAATCAACATGGATTCCGGAAACAGCGATCGTGTGAGACCCAACTCGCTTTATTTGTTCATGAGACCCAGAAAATATTAGATACAGGCTCCCAGATAGATGCTATTTTCCTTGACTTCCGGAAGGCGTTCGATACAGTTCCGCACTGTCGCCTGATATACAAAGTAAGAGCCTACGGAATATTAGACTAGCTGTGTGGCTGGATTGAAGAGTTTTTAGCAAACAGAACACAGCATATTGTTATCAATGGAGAGACGTCTACAGACGTTAAAGTAACCTCTGGCGTGCCACAGGGGAGTGTTGTGGGACCATTGCTTTTCACAATATATATATATACAATATATATATATATATATATATATATATATATATATATATATATATATATATATATATATATATGTATATGTGACCTAGTAGATGGTGTCGGAAGTTCCATGCGGCTTTTCGCGGATGATGCTGTAGTATACAGAGAAGTTGCAGCATTAGAAAATTGTAGCGAAATGGAGGAAGATCTGCAGCGGATAGGCACTTGGTGCAGGGAGTGGCAACTGACCCTTTAACATAGACGAATGTAATGTATTGCGAATAGATAGAAATAAGGATCCTTTATTGTATGATTATATGATAGCGGAACAAACACTGGTAGCAGTTACTTCTGTAAAATACGTAGGATTATGCGTGCGGAACGATTTGAAGTGGAATGATCATATAAAATTAATTGTTGGTAGGGCGGGTACCAGGTTGAGATTCATTGGGAGAGTCCTTAGAAAATGTAGTCCATCAACAAAGGAGGTGGCTTACAAAACACTCGTTGACCTATACTTGAGTATTGCTCATCAGTGTATGATCCGTACCAGGTCGGGTTGACGTAGGAGATAGAGAAGATCCAAAGAAGAGAGGCGCGTTTCGTCACAGGGTTATTTGGTAAGCGTGATAGCGTTACGGAGATGTTTAGCAAACTCAAGTGGCAGACTCTGCAAGAGAGGCGCTCTGCATCGCGGTGTAGTTTGCTGTCCAGGTTTCGAGAGAGTGCGTTTCTGGATGAGGTATTGAATATATTGTTTCCCCCTACTTATACCTCCACAGAGGAGATCACGAATGTAAAATGAGAGAGATTCGAGCGCGCACGGAGGCTTTCAGGCAGTCGTTTTTCCCGCGAACGATAAGCGACTGGAACAGAAAAGGGAGGTAATGACAGTGGCACGTAAAGTGCCCTCCGCCACACACCGTTGGGTGACTTGCGGAGTATAAATGTAGATGTAGATGTAGATGTAGACTCGTTTTGTGCAGCTCTCCACGCTTGTTTGTCCTGTGCAGGACTCGTCATCTCCAAATAACTACTGCTACCTACACTGATGAGCCAAAACATGATGACCAGCTGCTTAATAGCTTGCTTGTCCGTCCTTAGAACGAAACACATCGCTGATTCTGCGTATCAGATATCCAACAGTTTGTTGGTAGTTTTGTGGATGTATGTGACATCAGATGTCTACGTACAGCTCGTGTAATTCGCGTAAATAACGGGCCGCTGATTTGCACACTCAGTGAAGGCACCCGGTAGCAACCCAGATGGGTTCCACAGGATTTACATCAGGCGAATCTGGTCGCCGAGACCTCGACTTGAGTTCGCTGTAATGCTCCTCAAACTGCTGTAGCACGGTTCTAGCTCCGAGATACGGACAGTTGTACTGCTGAAAGATGACACCACTGTCGGAGAAGACATCAAGCATGAAGGGATGTAGGTGGTTCGCAGCTGTCAAAGTGTCTTCGATTACTATCACAGGCCCCATGCAAGCACAGGAGGGTGTTTTCCACAGCATAAAACTCTTACCACCATCCTACGTCCATGGCCCCACTGCACGTTTCGAGCGGCCTTTAGCCTCAATGACGGCGTTTTTGGAGACGATCAGCGACCTAACATAGCAAAAATGTTGTTCACGCAAAGAGCCGACACGTTTCCTTTCGTCGACGGTCGAATCACAATGATCCTATGCCCACTACAATCGTAACTGAATGATGTCGTTGGGTCGACATGTAAACACGTAGGAATGGTCTGCTGCAGAACTCTACATTCAACAATGTACGATGAACTCTGTGCTCCGAAACGTTTGTGCTTGTACCAGAATTGCTCTTTCGGGAGAGATACCATAGATCACCATCTATCATACTACTTCGCAGAGGTAACAAGCTTCCGAACCTCAACTTCCGTAAAGAGTCGTGAACATCCAAGCATTGAGCGCCTAATAGTAGTTTCACTGCCCTTCTAGCTATTTCCAGGCTCATGACAGTATCACGTGAACATTCGACCAGCTTCGCCGGTTTCGAGATACTCGTTCACTGGCTCTGCATAATAATAATCTTCCCTTTTTTAGCAGGTCATATCTTCGCTAATGCGATCCCCCCTCCCTGTCAGCTCCGCTTACTTACCCTTATTACCGCATCAAGTGCTCGCAATGACACCAGACGGCATTCAACGTCGCGGTGGGCAGTGGTGATAATGTTTTGCCTTGTCAGTGCATGCGTGTTTTAACCTTCTTCTGTAGTCATGGCTTGGTCCCCCTCTATAATACTAACTCTTCCCCCGCCCCCTCCCTCCTCTCCCTGTCCGCTCGTTATTAAACTGATTATGCCTCAGAATGAGTCCTGTCAACCGATTGCTTCTTTTAGTCAAGGTGTGTCACAAATTTCCTTCCTCCCCAGTTTGATTCAGTCTCCCCCCATTAGTTATCCTCTGCGCCCATCTAATCTTCAACATTCCTCTATACTATCACATTTAGAAACTTTCTGTTTTCTTCTTGCCTGATCCGCTTATCGCCCACGTTTCACTTTCGTAATGCAACTATCCGAGTACGTAATCTGGTAAAAATTTCAGTAGTTTCTATATTAGATCTTATTATTAGTCTGACAAGGGGACCTTTTGGGTTCGGAAATTAAGTTCGGGGTGAGACTTCGCAGGTTAGTGGTATACCTGAAGGTTGTCTACTCATAGAAGTCTTAAAGCCCACTATCTAGAAAATTCCCTGAAAAAGGCCTCTAAAGTTTTAAGCATAGCTCATACGCAACCCATATATAATCAGAAGTAGCACTGTAGCATGCAGGTGAAACAGCTCAGTCAGTAGCGTGCTAGAATGTCAAACGGCCAATCCCAGTCCGATACTATTAACAGCCCCGACTTTATTTTGTTTGCTCAATTGTTTTAAAAATTATAACCAGTGTTAATTAAAGTATTATCAATGAAATCATAAATAATTTTTTTAATGAAATGACTGTCACAGGCGACTTAAAATGTGAATTACACTCGTCAATACTTTCTTTATAAAAAGGTGAATAATTTAAAATGCATTTTAATGGAGGCAAATTAAAGCGTTAATTACTGTCATTACAATTTTATTACAAAATTGGGCGATATTATAAGCTGTGGAAAGGTTACAAATATTCGTTGTAAATTCGAGGAACCAGTGTCTTCGTGGAAAATAGATTATGGCTGTTGCCCTATTGTATACAGCAGCGCGGGGTAAGTGGGGTAGCCATTCGGTCTGGGGAGCCTTGTCACGGGGCGCGCGGATCCCTCCTCCCCCCCCCCCCCCCCGCCCACCACCCCGCCTTCCTCCCCTCGTCGAAGGTTCGAGTCGACCTCAGCAGTCTGGTCCCTTAGGAATTCGAATGAAGTAATCCTTTAGGTCACACAAAGTGCCTTTGTTAAAAATGGTTCAAATGGCTCTAAGCTCTATGGAACTTAACGTCTGAGGTCATCAGTCCCCTAGACTGAGAACTACTTAAACCTAACTAACCTAAGGGCATCAGACACATCCACGCCCGAGCCAGGATTCGAACCTGCGACCGTAGCAGCAGCGCGGTTCTGGACTGAAGCGCCTAGAACCGCTCGGGCACAGCGGCTTGCTGACTTTGTTAAAGCAATACTATTGCGTACTTGTTATCTATGTTACTTTTGTCCAGAAAGCGACCGTTTCGGGCTATTCTCTTCTCTTCGTACTTTTAGTGAAGGCTATTCCTTTCCCTGAGGACATTCAGGAGAGCTTCAGTATTTGTTGCGTGGAGATCAACCACAAATGTAGAGCATGACTTTCGAGAGATTGGAGTGTTCTGTACTGTGAAATATTGTCGGAATTTTTACAATACTGTGAATTAAAAATGTCTGTCAGTGAAGACATCAGGAAAGACCAGAAGCTGCAGGTCCGTTGTGCAGTGATCTTGAAAGATGCGGTTGCTTACTACAAAAGCTTGCACACTGCAAATAATTTGATTGCATCGGAATCTTCAACGACAGTAGCAATGTTGATGAGTGAAGAAATTTACGGACGTACTATGGATTGTTGGCCGAAAAAATACTTGTGACTGATGATGGACTTGCTCACGGAAATGAAAACTGAGAAGATGAACCTTTCGAAAAGTACAAAGACAGCAGCTAATCGGATGAGTATGAACCAGAAGAAATGCAGGCAAGAGACGTAGACCATCTTTCTTCGGATAACAGAATTAAAGTTGTTAAATTCACAAAGCCTCACCGCACATGGGAACTACAAACATTAAAAAATAAAAAAATAAAAAATAAATAAATATGCAGCCGGTTAAGAAAGCGGGAACATTTACCCGAATGGAAAAAAAAGAAATATCAGTTCCTGGACGTACAATATATTCGTTTTGTTGAAGCCCGAGAGAATTATTAACAAGTGACTACACAACATTGGGCTTTAGCAGCAGCATAACAGTTTACAGATTTTTAATTTAAAGCTTATGACAGCGGGATTCATTGATTTAAAAATAAGCATGCAATTCGTCAGCTATAAGTGACAAGATCTATTACAAGAAAAGAAACAGCGACGATCGAAGAAACCTTGGCTGCTCCAAACTCTTTTCGATCCCAGACAATAAAATTGATACCGAATTTCAACAAAGATTTTGTTAACAACACTGACCAAATAGGTATTTATTGCACGGTACTTAAAAATTCATTTTGCTCTCTATTTTTACGATTCTCTGACAAAATACTTCAATTTCCGCCGGATTTTCTTTGCAGGATGGCAGTATCAGTCGGTGTACAACAGGTCCCTGGCTGTCAAAGTAAGCAAAACTGCTCGTATTTTCGCCGAAAGACACAGCATGAGTAAAGTGACGCATACATACACCGCTCAACGTGCTATTCCTCTGCCTGAAACATTCAGCCTCAAATTTTTGTTATTACAAGACGCAACTGGTAACTTTGGTCCCGGAGTTAAAAAATAAACAGTAAAAGAATATTAGCAAAATAATAAAAAATGTTGTAATAACGTCTTCGAAAACTGGGAAGCTAACGACAGAACTGTACAGTGAGTTTCTCAACCGGTTTTTGAAGTCTTATGTGGGTCAAAACGGTTTCTGTTAATTACTGATCCCTGGGATGGACAAGCGAACCCTGAATTATACGACGAAATGTTTCAGGATCACGCGAGATCACCAACATGTATAATTAAAGTGATTCCTCCTTAATGTACTTCACTTGTTCAACCATGTAACGTTTGTTTTTATAGACAAGTAAAAAAATCTGATCAAGCGTATACATAAATATTATTTAAAATAATAGAGAAATAAATTCTCGTGAAGACAGTATAAAAATATAATCGACAGTCCATCACCAGCTGTCATCGTCAAATTTTAAGGAAATGATCCGATATGCCTGGTATGCTTCCTGGTCTAATGATGAAAGAGTAGTTTTCAGGACTGTCAAAGAAGTATGTTATTTAATATATCTTTTAAAAAATCGTTGTTCCTGTAAAAAATCATCCTCCACAAATTGTGCAAGATGCCAAAATACTTTTTGTTTTCAATATTCTTATGACAATTATCATTATAGTGCTTATCAAGTGAACATGATAGCGCAAAACTATTATGTAATTGAAACTCTACCCAGAATTTTGTGACATAGGTAATTAATTTGCCACCATTAAAATGCTTTTGAAATTATTCAACTTTTTAAAGAAAATATTGATGAGTGAAATTCACATTTGAAGTAGGTGTGACAGTTATTTCATAAACAAAATAAAATTATTTATGATTTTATTGATAAACTTTAAGTCATTAACTTTATTTAACATTTGTTATATTTTTAAACAATTTTTAAAAATAAAATGAAAGCTTATTGGCAGGTAGGCAGGATCTAACCCAGATAGGTCGCATAACAATCCAACACATTATTGACCTGTTTTCTTTTATTTTTTAAAATCTCGTTTTGTTTTTTATTGACCGTTGTATTTGTTCATGGCGGACGTCCCATGACACCCGTTCAAATTCAGCGTTGATCCGTTCACTCTTGTTTTTTTATTACAGAGTTACAGAAAGGCTGATAGCTCTCTGACCGAACACGCTCAGCTACAGTGCCGGCTATGAGCTGCTTCACTCATCTGAATGACTTCCTGCTCATGACGCATATAACACGTATATGAGGTGTGTGTGAGCTACGTTTAAAACTTTAATGCCCCTTTTTTCGGAATTTTCTGGATAGTGTGCTTTAAGACTTCTGTGGGTGGACACGCTGGAGGTATACTGCTAAACTACGAAGTCTCATCCTGAAGTGAATTTCCGAGTCCGGAAGGTCTCCTAGCGAGTCAAAGGCATGTAACTACGAATAGTTTTTAGTATAGAAAAATCCAAATTTGCGCAGTCCACGAAACATAAAATCATGATATTCCTTACCTACAGACATAATGAGTCAGAGAAGACTCACAGATATTTAGGAATAACAATGCGCTGATCTATAAAACACAGCGACCACATCATTTCAATTGTAGGCAAATAAACGGTAGGTACAACTCGTTGGTGGAACACTGGAAAAATGCAATTTGTCTGCAAAGGATATTGCATACAAAACAGATGTATAACAGATTTTTTACTGCTCCTCAGGTTTTATGATCTGACGCCAAGAGAGAATGTGAAATGGACACTAAAAAGAGGTGTTTCAATGGTCAAAACCTTGTCTGGCTCGTCATGGTGAGTAAGAGAAATGTGGAATAGTATTAACTGGCAGGCACTTCTACATCTACATCTACATGATTACTCTGCTATTCACAATAAAGTGTCTGGCAGAGGGTTCAATGAACCACCTTCAAGCTGTCTCTCTACCGTTCCACTCTCGAACGGCGCGCAGGAAAAACGAGCACTTAAATTTTTCTGTGCCAGCCCTGATTTCTCTTATTTTATCGTGATGACCATTTCTCCCTATGTAGGTGGGTGCCAACAGAATGTTTTCGCAATCGAAGGAGAAAATTTGTGATTGAAATCTCAAGAGAAGATCACGTCGCAACGAAAAACGCCTTTGTTTTAATGATAGCCACTCCAATTCACGTATTATGTCTGTGGCACTATCTCCCCTACTTCGCGATAACACGAAACGAACTGACCTTCTTTGTACTTTTTCGATGTCATCCATCAGTCCCATGTGATGCAGGTCCCACACCGCACTTTTCGCACCATACAGATGTCTTATCTAAATCATTTTGCAATTCGTTTTGGTCATCTGATGACTTTACAAGACGGAAAATGACAGCATCATCTACAAACGATCTAAGACGCCTACTGAGATTGTCTCCTACGTCGTTAATATAGATCAGGAACAATAGAGGACCTATAAAACTTCCTTGGGGAACGTCAGATATTATTTCTGTTTTACTCGATAGACTTTCCGTCTATTACTACGAACTGTGACCTTTCTGACAGGAAATCACGAATCCAGTCGCACAACTGAGGCGATATTCCATTTGCACTCAGTCTGGTTAGAAGACCCTTGTGAGGAACGGCATCGGAAGCCGGCTGGAAATCTAAAAATATGGAATCAATTTGACATCCCCTGTCGATAGCACTCATTACCTCATGAGTATAAAGGACTAGTTGTATTTGGCAAGAACAACATTTTCCGAATCCGTGCTGACTACGTGTCAATAAATCGTTTTCTTCGAGGTACTTCATAATGCTCGAATACAGTATATGTTCCAAAACCCTACTGCAAATCGACGTTAGTGATATAGGAATGTAATTCAGAGGATTACTCCTACTTCCCTTTTTGGGTATTAGTGTGACTTGAGCAATTTTCCAGTCTCTAGGTACGGATGTTTCTGTGAGCGAGCGGTCGTATACAATTGCTAAATATGAAGCTATTGTATCAGCATACTATGAGGGGGAACCTGACTAGTATACAATCTGGACCGAAAGCCTTGGTTTTATTAAGTGACTTAAACTGCTTTGCGACACCGAGGATATCTATTTCTATGTTTTTCATCTTGGCAGTTGTTCTTGATTGGAATTCTGAAATATTTACTTCGTCTTCTTTGGTGAAGGAGTTTCGGAAATCCGTGTTTAACAACTCTGTTTTAGTGGCACTGCCATCAGTGACTTCACCGTTGTTATTGCGCATTAAAGGTATTGATTGCGTCTTGCCACTGGTGTGCATCATGTATGACCAGAATCTCATTGGGTTTTCTGCCAGATTTAGAGACATAGTTTCGTTGTCGAAATTACTGAAAGCATCTCGCATTGAAGTACGCGCTATATTTGGAACTTCTGCAAAACTTTGCCAGTTTTGGGGATTTTGCGTTCTTTTAAATTTGCATTCTTTTTTCGCTGCTGCTGCAACAGCGATCTGACCCGTTTTGTGTACCATGGGGGATAAGTACTATCACTTAATAATTTACGTGGTATATATCTCTTAATTGCCGTCGATACAATCTCTTTGAAATCATTCCACATCTTTTCTACACTTACGTGATCAGATCAGAAGGAGTGAAGACTGTCTCTTAAAAAGGCGTTAAGAGCATTTTTATCAGCTTTTCTAAATAGATGTACATTGCGTTTCTTTTTGATGGTTCTATGTGTTACGCTATTCAGCCTAGCAGTTACTGCCTTGTGGTCGCTTATCCCCGTATTCGTCATTATACTCCCTATTTGTCCAGTATTATTTGTTGCTAAGAGGTCAAGTACGCTTTCGCAACCATTTACTCGTAGAAACACGCCACACATGTCACGAGAACCTGCTGGAAAAAACCTACTTTCAGGAGAGAAAACTCAAATATTCTTAGGCTTTAATACCATTGATAAAATTGAGTAAACAGTTTCTCGGATGGAAACGTCAGTCAGTCAGTCTTCCCTTAGACTCTCCGTAAATGAAACTGCAATAAGTCTTCACATATGGAACAACTAATAAGCATTCTCTGGCCATTGCTTCCTAGTGAACTGTATGCTCTACAAATGTTGAATAGAGTGTAGAGCTCTTAAAGTGTACTGCGCAAAAAATACATCTTGCGCAAAAAAAGAAAAGAAAATCGCTGTCTTTCACTTCCCAGTCGATATTTTTTCCACGTTATTCCTGTCTGTGCAAGTAATAGCTTAATATATATCTGACTATATTAAGCCACAATACTGGAAATCATCCGACATTATATTTTACCTCACTGGCAGTCTGCTATTTTGTTGCACCTTAAAGTAAGCATAAAAAAGAAATCATAAGCAGAAGAAAAAGTAGATCAGTGAAAGAAATGGTGGAGGTAAAGCACTGGTATTGTAACCATTGGTCGCCGGTTCTATTTTAACAAAACCAAACTTTTGAACTGAAACGAAGATTGCCAAATCATCTTACAGGAGAACTCGCAATTGCCCTCATGTACTATGTACTGACAACTGCATCACCTTGGATAAAATGTTCCAAATGGAAAATAATTCTACATTCAGATCGTCGGGAGGGGATTACTCTGGTAGAAATTTAGAAATCGTTATCCCAAAAAAGGTTTAAGCGCCGTTCAACGTGTAGAAGCATGCAATGTTAGATCCCATAATAGGTTAAGGAGGTTAGGCAATTGTAAAACACAAAGGAACGGGGGGAAGTTACGTGTAATGTAAATTCCATAAATTCGATGGCAAGCAAGAACAGGACTTGTGGTCAAGTAAGACCTTGTTTATAAGAACAACGTCAAAGAACAGAACAAAGGAATAGTATTAATAATGCACAAATTAGGAATGCTGGCAAACTATTATGAACAGCATAGTGAACACCTTATCGATGCCAGGACACACAAAAAAGAACAGCAGCCACCACAGTATACAGCTGTACGAGTATGTGACTGTGGTTCCGAGCATGATGAAGAGATTTAAAAAAAATATGTATGATGAGATAAGATAAATTATTCGTATAGTTAAGGGACGTGAAAATTTAACTGTAACTGAGGACTGGATTTCGATGATAGGAAAACGAAGAGCATAAGAAATAGTAAGAGAACACGAAGTGAGGGAAAAGGATGAAAAGTGAGGTCCACTGGAAGAATTGTACACTGGGGATGGTTTAATAAATGCAAACACTAGGTGTAAGAAGCGTGAGTGAAGGTTGTATGAGTGGAAGATATCTGGAAAGGTCGCAGGTACATTAATAACGGTAAGACAGACATTCAGAAACATTTTAAACTGCAACACATTTTCAGGAGCAGATGTGGATTCGGACTATAGTTTATTGGTTATGGACTTAAGAATTTGCAGAAAGGTAGGAAATTACGAAGCTGAGATCTGGATGAATTGAAAGAAGGAAGTGCTGTTCGGAATTTTCGAGCAAGTATTAGCCAACAATTGGCTGAGACAGGGGACAGGAATACAATAGAAGGCGACTGGATAACGTCCAACGGAAAAAAAAGAGGGAAGGCTGCTGAGAACCAAATAGGGTAGAGGGAAATGCTTAGCTCTAGAATTATGCACGAATATGGAAAGATGGATGCCATTTATATGAAAATTAAAGACACTTTTGCAGAAAAAAGAAGCAGCTGTATGAACATCAAAACTCAGATGACAAGCTATTGCTATGCTAAGAAGAAGAAAGAGCTGTAAGGCGGAACGAACACATAAAGGTGCTATAGAAGGGAAATGAACCCTAAGGTAATATTATGAATGCTAAGAAGAGCTGGATGAAGATGAGATGGGAGGTATGATATTGGAAGAAGCAAGGACCTTGGAACAGACGACATTCTTTTAAAATTACTGACATCCTGATAGAGTCACCGTAACAATACAATTTCTACCTACCATGCAAGGTATATGAGACAGGGTAAACTCGTTTAAACTCATAGAAGGCTACAATAACACCAATTCAAAGGAAGACAGGTGCTGTCAGTGTGAATATTATCGACCCATCATATCAATAAGCAATGTTCGCAAAACACTAATCCAAATTATTTAAAAAGGAATGGAAAGACTTCAGACTGATTACCACCACCACCACCAAAACAACAAATAACAACTACATACGGAAGCTTACCGGCAATCGTGATACACGAATTGACCTGCAACAAGCAGCACGGTGGCTTCCGGAATATAGATGTAGATGAAATGGCTAGCAGTGAATAGCTTCATCAAACAAGTCTTCGGACTGAAGACCACGATAACAGCATTGAAAATATAAAACTACTGAACAACATTACCTTAGGGGAAGCTTTAGCAAAGAGGCCCGACTTCGGTTGAAGACCGTATTCCAGCTAGTATTCAGCATATTGCAACCATAAAGAGAAACGCTTTGGTGGCTTAAGAAGATACTCACTGAAAGCTAGGCCTGTTCTACATCATAAAAATATCTCTTTTGATTTGTGTGTGTGTGTGTGTGTGTGTGTGTGTGTGTGTGGGAGGGGGGGGGTGGACTGATGTGACGTCACCGACGAAAAAAGTCAGTTCAGACAGAAATTCGTTATTCCTAAAGGACGGATATTGACAACGATTTCTTTCAAAGGAACCACGCCGTAATTTTTAGTAGGGAAACGACAGGAATCTTAAATCTGGTTTAAGGACACAGGAATTTGAATCGCATTCCAACATAACGTAAGTCGACTGTTGAGTATAAGTAAGATGTTGAGTCTAAGTAACAGGTGCGATGTGCTGTTAGTGAAGGCCTTTGAGCAACCCAGTAGCGTGCGTTATCGGTGACAACCCACGGAACTGCGGTGGACGTCTGATTCGAGATTTAATTATGTGTACTACCCCGTCGATCGCGACTCGAGGTCATAGCGCAGGCACCGCTCTCCAACGGTCCCAGCATTTAGCTGAGGCGATTTAAGAGAATCCCCCAAAATAGCGAAACTAGTATCTCTGATTATAGCGCTACTACTGAATTAGAGTTCTGTGTGTTAACCAAAGGGACCCGAACAAGCTGCGATCGAGCTGCTTTCACCAGAGACAGAAGAAAGCTGGAAACCCCACTGCTACAGCTGAATCACTCCCACACGGATACGCTAGCAAACAAGTGAAAAACAAAAAGATCTCTTAAATAGGTTTCTAAGAACGGCTGACGAAAGAAATGGAAGCTGTTGGACAAAGGCGAAAGTGTCTAGTACTTATACATCCGTTTCAAAGCCAGTTCTTTCACCCCAGTGGATACAAGATTAGACACTCGCTTCTTTCTGCGAGAGTGCAAATAAGAATTACTGGCCATGTGATGCTGCCGCCGTTTTGATAGAGCCACCTTAGGTTAGAAACACGAGAGGGAAAATGTTCACGTACTACATTCCTAATAAGGAACTGAATCCATTCAAGTGCTCTGAGACACTCATGGTTGAGCATGACATCTGAGACTGCATGTGATGAAAATACTGACTGCGAAGAATGTACGAAAGTTAAAGCGAAGCAGCTATCAACCTCTCAGCAACTTTTGTTACAAAACAGGGTTTTACTACGCATTGCTCCGTCATAGCTGAAAATTTCCGTCGGAAATCCAGGTTTAAGTTCGTTTAACACTAGTGGTAGAATGATTTCTTTGAAATACCATCGACAGTTTCCTTCACCATACCTGCTGAAAATGAACTTGTGCTCTGTTTCTAAAAGCTTCGCCATTCTCGTCCATCCTTTTAATTGAACTTGGTTATCTCTGAGAGTCATCTCATTCTGCAGGATACAAGAAAACCTAAAGTTTAGCTGGCAATGAAACTCAGGTAAAAATTTTCATTCTTTCTACTTACGATTCGTATTATAGGACGTGAACGGCGCGTTAACTGCTAGACGGGCTTCGAATCTCTCTCTGTTGTATTTTCAGACTGACGCTGAAAAATAATTCATATTTGATATCTGTAGCTAACAAATTCTGTTTTTTTTTGAGTGTGTCCTGGAGCCATCTTGATCAGTTTGAAGAAACAAGAATCGATCTGCATCACGGTGTACGAACAACTACTATGTCATAATAGTTACATTCACAGATTTAGTGAGAAACGTCTAAAAAGGGAGAGAAACTGTAAGACATCACTTCATATGGAGGATTAAGGACCATGACTTTTTATGCAGGTAAACATTCAGCACCAAACATTTACGTCAGCTAGCCAGGGGACGATTTTGTTCAATTTCCTACACTTATCTGGCAGAACATGAAATCTGATCGCAAATTAGAGAATTATGAACACATACTAACACGTTATTATGGCCATTCAAAATGAAACGAGCCGGAAGCGGTAAAATAAAAACCGTTGAGGAGATCCAATGCCAATGCCTATAGAAGAAAGTGTGGACCTTACAAGAGCGCCGAGGCTCCACACCCGCTGTCAGGGGAACATGGGAGCACACCCACGTGACAACGCAGCGAGCACGTACGTGTATCGACTGTTCACTACCGTCAGTTGTGCTGAAAACAGAGGAATGGAGGCTTTAAAAGAAGGGGTGTTCAGTGCTTCCTCAATGCCGAAGCAAATCGCGGAACCGAAATTCATCAAACAATGTCACAAGTGTACGAAGAGCACCGCATGTCCATTGCAAGGATCATGGCGTGGCACAAAGTACGCAAAGAAGGGCGGATGACGCACGATCTGGAACGACATACCGCTTTACGGATACAACTGTTCACCAGGTGGCTACCCTCATTATTGAAGACCGGCAGTCATTGCCCCAGAGGCCGGACTGAGCACGCAATTGCAATGGAGATTCATTAAAAGGCGGGTAACATTAAGAGTACAACGGGAATATCACTGTTAAATGCAGAGGAGAGGCGGATAAGTGGAAAGAGTACATTGAAGGCCGCTATGAGGAGGAAGATTTATCTTGTAATAGAAGAAGAAACAAGAGTAGATTTAGAAGAGATAGGGGATCCAATATTAAAGCACTCCGTCTTATGGCCACGAGTGGCCTACCGGGACCATCCGACGCATTGTCATCCTCACTGGAGGATGCAGATAGGAGGGGCGTGGGGTCAGCATACCGCTCTCCCGGTCGTTATGATGGTATTCTTGACAGAAGCCGCTACTATTCGGTCGAGTAGCTCCTCAGTTGGCATCACGAGGCTAAGTGCACTCCAAAAAATGGCAACAGCGCATGGCGGCTGGATGGTCACCCATCCAAGTGCCGGCCACGCCCAACAGCGCTTATCTTCGGTGATTTCACGGGAACCGGTGTATCCACTGCGGCAAGACTATAATTTAAGAGAGTTTTCGATGACTTAAGATCAAATAACACAGAAGAGATTGATAATATTCCATCAGAATTTCTAAAATCATGGGGGGGGGGGGGGAGGGGGGGGGGGGGGGAAGCGGCAACAAACCGACTATTAACGTTGGTCTGTAGAATGTAAGAGTCTGGCGACATACCATCCGACTGTCGGAAAAATAACATCGACACAATTTCGGAGACAGCAAGAGCTGAGAAGTACGAGAATAATCACACAATCAGCACATGCATCCAAGTTGCTAACAAGAATAGAATACAGAAGAATGGAAAAGAAAATTGAGGATGTGTTAGATGGCGATCAGTTGGCTTTTGGAAAGGTAAAGGCACCAGAGAGACAATTCTGACTTTGCGGTTGATAATGGAAGCAAGATTAAAGAAAAATCCAGACACGTTCATTTGTGGAACTGGAAAAAACGTTCAACGATATAAAATGGTGCCAGACGTTCGAAATTCTGAGAAAAATAGGGGTAAGCTACAGGGAGAGACGGGTAATATACAGTATGTAGAAGAGCTAAGAGGGAAGAATAGGAGTGTACGACCAAGAAGGAAGGGTTCGGATTAAAAAGAGTGTAAGATAGGGATCTAGTCTTTCGCTCTTACTGTTCAATCTCTACATCGAAGAAGCTATGATAGAAGGAAAAGAATGACTCAAAAGTGGAATTAAAATTCAAGTTGAAACAATGTCAATGAACCATTTGCTGATGACATTGTTATTCTGAGCGAAAATGAAGAATAATTACATGATCTGTTGAATGGAATGAATAGTCTAATGAGTACAGACTATGGACTAATAATAAACCGAAGAAAAACGAAAGTAATTGGAAGTAGCAGAAATGAGAATACCGAGAAACTTAACATCAGGATTAATTGTCACGAAGAAGATGAAGTTAAGGAATTCTACTATCTATGCAAAAAAAAATACCAATGACGGACGGAGCGAAGAGGACATAAAAAGCAAACTAGCAATGGCAAAAAGGGAATTCGTGGTCAAGAGAAGTCTACTAGTATCAAACAAAGGCCTTAATCGGAGGCAGAAATTTCTGAGAATATCCTTCTGGAGCACAGCATGGACTGCGGGAAAACCGGAACAGAAGAGAATCGAAGCATTTGAGATGTGGTGCTACAGACGAATGTTGAAAATTATGTAGGCTGATAAGGCAGGGAATGAGGAGGTTCTGCGCAGAATCGGAAGGAAAGGAATATGTGGAGAAGGGACTGGATGACCGGAAATCTGTTAAGACATGAAGGAATGACTTCCATGGTACTAGAGGGAGCAGTAGAGGGCAAAAACTGTAGAGGAAGGCAGAGACTGGAATACATACAGCAAATAATTGAGGATGTAGGTTGCAAGTGTTACTCAGAGAAAAAGAGGTTGGCACGGGAGACGAGTTCCTGGCGGCCTGCGTCGAACCAGTCACAAGACAAAATAATAATAATAATAATAATAATAATACACTGCTCTCCGCACACCTGTTTCAATCATCAATGGATTTTCGCTCCCCGCTCTCCTTCTGTTATAACATCCCTTTGCTGCGTTTAGTGGACGGTCGATGCGTGCATGTGCGTGCTCTGCAGTCACGTGGGCGCGCGCCCATGTCCCTCTAGCGGCAAGTTTGGGGCCTCTGCGCTCTCCCTCTCGTAAGCTCCACATCTTCTTCCATAGGTAATGGCACTGCGATCCCTTCAGCGGGTTTGCATTTTAGAGCCTCCGCCTTGTTTCATTTTGAATGACCGTAATACGCTACACTTACTACTCATACATCTACCTTAGCGTCATTGCATTATTGTGACATCGCACTTACGAATTTCTTGCAAAATAGGTTACCTTTAAATAATATAGTGAAAATATTGGTTGTTACTAAAAGGGGCATGGAATATGTAAGAAGAAATAAATTGTAATTTCAGGATATACTTTTCATCGGTAAAGAGTCTATGTTTCAAGTCTATAATTTTGCATTACAAGCGTGGTTCAGCAGCTGATGTTCTTTCAAAAAGGTTCATGGCAGATGATTTATGAGGCATTTATGATTACTAATACAAATGTTACCTTTAATTTTCCGTTATTCAGGCATACCTATCGTACCATTCCGAAGTAAGCTCTGGCACTTTTAGTTGAATTTTCTTTCGTAGAAGCACACAGTTCTCGTGTGTGGTGGTGCTAGCAGTTTACACGTAGCAATCACCGTTCGACCACCAACTATGACAGTATTATGTTCCTATGTAAGAATGCTTATACGGATATGAATTCAATTGACCTGGCTCCTGCTTGCTTAATGATTCGCCTTGTAGCCATGATCTTAAAACAAAAAATAATTATATTATTTAATTTATTTACTATGGACTTTCTTGTTTCCGTAAAATGTGTCCAAATCTGTAGGATTTACTTTCCTTTCTTTGTTACAAAGTTTAAAACGTTAGGCTAACAGCTGTTCTAATTTTTAACAGTTTTCGAAGTCTGGGTAAAAAGCTTGATCCTTACTAGAGCTAGATTTACAATGAGTCATACATATACAAAACACAAGCTAGAGAAATGTCACTACTACACAGTAAAACCCAAACTATATTAGTGTGAAGTCCTAAAAAATGGCTCTGAGAGCTATGGGACTTAACATCTGAGGTCATCAGTCTCCTAATACTTAGAACTACTTAAATCTAACTAACCTAAGGGCATCACACACATCCATGGCCGAGGCAGGATTCGAACCTGCAACCGTAGCAGTCGCGCGGTTCAGGACTGAAGCGCCTAGAACCGCTCGGCCACCGCGGCCGGCTGCAAAAGTCCTCCTAAAGAAATAAATTAAGCCAGAAGCAGCGTATCGTATTGTAAATGAAATCAGATCTATTAGTGTCCCTGATTTTGTTATCATTGTTGTTATTGTTTTTGTAGTCTTCAGTACGAAGACTGATCTGATGCAGCTCTTCGTGCTACTCTACGCTATGCAAACCTCTTCATCTACAAATACCTACTGCTACCTACATCCTTGTGAATCTGCTTACTGTATTAATCTCTGGATCTCCCTCTACGAACATTTACCTCCTCCCCCTCCCCCTTCGCACTTCCCTCTGATACTAAGTTGGTGATCCCTTGATATCTCAAAATGTGTCCTTCCAATCGATCCCTTCTTCTAGTCAGGCTGCACCATATTTTTTTCTCCCCAATTCTTTTCAGTACCTCCTCATTAGTTATGTGATCTACCAACCCAACCTTCAAGATTCTCCTGTAGCATCATATTTCAAAATCTTCTATTCGTCTCTTATCTAAACTGTTTATCGTCCATGTTTCACTTCCACACTTGGCTTCACTCCATACAAATACTTCCAGAAAACGTCCTAACATTTAAAGTTATATTTGATGTTAAAAAAACTTCTCTTCTTCAGAAACGGTTCTCTTGCCACTGCCAGTCTACATTTTATATCCTCTCTACTTAAGCCATCATCCGTTATTTTACTGCCCAAATAAAAAGACTCATCCACTACTTTAAGCGTTTCATTTCCTAATCTAATTCCTTCAACTTCAGCTGCTTTAATTCGACTACATTCCGTTATCCTTGTTTTGCTTCTGTTGACGTTCATCTTATATCCACTTTTCAAGAATCCATACATTCCGTTCAACCACTCTTAAGCCCTTTGCTCTCTCTGACAAAATTACAATGTTATAAGAAAAGCTGAAGGTTTTTTATTTCTTCCCCCTGAACTTGGTTCCTTCTCCAAAATTTTTCTTTTGTTTCCTTTACTGCTTGCTCAAACATTCCGTTCAACCACTCTTAAGCCCTTTGCTCTCTCTGACAAAATTACAAAACATTCCGTTCAACCACTCTTAAGCCCTTTGCTCTCTCTGACAAAATTACAATGTTATCAGAAAAGCTGAAGGTTTTTATTTCTTCTCCCTGAACTTAGTTCCTTCTCCAAATTTTTCTTTTGTTTCCTTTACTGCTTGCTCAGTGTACTGATTGAATAACATTGGGAATAGGGTACAATCCTGTCTCACTCCCTTCTCAATTATTGCTTCCTTTCCATGCCCCTCGACTCTTATAACTGCCATCTGGTTACTGTACAAGTTGAAAATAGCCTTTCACTCTCTGTATTTTACCCCTGCTATCTTCAGATTTTCGAAGAGTGTATTGCATTCAACACTGTGAACAACCTTCTCTAAGTCTACAAATACTATAAACGTAGATTTGACTTTCCGTAATCTACCTTCTAAGATAAGTCGTAGGTCAGCATTGTCTTCGTGTTTCTATATTTCTCCGTAATCCAAATTGATTGTCCCAGAGGTCGTCTTCTGCCAGTTTTTCCATTCTACCGTAAAGAATTTTGGTTAGTATTTTGCAACCTAGATTTATTAAGCGGATAGTTCGGTAATATAAACACATGTCAGCACAAATTTCTCTGGAATTGGAACTATTATATCCTTCTTTAAGTCTGAGGGCATTTCACCTATCTCATACATCATCCACACGAGATGAAGAGTTGTGTATAACATCTATTGTTACCCCAGTCAAATAATATTAATAACAACGGTAACGCGAAGGCAAAACTTTTCCTTCTACAATTTCATATTTCCGTAATATTTTTGTAATAAGCTATCTATTTTCTTTGGTTACCGCACGAAGTAAAATATCAGACATATACTAACTCGCAAGTCAGAGATATTAGGCACTGGCGAATTTACTGGTGAATTTACTACGATGTGTCAACGATACCGCTATAAATATTATTTTTTTACATTAAGAATTTTTCTTGTTATTAACGCATATTTTCTTTCACTGCATTGTTATGGCTAAATTCTAATCTGACTATGTTTGTATCTTTATTAAGTTAACACTCCTACAAGGTATACGATTGCTGTCCTTGAAATATATTTTGTCTTCGACTTTCTTTGTCCTTTGATCTGATTAAAGTAACAGTATTCTTGCTTTTCTTTCTCTGAAAATATGATTTCAGTTTCATGTACGAGAAACAGCTTGCTTTACAGACAAGTCTAACTAGTGAATAAGTAAATCAAAATTTGACATTTAACACAGGATGAAATTTTGTTGTCACTACAAGCCAATACATACACTGACATTGAGTTTCATAGCAGCCCAGTCATAACTGGGCCTTGCTTACAAAAAAATTTGCAATGCCGCCGCCACTGTATCTCTGTCAGCAAAGACTATAAAACAAATCTTAGCCTCTACAAGCGTCGGCTTTTAGCAAACTACTCGTCGCCATCAAATGTTAGAATGAAGATACAAACACGACCGAGCTTATGAAGTAAATGAGTACTAACACTGTAGTTCGAGTTTTAATGGTTCCATATTACTTTTCAGAATGGCAAAGAATTCTACCAAGAGTATTTTACATTTAAACGTTATTGTTATGTGCTTTTGAGTCTGTCACAAGCACTCAGGGCAACTATACAAAATCTTTGCTACACAAAATAACACAAACCACTTGGAATAGATATGGCTCTGCAAGGCAAATTTGTTCGCACCGGTGATAAAACGGACCTCTCTCCGGTCAGAATCTCTCTTCCAATTACCGTTACCAATTAACTTCGAGTTGCCCTGGTTGGAATGATCGTGGGTTTTCCCAGCCTAATTTGCACCTATTTACAGGCCCCTTAATGATCACAAGCATCGAGTTCTGTTCATCTACCCCTTGGAAAAGAACAGCATATACATTACTTACTGTAACAGCTTATATTATACAATCGAGTGTACGTCGTTAGCCTGACCTAACAACCTATTGCCTGCGGCTCTAAGTAAACTCCAAAATCAACTTACCCGTATGGCATTCAACTAAAAGGCGACCTCAGGTCCAACATCTCCACAAGACTTCCCTCATAGATTACTGTCACTCAACACACACTGTACCTCAGGAACCACTTAAAACCAACAAACGAACAGCACTACTAGTACTTTTAAACAATAAGTTAATTGTGCAGACAGCCCTCTGAGAAACCTACATCGTGCTTGTAATATATTCTTTGCAACCACGGAGTTCCTGTATGGCTGTCTAACCTCGGCATCAGCTTCTTGCCGCCTCTCCTCCATATTTTTCATCTAGAACACATTTGGTACAAACTTTTACATCAGAGAAACCAAAAATAAATCATATAAGAATTATTTTACTCATCGTAATCCACTTACTGTTGACCTGAAGATTGGACGATTATTCTATTCGTGGCACCAGACACGCAAATTGTTGCATGTAAAACTATATCCCTATTATTTTCACGATAGTCGATGTTTTAGCGTGTTATACAGAAAAATATGGTCGTGACTGTTTCTTGTTGCATTTGCGCTGTTGTAAAGAAAAAGCGAGAGAGAGCTACACCTCTAGTCTTTTACTTCGAAAAGTAATTAAATCGCTGAAAAATCCAAAGGTGTAAAAATACTGAAGCAAACACGCTACACGCATAAACTTTTACTATTTGTACGTTTTTAGAAATTACCCATATGAGTTGTGCATATCTTTGGAGAATAATGATGAATACGCTCTTCAGATGGTTCTATTTCATCTCCGAGAACTAATTCTTCGAGAGAAACTTTTCATTGTAGGAACATAGAGTATTCGAGCTCCAGGTTTCATCAGTATCGAAAACATGAAGATTTAATCGAATTTTCGTTAACTGTAGTTTCATTTCTTAACATTTGCTACTCTTCATGTCACGCAGGGAAAATATCATACCTAATGCACAAATACTGAATTTTTGTGCATCTAAATGTCAGCAAAGAAATGCTACTTTAGAAATTATATTTCTCGATCCTTCTGGATATCGCTAAATGATTATGGGGAGTTTGTAATGACTATCCATCGCAATAAAGCACAATGAATTTGATTACTACATTTTACGTAATAATATGCGCGTTTATTTTGAAGACCAGTTACTCCGCACGACGTGTTTCATTGGAGTTTCCGTCAGAAGATGAAATTGTCATTGACCTTTTCTTCATACATTTTCGTCTGCAGAATTGTACAACGTTTTCTTTTTGAAGCAATGATGTATTTTCCAACTTAATAATCATCGTTTCCTGAGACTCGATTGTTAGAGACGATCACTGGTGTGCCCTTCATTATCCACTATAACGAGTCGCACTCGTCTAGCATTGCCTTTTTTTATATAGAAATAACCGATACCATGTATACTATCGATTCCTGCATAGGTTAAAATTATCTCAGCTGTTTCACTAAAAGAATGTATATGATATTATATACGATGTATTATACGTCAGGTTAAAATATATAAAAGAGGGGTTAATGTGTTACTATCGATATGTACTAACATTTAAAATTATCCTTCTTTTAAGAATAATTGAAATTAAAAATTTTCTGGCATACTTAAAATCCTTATTGTTAATTGCGAAATCAAACGCTAATTATTAAATTTGTCTCTGGATTTATTTATGAAATAATGATGTAATTTGATAAAGATTCTTCTCCTGTTGAGAAAGTTTGTAAACTCTTTGAACATTGTGAGTACCGCAGAATGTAAGTAGTTCTGGGCATGCTTCAGATGTAAGAAGATGTTTTTATAAGTTTGTTGCAAACAATGTAATTATTGGTTTTAGAATTTGGAAATTATAAAGTAGTTGTGATTTAGATGAATAGAACAAAATAAAAAGATATTGATAGCAACAGGCAACTTCTCATCAGTTATTTCAGCCTCAAGAACACGCAACGTCAAATCAAAATTTTCAGCAGCAAGAATATTCTCCTCAACACAACAAGATTTTGAGCCAGCAACAACAATAAAAACAAGATAATCAAGAGAAGTAAAAAAATTTCTTCCTTTGTAATCTTACTCCTCTAGAAGTTTTCAAAATTTGTGCAAAGAAGGAGAACTTGAATGGTGAAGTGTGGGAGGGTAAGATTATACCACGACTGCTAAAATAGTATATAGTATTATTCATAATTGTCGACTTTTCGTAAGTTGTTCTGTTACGACATTCGAAAAAAAGAGAGATTCGTTAAATATCCAGTTACATATAGAAAATCTTTCCATCAACAGGAAAGGTTACTGAGTTTCTGTAAATGTTGAAAAATGTAATGTCATTCACTTCTAGCTACGTAAAAATAAAATATCCTTTGATTACAAAATGAAACCGTCACTAGGTAGTCAGTCAACACCTGTTTGTAATATTTCTTGTGGGAATAAAATGAATCGGTCATATGGGCTCATTCATAAGTAAAACGATGCGATATTAGAAAATTCCAGTGCCTCTACAAAGAGAATTGTGATAGAAACATGTATTCGACCTCCGCTGAAAATAAATATTGTAGTAACCAGTCACTTTTATCAGATTAGAATTTCCACACTAGGCGTTTAGGAGGACTAAATCTCCGCCACTAGGTAAATTTATGTTATGTAATACAACATTTATATTTTGTGTGCGCGACTTCTGGGTTACATGTGGCCCTCTTTGGCAATAGAAGACTAAAACGATTTCACTACAAAGCTCAAGGTTATATGGATATTTTGATTACACAGGTAAATAGGTTGTTGAGAAGGATGTGTGATGTATCCCCAGTGTTATTCAGTCACTGAGCAACCACTAAAGGAAACTAAGGAGAAATTTGGATAGGGAATTAAAATTCAGGGAGGAGAAATAAAACCTTTGTTGTTTGCCGATGACATTATAATTTGACAGAAACGAAAAGGACCGGAGGGAGCAGTTCAGCGAAATGGATAGTCTAGCAAAAACATTGTACTCGTAAGATGAATATTAACAAAAGTAAATCAACACTAATGGAAATGCAATCAAAATAGACCAGGCGGTGTTGAGGGAATTAGATTACGAAACGACACACGAAAAGTAGCTCATGATTTCTGCTATTTAGGCAGCGAAATAAAACGTTGGAAGTAGAGAGTATACAAAACAGAGACTGGTGATAGTCTCAAACGCATTTCTGAGGATGAGAAGTTTGGTAACATCGAATGTAAATTTACGTGTTAGGGAATCTTTCATAAAGGCATATGGAGTGAAGCCTTGTACGATTGTGAAACGTGGACGATAAGCAGTTCAGACAAGAAGACAGTAGAAGCTTTGAAAATGAGCAAGTGCAGTACAGTCTTGAAAATTAGATGGGTAGGTCGAATAACTAATGAGGAGCTACTGAACGACATTGAGAAAAAATTAAATTCATGGCTCAATTTGACTAAAAGAAGGAATTGGTTGTACAACACATCCTGAGAAATCAAGAAACCGCCAGTTTAGGAATGAAAAGAAATTTGGAAGGCTAAAAATGTGTAGGGAAACCAAGAGCTGATTACAGTCGCCAGGTTCAAATGGATGCATTTGCCATAGTTATGCAGGAATGAAGAGGCTAGCACAGGATGAACTAGCGTGGAGAGACGCTTCAAACCAGTCTTAGAACTAAAGAAAAAACAACAACAGCAGGTTGACAGACCACATAATATTATTTACATTCAGAATGATTTCATCTGTGTAGTCGAAACATCCACATAACTGTGAGTTTTGTGGGGAATTAGTTTCTTGTCTTCTGCTGCCAGAATGTGCTACCGTTACCAAGATACATGCCTTATTAATTCACATAAGTGCACGTTGGTCTCCCAAATGAATAGGGGTAATTGAAATGTGATAAATGTGATTGGTCACAGTAGTATGTATTTTTAAATATTAGTCACAACTCTCACGGTGAAGGCAAACTTATAGTGGTCATCTTTAAAGTTAAAATGGATGTGTGCGTTAGAGATGTTGGTGGATGAAGTAACATGATTCAGAGGAGATCAGCCAAGGAGGTAATAGGTTTATATGAAACGAAGTTAGTCAGCAGTATAACAAAACAACTTAAACCGATAGACACGTGACATAAAGCGCCTATGAAATCACAAATTAGTAAATGTCTGGGGCTGGTTTCAGGGAGAAAGGTAGACATTCTTCTACACTTGGTTACCGCACAGTCGGCAAAGGTGTGTCAAATTAATAATACCTCTCACAGAGCCATATAAAAGGTCATTTCTTCCACGGTCCATCTGTACATATAAATGTAGTAAATATTAATACGAGCTATGAAAATATGAAAAATGATCTCTGCTACACTTCTTACTGCGATTTACAAACTTTAATTGGTTGTTGGGGTACTGCAGAACGTGTAACGAATCGGAAATATCAGAGTAGACTGGTTTAGGTCGAAACATGTTCATGTTTTACGTATTAAATCCTGTTAAGTTACTGTAACGACCGTAACCCCAGGGAGATTCCTCAGTACTCATAATTTATAGTGCTGTAACACTGTGTGGAAACGTCTCAACTGACGGCAAGAGCAACTGGCACTATTTCTCCCGACATCTGTCAAAACGATCAGTTCTTCGTACAGGGTTGTAGTTATTGAGCTGTATGAAATAAAATCGTCATAATTTCTGAACGATTTGCGTTAGTACGTTAAAACCTCACGACTGGGCGCGGGGCATGATGGGAGTTGGTATGGGCATGCGCATAGGACGGTTTAGCGACGAAGCCCACTTTCATTTTGATGAGTTCGTCAATAAGGAAAATTGGCGCATTTGGGTGATTGAGGATCCGCATTTCGCGATCTAGAAGTCTCTTCACGCTCAACGGGTGACTGTGTGGTGTGCAGTGTCCAGTCACGAATTAATTGGTGCGGTATTCCCTGATGGCACTGTGACTGCCGAACGGTGCCTGAAGGTTTTGGAAGATAATTTCATCCCCATTACCCAAAGTGGCCCTGATTTTGACAAGATTTGGTTCTTGCAAGACGGCGCTCGACACCATCGAAGCAGGAGAGTGTTTGATGTCCTGGAGCAGCACTTTGGGGATCGCATTCTGCCTCTGGGGTGACCAGAGGCCACTGGCATTGGCCTCGATTGGCCGCCATATTCTCTAGATCTGAACACAGGCGGCTTCTGTCTGTGGGCCAAAGATAAGGTGTACAACAATAGCCCCCAAAGCCATTGCTGAGCGAAAGACAGCCATTCAGGAGGTCACTGGCAGAACCGATGTTTGGACACTTCAGCGGGTCATGCAGAATTTCGCTATTCGTCTGCGCCACATCATCGCCAATGTTGGCAGGCATATCGAACACGTCATAACCCAAATCCGAATATCTGTAGTGACGTTTGCATGTTGAATAAAGTGCGTGCACGCCATAGTGTGTAACTAATTATTTTTTATATAGTTCAATAATTTTCACCCTGCAAACATGGCAGTAGTAGAAGGAGCACGGTAGGAAACTGTCTGCAGCATTCTTTCTCCAGTGGTGGCTGACTTGCTCCAGTACTGTGCTACCATTTCTTTCCCTTTTTTCCTACGCCGTAACGAATTGTGTCGGAGACAGTCCAATGGCATAGGGTCACGTCTCTGGCTCGCGAGTTTGCTAGATTTCTTCTAATCGTAAAATTCGTGTTACACTGTTAATGATACTCATGTTGTCTCTTTGTTATAATGTATAGGTACACGACACAACCCATTTCAGTCTTTCATCTCAAGTGTCTTTAGCGTTTCATGGACTGTGGTAGACTGTTTCCGGCTAGGCGAATAGTCACAAGAGGTTCCGCAAACAAGTGACGTTGTTAGTTGCTTGCTTGCAACTTTTTTGCCTGCTTGTTACTTCGTTTCTCCCAAGGATTATTATTGAAAGTTCGGAGCATCTACAGTGTTTAAAACAGTACGTCGCAGTATTTTACCTCCAGTATGGCGGCGCTTTGTAAGAACAATTCAGTTGGATAACTATTTCGTAGATGTGGAAAAAACATTAGGTGGCAAAAATGCCGTTATAACTGCTCGATTCCTATTTGAGCTAGGAACACGGAGTAAAAAGTTTTTGGTTTAGCCCGAACGAGTAACCATTTGTATAGCTTTGCATTAGTGTAGCTACGTTACAGTATATTAGGCAAGGTTTGAACGACGAACCCATGCTAACGTCCAGGCAAAGTGGGAGAATCGATCAATTCCTTTTGCACAAGATTACAATTGGGCTGAAATTAATGCTCAGCTAATGGAACTATTTGCATACGCGCTGTTCGGATTTTACGTGCAGAAACATATAAAAACACATTTTTCTGGGAGGCTTTTGAAGAGCACCACTTCATTCTTTAAACTTGTACGAATCGGTTCCAACTCTGCAATGAGGTAGACGCGAAGGTAGATAACTGGGTAAAGTCAGGACGAAATATTTTGTAGACAATAATATTTATCCGTTGTCGAGATAGGGGTGTTTATATTCGAGTTAAATGTAGAACGTAAAATTCATTCTTACGTGAATTGAATGCACGGAAACAATTTAAAGTGAATAAAATAAATAAAAAACGAATTCTTACGTTCAAATAGGAAATTTGCTTTCAAAAATCTAGCTTCATTCCGAGTTTACGTCCAATAAAAGGTTTCTTCTGAGGTTTTTTATGCGCTCCACTTGTATGTTTCATACGTGTACGATTCGGTACAAATTTCTTAGGATGATATACATGTAATTAATGGTTGTCCTGTCGTTTTTTGAAAGCTTTATCCGGAAGCTGATTCGAAAAAACAGGTACCGGTTCAGTCGGCGTCCGAGCCAATAAACATCTACGTCAGTTGCCAAGCTACGGCGGTCTAATGTCAAAATTACGATAGAATAAAAGTTCGGAAACAGAATGAAAATTTCTGCTATCATATAGCACAAACAAGGCAAATATGTTCTGGACAGAGTTAGGGATGTAAAAGGAGGGAACTAGCTTTTCAACTTCTATGGCAGTTTCAGAGACAGCTTCAGAAACGTTTAAATCAAAACTTTAGACATATTTGCACTTTTAAAGAGTTTACCATTGTTACCCAGCGCAGTGAGCTCTCTTAGTTGCAACGTGTTGGTACACCAGCATCTTGCAATTTGTGGGCTAAGTGCCTCATCCTGTGCCCAAAATCGAGAAGATTTCCCAGTCGTAGTGAACAGTACATAGTATGACATGGCTGTTGAGTTACATGTAATTGCTAAAAAGTTTTTTTCTGAGGAGATAAAATTTGCGATTACTTCGTACCTGGCCGGACGCTAAAACGATTTTTTGACTTCTGGGTGGGGCAGGGTTGATTTTATCCTTGATCGGGCCATTTCCCTCCCAAACCCACCTCCTGTTACATGTATAGCGAGGGGTGTAAGAACAAACAAATCCAGACTTACACTGATCAGCCAGAACATTATGTTCACCGTCCTACTATCGATATAAACCCGTTTAGGCGATAACAGCGTCACCTGGCGAGGAATGACTGCAGTGAGCGTGCTGTCCGTGAGTAGAAAGGGGAAGGCTTGCGATCTATCTGAGTTTGACCAAGGTTAGATTGTGATGGCTTGGAGATTCGGCAAAAGCATTTCGAAAACTGCATGACTTTTCGGGTGTTCAAGGAGTGCCGTAGTAAGTGTAATCAAGACGTGGTGAAGCCACGTCATGACGTCGTGGGGTTGGCCGGCCATCCCTCATTACAGATGTCGGGCTTCGTAAGCTAGACGGACTGATAAAATAGGACAGGTGGCGAATTGTGGCGAATCTGCTTCAGACTTGAATGCTGGGCAGAGAAAATGTGTGTCTAAACACACACTGCATCGAACACTCCTAGCGATGGGCTTCCGCAGCCGACGACCCGTTCAAATGGTTCAAATGGCTCTGAGCACTATGGGACTTAACATCTGAGGTCATCAGTCCCCTAGAACTTAGAACTACATAAACCTAACTAACCTAAGGACATCACACAACACCCAGTCATCACGAGGCAGAGAAAATCCCTGACCCCGTCGGGAATCGAGGCCGGGAACCCGGGCGCGGGACGACGACCCGCGCATACGTCACTGATAACACCACGCCATCGGCAACTAAGACTGAAATAGGCTCGTGACCATCGACATTTGGCGTTAGCGCAATGGCAGGGCATTGCATGGTCCCATGAATCATGACACCTTGTTCATCACGCAGATGGGAGCTTCCAGGGAGCAGCTCCTTGACGTCTGTACTGCGGAACGGAAATACGCTGGTGGTGGCTCCATTATGCTCTGGGGAACATTCACGTGGCCATCGATGGATCGAGTGGAGCTCGAAGAAGGCACCATGAAGGCCAAGGAGTACCGTACTCTCAATGCAGACCATGTACACTCTTCATGGCTATCATGTTTCACGACGGCAATGGCAGTTTTCAACAAGACAATGCGCTATGTCATGAGGCCAGGCGTGAGATGGAGTGGTTTGAAGAACACAGTGACGAGTTTCAATTGATGTGCTGGACGCCCAACTCGCCATATACGAACCCGATCGAATACCTGTGGGATGTGACTGAACGTGACGTCAGAGCTCATCGCCCCCCTCTGTGGAATTAGACTGACTTGTGTGCGCAGATGTGGTGCCAACTGCCTCCAACGACCTACCAAAGCCTCAATGCTTCCATGTCACGACGCTTCGCCACTTCTGTTCCAGCCAAAGGTGGAGAAACCGGCTATTGATAAGTGATCGTAATGTACTCGCTGAAGAGTGTATATGCTTCTAGAGAGTGGGCTGTATCTACAATAGAGAGTACTGGAGAGTGCGTTTTCAAGGAAAGTACGCCAGATCTTTCATGATGCATTCTGCTGAATGAGGCGCTAGAACTGAATTCACTATTGCTTCAGTTTTGGTACGTCCAAGCGAGATTTTTTATGATACAGATGAGTCATGGAAAATTTCTCTCAAGAGTCCACTGGTACAGTCCACAGATTTATATCTGCTGTGGTGAAACACAGTATAGTAAACAAGAGTTCCATCAGCACTTATATTTGTGTCCTGTTTAGCACACAGTTTTCTAAACAAAATTCTCACTTTACTTGACGAACTTGTCTCTAACACACTTCATATGTTTTTCTGTTTTCATGTGCACTTCCAGGTCTCTGGCCCCATGATTTCCTATAATACATAGGTCTATGGGCCACAAACCATATATTCTCCTTCCCATGGAACTCTTTCAGGACGAAAGATCGGATGTTATTCTCGGAGTTTATCCTTAAACGTGCATTTCCTCTTTGGCCTGATGAGAATTTATCTTAAGTAAAATTGAAACAAAGAATAATGAAAACGCACTGTTCAGCTAACGCATGAAAAGATCTTCGCTTACAAAACTGGACTTCATTTTTGTGCCACAAGCTGTATTTTGAAAATCACGAAACTTACCCAATAAAGGAAAGTAAATATTCAGCTGGATGATCAACAACTTCGCTAAAAATACGTCTATCACACAAAAACAAAGTGCACATAGACGTCACAGCGATACTTTGACCAGAGATACTACGTATGTTTGAAGCAGCTATCTCGAAGCTGAAAAGATGAAAACGTAATTTGTACGCAATATAAATTGAGATTTTCGGTTTTCTGAGCGTTACAGATCGATTTTAAGCTAATAACAAATAATATAATCCAATTACTGAAGCAAAAGGAGCAAAAATCAAAAGCTCTTCATTCGCAAAACTTAAAACTGCGGTCATTAGCAGAAATCGCAAAAATGTGTGCGGATGCTACGTTAAACGTAGAAAACGAGGACATGTCCGCGTAAATGCGGACGGCTGTTAACCCAGTGCAACGGAGCACTGTCGAGTTGTAATCAGACAACAGTCACCTGCTCTGTCCCGAGATATCTAGAGTTTCACGTCACAGAACACTGGAACAATTACCATGTTTGTTATGAATAAAATTTATTAATAGAGGATCACTATGCAATTTAAGGTAAAGTGGTTCATCATTGTACTTGTGTTGGAAGTTGACAAAAATATATTGATTTTTAATCACATAGTCTTACAATCCCGATCAGCATTTTCGACTGTTCACCGAATAAAGTGCTGGTCCGGCTGGTAATACCAGTGCACAACAGAAAAGAGAAAGCGCAGACGACTTCTAGGATAAATTCCACATTTATGTGTATGTTTTTGCCCCGTAATCCTGTGTAGAGTGCACACAAAAGGGTTCTTCGTACCAATATTAGTCAATTTTCGTCCCATTCCGTTTGTGTGTAGAGCGAGGGGAAAAATGACAATTTATACATGGTGTTCAAAAAACGTGTTCCGTGTTCTGAGCACCGGCAGTACGTCAAGTAAACATCGGCTTTAACATGCATGCCTCAATAGCTGTGAGCACTTGTTCATGTTCGTTATTGCGAAACGCATCTCTTCTGCTGAAAGCTCTCTGCTAATACAAGCGATCTACAGAACGCAATAAAAGAACGAATAAGCAAATGGAGGGCCAGGGGAAAAACCAGATAAGCCACTTTTTTCGAAACTGATCTGTTGCTGCAACTCAATTAGGAGTAATCGTACGCGTCTGTTTAGGGACTAAAAATGGGAAAATACCAAACGACTCCCGGGATATTAGCACTGAAAGTTTTTCTGTAAGGGGAAAGAGCCAGGTAAGTCAGACATTCAGGGGAAAGAAACTGCCAAGTTAGTGTTGACTCATCCGGCCACGAGAGGAAAGAGCAAATGGCATCCTTATGTTTCGCTCCTCCCACTCTCGCCCTCCCCATGGTACTGGAGGCAAGGAAAATCAAAATAATGGTGGATATGTTCATAGACTTTACAAAGTATGGTCTCCCGACAAATATAACAACCTGTGACATTTACTTTAAGCGGCAACTTCCGATGTATTCGTTCAAATCCATGTTCTTGCAACAGCCGAATCCTTTTATATTTGTGCTAAATGCATTACGAAAAATTTCGGGAAAGAAGTGACGTCGTTTCTTTTCCACTTCGACACTCCTTTCTTGGATAGGGGTGTTGAAAAGCTGTAGGCAGGGTGTCCCAGGAGGAAAGGTTAATATTCAGGGATATGACAGGAAGGATTATTCGAAACAAAAACGTCTAGTAAATATTGGGTCTGAAATGAGTACAGTAATAGCTATGAGCACTTCTTCTAATTGTTTTTCTTGTTCTTCTTCTTCGAGACCCGGATACAAATGCCTTCTACTGCAAGATTTTTGTTTTCCATATATTAGTTAGTAACATGTTCCATGATAATTTTGCACTATAGATCGTAATGATGTAGAATGAGTCATTGTACATTCACATCGCAAATTAATTTCTACATCGGCTGCATTCTGGACATCTGTAATTTATTTTATTTTATTGTTTTACAAATGAAAAATTGTACAGATTTGAGTTAGCGATTCCTACCCACCACCTTTTACTCATTACAATAACAGAAATTCTTCTACAGAATAGAGGGAGTTGTCAAGGAGAAACTATCTCAGTTTGTTATCAAATTTTACTCTGCTGTGTGTCAAACATTTTATATCACTGGGTAAACGATCGAAAATTTTTATTGTAGCATTGTGCACCCCTTTTCGTGCTAAAGACAACCTTAGTGTGGAGTAATGAATGTCTTTTCTCTTTCTGTTATTGTAATTATGTAGCTCATTGTTCCTCATAAAGTGTAGTGGATTATTTACAACGAACTACATGAGGGAATAAATATACTTTGAAGCAATAGTCAGAAAGCCCAACTCCTTAAACGAATGTCTAAAAGATCATCATGGATGAGCAACCGCATATTATTCTCACTACAAGTCTTCGCACAGTGAAGACTTTCTTTCTTAAAGATCAGTAACCCAGGAACACTATTCCATAAGAAATTATTGAATGAAAATAAGCAAAACATGTCAACTTATTTATTTGTCTCTCTCCAAGATTTGCAATGATTCTAAGAGCAAATGTGGCTGACCTAAGTTTTAGGAGTTAGAAAATGTGTTCCTTCCAATTTAAATTCTCATCGATATGGATTCCTAAGAATTTTAAATTTCCCACCCTATTATTATTTCCTCATCAAGTGTTGCACTAATCATTGGTGTAGTACTTCTAGAAGTGCAGAACTGAATTTGTGGCTCGTTTTAAAATTCAGAGTGAGACCATTCCCAGAAAACCAGTCAATGATACTTTCAAGAACTTTGTTTACCATTTCTTCTGTTTCTGTATGCATGCTTCAATATATTACAATACTAGCGTCATTTGTAAAAAGAAGTAATTCTGGTTGTTCTATACTAGACAGAAGACAGTTCACATATTTGAGGAACAGTAGTGGACCTAAGATTGAATCTCGAGGAACTCCATATGTGGTTTATTGTTGCTTTTTCCCTAGTCATAATTGTGTCTCTAGACCATAATGCGCAAATTACGAAGTACAACTTCCAGCATTCTTTTCGTTAGATATGACATGATTCATTATTTGGCTATACCATCAATCCCAGAAAAATGTTAATTTATCTAGGAGATTACTGTGATTCACAAAGTCAAATGCAATAAAGAGGTCACAGAAAGTATGAACCGGCTCTATTTAGTTATTTAATGCTTATTAAATTTGATCAAGAACATGTAAATGGCATTCTTAGAAGAGAAACCCTTCTGAAACCCAAACTGACTTGCTAAGGATGCTATTGATGTTAAGGTGAGATACTATTCTAGAATATGTCATCTTCTCAAAAACGTTGGACAATGATATCAGCAGTGAAACAGGTGGGTCATTACTGATATCTCTCTTAATCACATTTTTTTAAAGAGGTGTTTAACAGTCTCCCTGGAAAAGTGCCTTGAGCTAGTGACGCATTACGTATTTCAGCTAAGACTGGGTTTATAACATGGGAACAAATTTTTAGTACTCTGTTGAAAACACCATCAAAGTCAGATGTGCTTTTGTTTTTGAGAGAGTGTGTAATTTTCTTAATTTCAGAAGGAGAAGCTGGTGATAGACAGAATTTTATGGAAGTTAAATTTTCGACATACTGCAATAATTTTTCTCTTTAACTGTTTGTCCCTATGCTTGCTACTATGTTTAAGAAATGATTATCAAATGCTTTTGCTACCCGTGACTCATATTTTACAGCCCTTCCAACAGTTCAATAGTGCTATTGTGTTGTTCTGTGGCTGGTTGTCCTGTCCCTCGCTTCACTACATTCCATACTGTTATAAATTTGTTCTCTGTAGTACTGATTTCTGACATTATGTGCATGTTTTTCGATATTTTAGTAACCTTTCTTAGTAATTTCGAGTATTTTTTGTATGTGTAACTACTGTAGAATCCCTACTTCTTCTTGCCAAAAGATACGTTTCACCTTTCATCCCTCTAGTAACCCATGGTCTTTTACCTGGTTGTTGTGTCCTTTTTCTGACTAGCTTCTGCGGAAAGCTGTTTTCAAGTAATAATATAAATTTATCATGGAACAGGTTAAACTTTATGCTATCATTTCGTTCATTATAAGCTACATCCCATGTCATCTCCTATTAACTATTCCTAAAAACATTTGTCCTGGGGTCATTAATTATTCTAACAGATTTTTACTGAGGAGTAGCCTTACTCTAAGGCGCTTTGTTATTTATTCTAATTCAGAGAGGCCTTGCGAAAACACTTATTTTTTATTTTCAGAATCATCAAAGAAAACATAATCAGTTAGGGTCCCACTGTCTTTCCCCACCTGTGATGGAAAGTTAATTACTGAGGACAAAATAAGGTTTTCATATCATTTTTCCTATCAGAATCCTACAGAAAATATAAAATCACCACAGGCAATTAACTGCTTGCTGGTGTCTGACAGGTAGCAAAGTAAGGAATCCAGATTCTTCATAGACAATTCAAAATTTCCCAGTGGAGGTCTGTATACAGTTAAAAAATAAAAGTGAACTAGTTCTCCGCATTAATTCACAAGCACGCACTTCTACGTGCTAATCACTACAAAATTTACTTGTCATGCCTGCCGGTGTGGCCGTGCGGTTCTAGGCGCTTCAGTCTGGAACCACGTGACCGCTACGGTCGCAGGTTCGAATCCTGCCTCGGGCATGGATGTGTGTGATGTCCTTAGGTTGGTTAGGTTTAAGTAGTTCTAAGTTCTAGGGGACTGAGGACCACAGATGTTAAGTCTCATAGTGCTCAGAGCCATTTGAACCATCTACTTGTCTTAATCTCTCTGAACTTGTGCTCTTTCTTAATGTATATAACAGTTCTCCAATTCTTATGCTACTTCTGCTTGAATAAGCTACAATAGTGTAATCTTTTGTATGTAACTTATCTAATCTTGTGGTAATGTGGTACTCAGTCACAGGATGTATAGCCTTTCAGAGCTCTCTAAATTCTCCAAACAGATGAGGAGCTCTTCTACCTTACTACTCTGTCCTCTAATAATTTGATGAAATTCCAAGATTTAAGACTTTGTAACTAAAAGTCTAAGATGCTAACCTTGCCTAGGGTATTGGATGAGACACAGGTGGCAGACAGTGGATGTTCTATCAGATATGGTGGACAGCTGCGAATACAAAATAAGCAGTCACGGACCAACGCAAAACTAAACAAAAATCATATCAACGCACTTTTAAAAGAATCCTTCTTAACAAAAACCTGGCTGTCACCCGATACAATTATTGGGGAATTTCAAATCGATCATGCAGCAATTTTATACCCTAACTATCAGTACATTTTAAATGTCCAAGTTAGGAAAGGGGTAATATTGTTTCTGATCATTATTTAACGCAAATAAAAGTAAAACTTCAGCCTCAGAAATTCTTTAAAACAAAAAATGTTTCCGAAAATTTGACACCTCAAATAACCCCAAGTCTAACAAGTGAACTTGACAAAAAAAACCACAGTTGGGAAAGCCTAGAAGAAAAGTTCATCAAAACAGCACAGAATTTAATTTTGCCTCGAAAGAAACAAAAACACCCTTGGCAGAACGCGAATTGTGAAACAGCAGTTAAATCTAGGCATGAGGCATTCAAAAATTGGAACTGCAGCAGAACTGAAAAAAAGCACAAAACCTTTCTAACCGTGAGAAAAGAAACATCTAAATTACTCCGACGAACTGAGAGAAACTACGAAAATGCTCAGCTTTTGGAAATCTAAAAAGATTTGCAAAAGAAGAATCCAAGGAACTTTTATAAAACATTCAAAACAAAAGTAACCGGTTACCAACCTCAAAGTCTTTGCTTCAAAAATGAAAACGGCAGAATGGCTCTTAACACCCAGGAAAATTATAAGGTACTTACTAATTATTTTGAAAAACAATTGAACTGTCCAGACCCAGCGAATAAATTCCAACCTCAGCAAACTAATAACACCAACCCTAGTCTAAAGCACCTGAGGAAATCGAAATAACTTAACAAATTAAGACACTTATAAACAATAAAGTATCCGAAGAAAACGGTATAATCGTAGAATTACTAAAATCACCTGGCCCTAACACTATAAAAGAGACCACTGAACTAATAGGACACATCTGGCAAACTGAGAAAATACCTTAGGACTGGAAATCTGCCCTAATTCATCCATTGCATTAAAAAGGGGATAGAACCGATGTGAATAATCACAAAGGAATCTTTCTCCCGGTCATATACAAAATTCTCTAGCAGTGTTTACTTTATCGAGCCCAAGAATAGCTAGAACCTAAAACTAGTGAATTCCAAGCGGGCTTTAGACCAAACGGATCCTGTCCGGAACAAATTCTTGCTTTAAAACTAATCCTCAGATACCAAAGGATTTCTAGTAACAATATTCTATGTACATTTGTGGATTTTAAAAAGGCTTACGACTAAGTTGATCGTGAATCTCTTTCCCATATTTTAAAGAAACAAGTGCAAGATAATAAAACTAACACTGCTTAAGGAAACGTTAACAGACACTAGATCTAGAATTAAATTTATGGGAGAGATTTCTGAACCATTTGAAATAAAGACTGGTGTTAGACAGGGAGATGTAATCTCTCCATTACTGTTTAACTGTGTTTTGGAAAAGGTAATTACAGAATGGCGAGAGCAAAATTCGATTCAAAATGTAGACAAATCAGTCAAGTTAGGTAGAAATGATATTAGAGTAGCTCGCCTTTGCAAATGATCTGGCAGTCTTAACTAGGGATGTTACCAAAGCTCAAAAACAAATTGAAATTCTGAAAGAAGTTTCGGAATAGGTAGGACTACAAATATCATTAAAAAAACGGAATACATGACATGCAACAAACAAGCACCAAAGTTTTTGAACACGAAATATCGAAAAATAAAAAGGGTATCTCAGTTTAAATACTTGGGGGAAATAATACAAGAGAACGGTCTGGAAAAAGCTCCAAATGAAGTTCGCTGTCAAAAGATGGCAACTGCATTCAGATTAACACGAAATATTTACAATAAAAAATCACTTTCTAAATTCAGTAAACTTAGACATTACAGCACTGTAATCAGATCTGAATGTCTTTATGGAGCAGAAACTTTAATTTTAAATAGGAAGAGGGGTATTGAAGAAATTCAAAAGAAAGAAAGAAAGATTATTAGGAAAATGTTAGACCCCAGAATTAATGATGGAGAAACTTATAGGCTGGATGGACACATTAAAAGAATGACACGCACTAGGTTGACAAAACAAATAATAGAATTCTACGAAAAGAGAAGTTAGGCCAAAACTGAGCGAATGAAAGCAGCCGGTATAACTTAGGCAGACCTTACAGATAGGAGAACATACAGACAAAATATATTTGATTGGAAAGTTGGTCAGAGGGAAATTAGAAAACGGACTGGAACACCGTGGTCTGACTAAAGAAAGAGACTTCATTCTGAAAGGATGAAACAAATTTGGGCACGAAGAAAGGCCAATCATCAAACGTGACATTGACGGATTGTACCTAGTGTGGTCCTTCAGGGCCCATATGTGATTAATAATAATTTGATGAAATAAGCTAACCTTACTTTTCTATTCATTATTAAACATTTTGTGGGGCTCTCCTGCTATTTTCACTTCTTTCAGAACACGGTGCCTGAATCTTGATTCTAACCTAAAAAAGATGCCCCTCTGACACCGATAACCACAGAGATCTTGCTATGTGTGACGGTGGCCTTCCGTATGTTATCTGCAAGAAGCTCAGCCAACCTATCTTTCCCTCTCCTATTCAGGTGTAGGTCATGTCTAGTATATCCCCATCTCAAAATTGTAGCAACAAGCACTGCACTCATATGAGATTTCGCTTCAGTCAGCAGAAACCTACTCAACGTATTGCTCACACGGATCACAGTTGTATTCACCCAGGTCTGGTCATGACGTTGCAGAACCTCCACAAAACTCTCATGTGTGCGTGTCTGTGTGTGTATTTCATCCAGATCGCCACTTATACAGCAATTACTGTTCTTAGGCATGTTGTTCCCTGCTCCACCAACTACAAGAACCTGATCCTCCTCGGTAAAATCTTTGCACAGATTACCTATGTCCTTTGTCATCTGGCTAAGGCTACAACATGGCTTCATAATACTTGTGACCTGGTACCCTGTCTCTAATTTATTCTGTACCATCTGGACTACACCACTCCCATGACTACTACTTAGCAGTAAGACTCTTTTTCTTTCTAGTCTCTTTCAATACCGATCTATATTGAGTTGCTTTGCTAGAAGCTCCTTGCACCCTACTGTGACCTACAGCTGGAAGAGGCCCTTCCCCTCCTACTTCATACAACAAGTCAAAATTGTGGGATACTGGTAGCTAAAATGTAGATGAACTTGAAGAGATGTTCCCTTTCACTCATTGCTTGTCGCCTTTACCCAGTTTCCAAGACCTTTTCCCCCTTAAACCTGTCTAGTTCCAATTTCTCTTGGTCTAATTCAGCTTGATGGGAACAAATTTTTGCCTTCTCTTCGGCGATTCTCCTGTCTTTCATGCAAAGCCTTAGCCTCGTTGAGTCCCGCAATCAGTTGCCCACTACAGTCGTCCAAATGAAGCTCCAAGCTACAGTCTATGCATGCCACTCACTCTTTGTCTATCCAAAGGAAACAACACCACTTCTCACGCATTGCAACACAGATTACACGGTTTAAAAGCAGAAATAAATCACTTAACACACTTTACACTACACGAATTTTCGTTTCTAATAAGCAGCAAAAATTAGGCCTACAGGTTAGCGCTTCAGGTGCACATAAAACGTAAAAAGTTATTTATTTCCGCTTACAACGACAACTTGGCACTCACTCAACTTCAGCATCCATTGAATTATGTTAACCACAACAGACTGAAACTTTATTGTACGTTAACAGAACGTAAACTACCGACAAGTGCGAAATATTCTAAATCAAACAAATTAAGGTTTATGCTACTTTCCGGAAATATGAACTTAGCAGTGAATGGACATGCTCAAATTAAATTGTTTGAGAGAAAAACCGAACAATTAAGCTAGATTCTCTAAGTTGTGCCAAAACGTAAACAAATGTGCTATTACAACCCCACCTCACGATCTTTTCGCGTTTTCTGTACTAATACCTACAGGAAAGCGTTCTCTTTTATAGTAACTTTAACAAAAGCGCTTATACATATCTTTAATGAGTAACTTGTATTAAGCTGCTATTAAAACCTAAATAACTTATCTTTACGAGAGCGCAAAAACGTTAATGTCCTGTCGGGTGCAGGGCTGCCAACTACCAGTCAAATTAGTGCCCAGCAGAGAATCAAAATTAAATTTCCTGAGCGTGACCGTGAAAACAGCTGAAGATTTCAAGAAAGTGATAGAAGTATCCGGACGTAAGCCATCTCCTTTGACTCAGGTCGGTGTTGTTAAACGAGAGATGTGAAACACTGACTCAAGTGACGCTACAAAATGCCCTTTCAAAACTCAGCCTGTTGAGATATTGTCTAAATGCAGCCACTCCCTGCTGCACTGTCAAACGACTCATCGCGGACGACAGGAAACTGGCATCATAAGGAGACAATGGCGATGTCACTCAGTGGATGGGCTGTTGAAACTGCCCGTATCTGCTTATAATGCTACGTTTAACTTCAGAATTTTGCTCTTATCTAGTGCTCAATAGCTCTGCAATTATCTTCTGTTCTCTCTAATCTAACAACGAACAGTTCTGTTCTTTATTCAGGATTTCCTTACTGTTTCCAGGCTAAATTACAAAGATTTACAAAGCTTGATTAAATTTCCCGTCCTGATGCTGTCACCTTCTTCAGTCTGCTGCTCCACAGTTATATATATACATGATAAGAGTACCATCGTTGTAATGTCACATCTAGAAGTTCGCGTAGACGTGATTATTATGTAATTATTGCGTCTGTTTCGTTCGAGCTACTTTTCCTTTCTCTTTGTAAATTTTGCATTTTGAAAAATTACTATATTCTTGGAACACTCCAGACGGCGATATTTTCACGTTCGATGCATCCAAGATATTTTCTTTAAGAAATACAAAGTACAATGTGTTCTTACAGGTTGATATAATCACGGTTCTGACATTAAAATCACTTTTTCTTGGGTTTCATAAACAACTAACTTTCGTGGTTCATTCCCCACGCCCTTCAAATGAAAACACGCCATTCCGTTACTTTGAAACAGTTGATATTGTAATGTAATCTGCTTGCTATATTATGCAACCTTCACTTGTGAGCCATCGCTAAAGGAGATGTCCATTTATTGAAAGTGATGATTCTGTCCGACGTCTTAGGATATAGCACATTCTCTGAAAAACTCCAATCCGGTAATTGATACACTGGCAGGAATCGTTGATACATTCCTGTGGTCTTTGTACATCATCAGTGGAGCTTGTATTCACCAAAGATTTCAAGTGTCCCCAGAAGCAACAAATCCAAGGGATTAAGATCGAGGGAACGAAATGGCCGACGTGTTGGACTTCCCTGACCAATCCGTTGCGCGTTAAATGTCTATGTATCACTCAAGAGTTCCAGAGTGCTCCCAGCAGTACAGCTAGCACGGTCAGTGTTCGCAAGGAGTGAGAAATAATGATCGAGCACAAATTTCACAAGTCCTACCTTTCTATAGTCGATGATGAGCAATACATGACGTGGTGTAAATGGCGATGAGACTGGACTGCAGAGGGCTGGATACGACGAGTAATTTGGACTGATGAATAGTGCTATACCTTGTGGCAGTGCGATGGAAGGGCTCTGACGTCGCGATAGTCTGAAGAACATTACCTGCGACGACGTGTGGTATCATCTGCGAAGTACGGAGGAGGTGGTGTTACGGTATAGGGCTGTTTTCCGTAATTAAGATAGGTGGGTGAGGGTCCTTATTGCGCTTAAGGAAATGCTAAATTCGGAAGGATATGAACACATTTTAGAGTACTGTTTCTGTGTGCAGCAGAGAAACAGTTCGAAGATGATGGTAGTTTTTATCAGCATGCCGACGCTCTCTGTTATAAAGTGGTATCTGTGAGGCATTGGTTTGTAGACATTTCTGAGATTCATTGGACAACAAAGGACTTAAGCTGAAGTTCTTATTGAAAATGAAATGAAATGATGGTATGGCATTTATGGCCAGGAAACTAGGCCGCCAATCTGCAAGTCCTTTCAGTTGACATCACACTGGGCAACTTGCATGTCGATGAAATGATGACGGAAATGGAAATAAGCGTTTGGCGTCATTGGCCGGGAGGCCCCTTACGGGGCAGGTCCGGCCGCCTTGGTGCAGGTCTTCCTACTCGTGCATTCGACGCCACATTGGGCGACCAGCACGGTGAATCGAACTGGGGCCATAGGACGGCGATCCGTCACTCTGACCACTCAGTTATCGGGGCGGACATGAAATGATGATGAGGACAACATGACGCCCAGTCCCCGAAAGGAAAAATCTCCGACACAGATTTGAATCGAACTTGGGCCTACTGTATGGCAGTCAGACATGCTAACCACTCAGCTAAGAGGGCGGACATGTTCTTATTGAGACATCTTGAAAACAACAAAACTGTGTACAGTGTCAGACTTAAGGGGGGATGTAATGGATTTTGATCCAAAAATGTTCTTGATTTAGACAGTTTAATCTATGTTCTGTGTGAATTTTATCGTGATAGCAGCTTTAGAAATGCCTTTAAATTGTTAAACTGGTTAACACTGCACTGGCGGCCGCTCCCACCTTTTCTGACATTTGGGAAACCTCTTGCTTCAGCGGAATTTGTGTCAGTGTGAATGCTATTTTCTTTCGATATCTTTGGCTGACACCTATATCTCTGGCTGACATCTATATCTTAGCATGAAAACTTTCTTAAATGTGGTTTATTTACGTTTTGACAATTCTAACACATATTAGTAGGTGGAAGGTTGAATTCGCAAACCTTTACGTGGAAATCAAGATTTATGCATAATGCGTGGTGGAAAAACTATGTTTAGGAAACGGAGGTTCTTCAGCATCGAAACTTGGGACAGGAGAACAGACTTATTTATTTAGAGCTTCTGTGTCAGGCTATAAAGCTTTCAAGTTCATGTGTTAGCTGTAACATTACGGAATGCATGATTGTTGTTGAAGAAAGAAGAGTGGGAATACATTTACACATCAAAAATAAGAGTTTGTGTTTGTGTGTGTGAGTGTGTGTGTGTGTGTGTGTGTGTGTGTGTGTGTGTAGCGAGTGAAGTGTTGTGAAACAATGTGTGTGTAGTGTGTGCAGTGACTGATAGTGAGGTATGAGTGAACAGTGTGGTATTACATTATTTAATAAGTTATTTGTAAAAAAAGTATTTTATACCAGGAGTAAATCTAATGATTGTCTCCAACTAAAAGTCTGTAAATATGTGTGTGTACGAATTAATTTATTTCAATTTGATCAAAATTTTTAAATACTTTGACGTGTCCTATATCCTTGTAAAAAGAGATCTACGGGTGAATAAAGCTACTTCTACTACTACTAATACTATGAAATTTTCAGGAACTGTTCGCAAGGCATTGCTGTCTCCCTGGAACTAAAAAGTTTGAGATACTGCAATTACACTCTGATTTTTAGATGACTGTATGTAGAAACAAAAGTTAAATTTGGATGTGCAAAATTAAAAACTTTTTTAATCATACAGTTTTGTACCATAAATTAATAACTGTAGTTCTGTGGTCTTATAACCTTCTCAGGACAATACAATAAATTTTTTCAGATTAATTGCATGATTAGAATTTGAGTTATGGCTTTTTATAAAAAAGACAATAAAAAATTAAAAATTCAGATTTCTGGCAAAATATGAATCCTGCATATTTATAATATTTTTCCGTTAAAACATGGCTCTTTTTCTCTTCACATGCCAAATTTTAGACTTGTGCATTAGTAAATATGGCTGTAATGATTCCTTAAATAAATGTTTACATTTTACATTACATCCCCCCTTAAACACGTTAACGTCCTTATTGGTCTGTTACGCTGTGGTGGAAGTTAAGTAAGTTACTTTTAATTAGATCATTTATCTATACAGGCCCAGTAATAAGGAAGCTACGGTCGACGATTCGAAATATTTGCTTTCTCTGTTACTCTTCAGGGACTCCTTTAATGACCATGATGAGAGATGATGGCTTGGTGAAAGTTCTGAAGCGAAACTAGCAGCCGGCCTGTGTTACGAACATCCTGGACCCTTCCAATTCGTTATGAAGTGCGGTGTTCCTGTATTCATTAAGATAAGTGTCAGTGAGTTACCCAAAGATGTAGCTTTCTATTAGCCTAGGGTTCCCGTAACAACAGCAAATGAAAGACAAGAAGCTTATACTTTTCTAGTGCCTCAACCTTATTTTACTTCCTGTGACCAGTCTTGCTTGACTTTTAGTTTCTCTTTGAGGAAGTATTAGTAGACATCTGTCACATGTAACTTACGTTTCAGGTTAATATTTAATCACACACTTACACCCAATATTTCTAGCCACCATCAATGAAGGTTATAACTGAATGAATAAAAAAAAATAAGTAAATAATTTGTATGTTATGTTCTTACAACATGTAAATATACCACGATGACCAGTAACAAAGATACCGTGCATACCCTGTTAAAGACTTTGTTATCATTTTAAACGAATGAAATGTGTTATACTGCAAACAGAGCATGCTTAGCCTAAGTGATTATCATACATAGCAACTACCGTAGAAATCTAGTCTACATTCTGTTCGCTGCAATTATTGTACCATAACAATGGGCAAAGTTTTGACAAAGGTATTACTTTGTAAGAACACAGCACCACAGCTGCTCATTCTTAAATGCTATAACACGGGTTAATATGCAACAGATAACTCTGTAGAGTGCTGCCATTAGTGGTGGAAAACACAAGTACGTACATTACACCTGAGCTGGTCACAAAGCTATGTAGTTTCTAGGTAGAATATCATGTTTATGGATATCTTGGAAACTTTCCCCTATTGCCTAACTGAATGCATGTCGATATAAGTAAGTTAATTTACCGACCATTCTGTAAAAAGGTTAAAGTTTATTAAAATGTTCTTCAGCCACTGGAAAGCAAAAAGAGTTGTTTCCGTAGATTAAAGGATAGCTTTGGGGCAGCACACATACATATAGAAACTAGTGTAATAATTGAAATTATAGGTTGGTTAGTTGGTTGATTTGGGGGAGGTATGAAACAGCGAGGTTATCGCTCACATCGGATCAGGGAAGGATGGGGAAGGAAGTCGGCTGTGCCCTTTCAAAGGAACCATCCCGGCATTTGCCTAAAGCTATTTAGGGAAATCGCGGGAAATCTAAATCAGGATGGCCGGATGCGGTTTGGAACCGTTGTCCTCCCGAATGAGAGTGCAGTGTGGCAACCACTGCGCCACCTCGCTCGCTGAAACTGAAAAAAAAAACAAGTCTCAAGTAATTAAACCAGGAACGTTTATTAATGATTTATTAAACAACGACCATCTTTTATTTCCGAATATACATGTATGAGGTTGGCGGATAAGATCGTAACGTTATTGTTTTTCATGTTGGAATTTCCCTTGCTATGGGTCTATTTATCGATGGCCATTTTTATTCGTAGTTCACTGTTGCCATTTGGATTTACATGTTGTCATTTTATCATTTGGAGATAACAGATGGAACTGTGGACGCTAGAAAATGGAGTGACAACTGGAGAAATCGGAACATTTCCGACGTATTTTTGTGTTTGAGTTCAGTGGAGGGGTAACAGTAACAGAGGCAGCCATAAAAATTTGCGCTGTGTTTGGGGATAATACTTTCGGACAGAACACTGCAAGGAACTGGTTTTCTCGTTTTAAGGCGGATCGTTTTGAAATTAGTTACTCTACCCATTCAGATAGATCATAGATCGTTTAAACCCATCAATCCACAACGATCTACGTCAGTGTACCCGAGAACTGGCAAATGTGATGAACTGTGATCATTACACCATCGTGCAAGATTTGCAAGCAATGGGGAAGGTGCTAAAATCGGGCGAATGGGTGTCGCATGCTCTAAGCTAAAATCACGCAAATCATCAGGTGGTCATATGTGCATCTCTGCTTGCTCTCCATCAATTGGCTCGTGAACAACAGCGACCATTCTTATCTTAGACGCGGTGTGGAGCACCACGAATTGCTTCCCCGAGGTGGAACCATCACTGCTGACATTTACTGTGAACAACTGAGGCGTCTAGCGGGCGTAAAACAACAACAACGACCAGGAAGACTGTGTGACGCGATGCTACTCCACGACAACGCCAGCCCGCATTCTGATAGACTGACAAAAAGCACTATACAGCAGTTGGATTGAGAAGTCATTCTGCACCTGTCATATTCACCTGATATTGCGCCCTCAGACTTTCGTTTTCTCCGCTCTCTATCGAAGAACCTTCAAGGAATTTCATTTCCGGATGAAAATATCCTCAGAACATGCCTCGACGACTTCTTCAGCTCAAAGGCACATGTTTTCTACAGTCGCAGACATGGAAGGCTACCCCAGCGTTCACAGACTGTTGTAAATATTGAAGAACACTTGATTATTGATGACTAAAGTCTCTGTTATGCATCTTTCTTTCTTTCTTGGGGCCTTTAGGCCCCTTCAACACTGCGTCGGCCGTGTTACTATTGAGTTGGCTGTGTTAGTTACAGAGGGTGGTCGGATTCCCTTCCTGCCGCCACCGTGAACTCCCCGGGACAGAATTAGTGTACCCAAGATGTCTGCGTCTAGTGTAAGCCTCTTAATTGTGCGAATGCTTTTCAAATGTCTGCGAGTCGTGTAACGAAGGCAGAAAGTGGGAAACAACCCGGTATTCACCTAGCAGGATGTGGAAAACACGCTAAAAACCACATTCAGGTTGGCTGGCAGACCGGCCCTCGTCGTTAATCCGCATGGCGGATTCGATTCGGGGCTGGCGCGCCTACCCGAGTCCACGAAGCAGCGCATTAGCGCTCTCAGCAATCCTGGTGGCTCAAATTCTCTGTTATGTGTCTCTGTTGCGTTTATAGTTTATGAAAAAACGCTACGCACTTATGCACCAACCCAATAACGTTGTTTTTAAATACACTCCTGGAAATTGAAATAAGAACACCGTGAATTCATTGTCCCAGGAAGGGGAAACTTTATTGACACATTCCTGGGGTCAGATACATCACATGATCACACTGACAGAACCACAGGCACATAGACACAGGCAACAGAGCATGCACAATGTCGGCACTAGTACAGTGTATATCCACCTTTCGCAGCAATGCAGGCTGCTATTCTCCCATGGAGACGATCGTAGAGATGCTGGATGTAGTCCTGTGGAACGGCTTGCCATTCCATTTCCACCTGGCACCTCAGTTGGACCAGCGTTCGTGCTGGACGTGCAGGCCGCGTGAGACGACGCTTCATCCAGTCCCAAACATGCTCAATGGAGGACAGATCCGGAGATCTTGCTGGCCAGGGTAGTTGACTTACACCTTCTAGAGCACGTTGGGTGGCACGGGATACATGCGGACGTGCATTGTCCTGTTGGAACAGCAAGTTCCCCTGCCGGTCTAGGAATGGTAGAACGATGGGTTCGATGACGGTTTGGATGTACCGTGCACTATTCAGCGTCCCCTCGACGATCACCAGTGGTGTACGGCCAGTGTAGGAGATCGCTCCCCACACCATGATGCCGGGTGTTGGCCCTGTGTGCCTCGGTCGTATGCAGTCCTGATTGTGGCGCTCACCTGCACGGCGCCAAACACGCATACGACCATCATTGGCACCAAGGCAGAAGCGACTCTCATCGCTGAAGACGACACGTCTCCATTCATCCCTCCAATCACGCCTGTCGCGACACCACTGGAGGCGGGCTGCACGATGTTGGGGCGTGAGCGGAAGACGGCCTAACGGTGTGCGGGACCGTAGCCCAGCTTCATGGAGACGGTTGCGAATGGTCCTCGCCGATACCCCAGGAGCAACAGTGTCCCTAATTTGCTGGGAAGTGGCGGTGCGGTCCCCTACGGCACTGCGTAGGATCCTACGGTCTTGGCGTGCATCCGTGCGTCGCTGCGGTCCGGTCCCAGGTCGACGGGCACGTGCACCTTCCGCCGACCACTGGCGACAACATCGATGTACTGTGGAGACCTCACGCCCCACGTGTTGAGCAATTCGGCGGTACGTCCACCCGGCCTCCCGCATGCCCACTATACGCCCTCGCTCAAAGTCCGTCAACTGCACATACGGTTCACGTCCACGCTGTCGCGGCATGCTACCAGTGTTAAAGACTGCGATGGAGCTCCGTATGCCACGGCAAACTGGCTGACACTGACGGCGGCGGTGCACAAATGCTGCGCAGCTAGCGCCATTCGACGGCCAACACCGCGGTTCCTGGTGTGTCCGCTGTGCCGTGCGTGTGATCATTGCTTGTACAGCCCTCTCGCAGTGTCCGGAGCAAGTATGGTGGGTCTGACACACCGGTGTCAATGTGTTCTTTTTTCCATTTCCAGGAGTGTAGTTCATACAGTTGCTCAGAATACTGTATTAATGTGTCATGATTTTGTTCTGTGTCATACAACTAAGCTCCTAAATAAATGGTCTCACAGTTTGATGTAATTATCTTTCTTTGACAATAACGTGTCAATGTAACTGTTGTGACGTGGTTCTTTTTCTCATACATTTCCACTGAACAGATACGTAAATTAGATTGTAATATTTTGTTTAATTCCCTTGCTTGATTCAGACAAATAATTTTTACAATCATATTTCCTTTCAATGACTATAGACATGTAATTATTTGGATTTTACAAAGATCTGAAAAATAAATCTCGCCAAATTGAAAAACTTTAAGATAGATTTTGTACAGATAAAACAAAATTCGTAAAATGGTCAAATTTGTAACAAAGTTAAGACCGTGTGTCGCGAAGAAACGCTCGTTCAGCTCGTATTTTTGGGAGACTGATTTAACTGTACTAGCTTTATACTTACAGCCACAATGTTTCCCTCGTTGGTGTGTAGCTTCATGAAAGTTAATATCCCATTTTCCGAATGGTTCATCTCAGAAAAATATGATTGATATTAAAATTAAGGGGTAAAGGTTACAAAATTCCATACAAGTGAAAATTAAACGTCTCAGTAAATATTTTTATAAAGTTATGTTACAAAAACTGCAAAAACTACCACGAGGCTTCTTGCTTTTACTATATCGAGGAACAGTGAATGGAAGAAACCTAGAAAATCGTGTATGGATAACTAAAACTAAATAAGCTGCAGATGATGGCTACTTGCTGGAGCTAGCAGAAATAGAAAAAGTTACGTAACATCTAATAAAAGATGCCTCGGGTTACAATGTGGGCCTGCATCACAGATACTACTGTTATGGGTTTATGCTGTGCAGCAAGGCTTGTAACGGAGTGAAAGGACTGTTATTTCTACTGGAAAAATTACACAAACAGAAATACTCTGACGGAGACAGAAACCACAACGCGAAGAAGGAGTTGTGCGACATAAAAGAAAGTTAGTAGGCGTGTTTTTACATCTAAAATATGATGTTTATTCAAATTTCATGCCAATCACATAAGAGTGATATTAGTAGTGCCACTGTGTGGATGCAGATCAGCCTTTGCTTTAAATACGCGCTGTAACGGTCGTGAGTGTTAGTTACTTTTGAAATTGTACGTGGTGAGTTGATGTTAGTCAAGAATGCCTTTAAGGCGAGAAATACGTCATTGTCAACACCTCACTGAGTTTGCACGAGTCGTGTAATAGGTCTACAAGAAACTGAATGTTTCTTCTGCGATATTACATAAAGACTTGACAGGAATGCCACTACTGAACATTCTTGCTGGCAGCGGTGGTCACGAAAAGACCGGACTCTGGACGGCCACGTGTCACTACCGACAGACAAAACCATCGTGTTCGGCATGTGGCAGCCAGACGCTCTGTGATGTGCTTTCCGCTGACCACGCCCCACCACCGTTTGCTACTTCAGTGGTGTAAAGTGAGAGCTCACTGGACGGCAGGATGGAGGTATGTTGTGTTTTCTAATGAAAGCTGGTTCTTTCTCGGTGCCAGTGATGGCCGTGTGTTGATTAGTAGGAGACCAGTTTCGGGTCTACAGCCAACCAGTCTGAGTGCTAGGCACACTGGATGTACAACTGGAGTTACGGTCTGGGGTGCGATTTCGAATGACAGCAGGAACATTCTCGTGATCATCACAAGCACCCTGCGTGTCGACTTGTTGCCATTGGCTGTTCGATCACCAGAGCTGTCACCAATCGAGCGCATGCGCGACATCGTCAGACAACAACTATCCAGCGTCATCCACAAACAGCATTAACTACCCTTGTAGAGACCTACCAAGTGCTACGGGTATTGAACTCCATCGCACAAATTGACATCCGGTATCTGTACAACGCAATGAACGCACGTTTGCAAGCTTGCATTTGACACTCTGGCGGCTACACTGGTTATTAATGTACCAGCATTTCGCATTTGTAATGGCTTATCTCGTGCTAACATTAATTTGTGATCTTGCTATTTAATCACCTAAATATGTTACTTAGACAAATGTATTCCCTAAATTTCATTACTCTACATAAATTATTTGTGGGTGTTGTGAATTGTTTTCTGTGAGTGTAGTTTACGTTGTTGCCATAGTCTTCACTCAGAACACTTGTTTAGTGCAACTCTCCACGCTGTTCTGTGCAAGGCTTTTCATTTCTGCGTAACACCTGGAACGTATATCTCTTTTAATCTGCTTACTGCAGTCGTGGCTTGGCCTCCCGCTTTAGTTCCCCTCCCCCTCTCTTGCCCCCTTCCCTCCCCCCCCCCCCCTCACAGTCCCCCACATTACCAAATTGACTATGCCTCAGGACGAGCCCTCTCAACTGATTGCTTTTTGATACATAATTAACACGGATTCAGAAGATATCGTTCTAGCTCTTTATTCCCATGAAGTAATGAGTGCTGTCGACAAGGGATCTCAGATCGATTCCATACTCCTAGATTTCCAGAAGGCTTCTGATACCGTTCCTCACAAGCGCCTATTAATCAAATTGCGTTCATCTACATCTACATCTACATTTATACTCCGCAAGCCACCCAACGGTGTGTGGCGGAGGGCACTTTACGTGCCACTGTCATTACCTCCCTTTTCTGTTCCAGTCGCGTATGGTTCGTGGGAAGAACGACTGTCGGAAAGCCTCCGTGCGCGCTCGAATTTCTCTAATTTTACATTCGTGATCTCCTCGGGAGGTATAAGTAGGGGGAAGCAATATATTCGATACCTCATCCAGAAACGTACCCTCTTGAAACCTGGCGAGCAAGCCACACCGCGATGCAGAGCGCCTCTCTTGCAGAGTCTGCCACTTGAGTTTGCTAAACATCTCCGTAACGCTATCACGGTTACCAAATAACCCTGTGACGAAACGCGCCGCTCTTCTTTGGATCTTCTGTATCTCCTCTGTCAACCCGACCTGGTACGGATCCCACACTGATGAGCAATACTCAAGTATAGGTCGAACAAGTGTTTTGTAAGCCACCTCCTTTATTGATGGACTACATTTTCTAAGCACTCTCCCACTGAATCTCAACCTGGCACCCGCCTTACCAACAATTAATTTTATATGATCATTCCACTTCAATCGTTCCGCACGCATACTCCCAGATATTTTACAGAAGTAACTGCTACCAGTGTTTGTTCCGCTATCATATAATCATACAATAAAGGATCCTTCTTTCTATGTATTCTCAATCATTACATTTGTCTATGTTAAGGGTCAGTTGCCACTCCCCGCACCAAGTGCCTATCCGCTGCAGATCTTCCTGCATTTCGCTACAATTTTCTAATGCTGCAACTTCTCTGTATACTACAGCATCATCCGCGAAAAGCCGCATGGAACTTCCGACACTATCTACTAGGTCATTTATAGAATTTCTAACACTTATACTCATATTCGATGTAAAAATCTACTCTTTTTCGGGGAAGAATTTTATATGGAGTATCGTCTCAGTTGTGTGACTGGATAGGTGACTTCCTCTAAGAGAGGTCAGAGTTCGTAGTGATAGACGGTAAATCATCGAGTAGAACAGAAGTGATATCTGGCGTTCCGCAAGGTAGTGTCATAGGCCCTCTGCTGTTCCTTATTTACATGAATGATCTAGGTGATAATCTGTGCAGCCTCGTTAGATTGTTTGTAGATGACGCTGTAATTTACCGTCTAGTAAAATCATCACACGATCAATTCCAATTACAATATGATGTAGAGAGAATTTCTGTATGGTGCAAAAAGTGGCAATTCGCACTAAACAAAGAAAAGTGCGAGGTCATCCACATGGGTACTAAAACAAAACCGATAAAATTTGGGTATACCATAAATTGCACAAATCTAAGGGCTGTCAATTCGACTAAATACCTACGAATTACAATTAAGAGCGACTTAAATTGGGAAGGCCACATAGATAATACTATGGGGAAGGCGACACAAGGACTGCGCTTTGTTGGCAAAACACTTAGAAGATGCGACAAACCCACTAAAGAGACAGCCTACATTTCACTTGTCCGTCCTCTGCTGGAATACTGCTGCGCGGTGTGGGATCCTTACCAGGTGGGATCGACAGAGGACATCGAGAAAGTGCAAAGAAGGGCATCACTTTTCGTGTTATGGCGCAATAGGGGTGAGAGTGTCACTGATATGATACGCGAGTTGAGGTGGCAGTCACTGAAACAAAGACTGTTTTATTTGCGGCGACATATATTTACGAAATTTCAATCACCATCTTTTTCTTCCGAATGCGAAAATATTTTGTTGACACCCACCTACGTAGGGAGAAATGATCATCATAATCAAATAAGAGAAATCAGAGCTCGAACGGAAAGATTAAGTGTTACTTTTTCCCAACCAGCATTCGAGGGTGGAATGGTAGAGAAGTAGTAAGAAAATGGTTCGATGAACCCCCTGCCAGGCACTTAAGTGTGAATTACAGAGTAACGATGTAGATATAGATGTTAGTCAAATTGTATCACTGTAGCACACGTTTCTTTTCTCCCATGCGCGATTCAGTAGCACATTATTAGTTATTCGATCTACCCACAAAATCTTCAACATTCTTTCGTGGCACCACATTTTAAAAGCCTCTGTTCTCTTGTTGTCTGAACTGCACATCCTTATTGTTTCACTTCCGTACAAGGCTACACTCCGGATAAATACCTCCAGAAAAGAATTTCTAATACTTATACTCATATTCGACGTTAAAAATCTTCTCTTTTTCGGAGAAGAATTATTGCTGCATTTTATATCCTCTCTACTTTGGCCGTCAACAGTAGTTTTGCTGCCCAAACAGGAATAATCATCTATTACTTTTGGTGTCTCATTTCCTAACCTATTTCTCTAAGCATCACCTGATTTTGCTCAAATTTGTTCCATTATTCTAGTTTTACTTTTCTTGTTACTCGTTTTGTAATCTCTTTCATGACACTATCCATTCCGTTTAGTTAATTTTCTAAGTTATTTGCAGTCTCTGGCAGAATTAAAATGCAGGTTAAATTCTCCCTGAACTTTAAATCCCGGTCGAAACTTCACCTCGGTTTTCTTCAGAGTGTGCTAGTTGCACAGATTGAAAAATAGAGACGTGGCTCTCTCTCTTCTCAATTTCTGCATCCCATTCATGGCCCTTTGACTCTTATAAAACCAATCTGGTTTCTGAACGCGTTTTAGAAAACTTTTCGATCTCTATATTGTACTTCTGCTATCTTTAGAATACCGAAGACTGCAGTCCATGGTCAAAGCTTTCTCTGAAACTTCAAGTGCTAATATCTAAGTTTACCTTCCTTCAAACTCTCTATTAAGGTGAGTCGTAGTATCAGTATTAATCTTATCCGACATTGCTTCTAACAGATTTTCTATTCGTCAGTACGTCTGTGTAGTCGGTGTTTTCCAGTCATGTCTTTTTAAATACTTGGTTCCGTAATTTTGACACCTGCAAGTACCTGACTTCTGTGGAGTTATGAAAACCACATACCGTTTCTTCTCATCGCTACAGTGGCTAGACAGGTCTGTGAAAAAAAGTTGGACAGTGTAAATATTGGGACTTTGTACGGGCGCTGATGACCGCGCAGTTGAGTGAGCTCCCCACAAACCAAACAACATCATGAACTTTTCATGGCTACATTAAAGACGGAAATATCCGTATCAACTTCGCTTTCTAAAATTCTGGTATCATAGGTTTAAAAGGCACGAATTCAGCGGCGATTAGTAGTTTCGAGGTGGTCACAGTATTTAGAGCTCAGGATTTATCCGTTTTCAGCATGAAACCAGTTTCTGCCTTATGTAGAAGTTCGTGATTTCACACCCAAATGAGGAAATGCCATGTCGGTTAAGCAGGAGTGTTGCACCATTATTGGTATAAGGGGCAGTCAAATGAAAACGAGGCAGATGGAGAAAAACAAGTAAACGGTTTATTATTGAAAAATTTATCGCCACAACTGTTAATACATTAATCCCACTGTGAGACAAGATGGCCAATGCGTCCATTGAAAAATGTTTGCAGTTGACTACGAGCCCACATGTTGCCAAGCTTGTTTCGACTACGCTATAAAAGATTCGCTGGGAAGCCCTTACACATCCTCCATTCAGTGCCAATCTCTTACCATTAGATTTTCATATTTTTGGAGACCTGAAGAAGGAAGCTATGCTTGCCCGGGTACTGTCAACGTTCCGTTTGCGTACTTCTTTTTAATCTGTCTTGTTTTCATTTGACTGTCCCTTATACTTTGTGCTGTATAGCATATTAAAGCTATGTGGAAGATTTTCGTACGATAGAATGTTATGGCGACTAAAATTCTGTTTATTTTTAAAACTAGTTATGTAACGTGTGGATAGTTAAGCACGGTCGTGCACCATTTTGTACCTTGAAACGGATGAAGATCTCCTACCAAAGTGATAATTGTAAATGAAATGAGTTTCTGTAAAGTCTTGGCAATATTCCTTGTCTTCAAAATATGTGTTAGCTGCCAATAGCTTCTACTTCAAAATGTTTTCAGCTTGTAACTGGTTCTTCATAATACTTTATCTTAATTCTATTTCACTTGCTGATTATTGGTTGGCAGTAGAGTAATGCTGTAATACACAGTATATTGAATACTTTACTGCTTGGTCTTATGCTCAGATTGAGCAACGTGTGAAATGCTATAACACTGCCTCACCTTTCTCATTTCTGTCTCGCTCTCATGTTCTTCGATTCTTATAGTTGCAATCTCATTATCATACAAGTTTTATATAACCTTCCTCTTAACATATTTTTCTGATAGGTTCAGAACTTATAAAAGGAGAAAGGCTGGCGACAAGAAGGGCATCCGGCCACCCTCTACAACTAACAATGAAAATCTACAAATTAATATGCCGACCCCGTAAAGATACGGGATAAGGGACGGGAAAAAGAAAGAAAAGGTAGCAGAAGAGGCATGGAATAATGTCGTTATGTTTTGATACATCAGAGCAATAGATACTTTCTTCAAAGAATTCTCTTTATAATGAAGCTAACTTCAAAAATCGTGAAAAGATGAATGTAAAAAGCACAGGGGTTGTACAAATATATGGAAAACATCCATAAATGCATGTTTGAAGATAAATGTAGGTGCTAGCCAAACCTGCAGTTTGCGCTATTGTATTTGCCCACGAACAGCACCTGTGCAGTATCCTGAATACATTGCAAGTGTCACTTGGGCTCAGAACAGTGTTTTGTGTAGTCGTGTCTCCTAGTTAAGTGAACTCGAAAGTGGAAAAATTGTTGGTGCTCGTATAGTAATGGTAGGTGTTTCTGTAACCAAAGTAGGTATTTCTGTAACCAAGGTAGGTGTTTCAAGAGGTACAGTACCAAAATTTACACTGAAGTGCCAAAGAAAATGGTATAGACATGCGTATTCTGATACACAGATACGTAAACAGGCAAATACGGCGCTGCGGACCGCAATGCCTATATAAGGCTACAAGTGTCTGATGCAGTTGTTAGATCGGTTGCTGCTGCTACAATGGCAGGTTATCAAGATTTAAGTGAGTTTGAACATGGTGCTATAGTCGGTGCACGAGCGATGGGGCACAGCATCTCCGAGGTAGCGATAAAGTGCAGGTTTTCCCGTACGACCATTTCACGAGTGCACCGTGAATATTAGAAATCCGGCAAAACTTCAAATCTCCGACATCTCTGCGGCAGGAAAAAGATGCTGAAAGAACGGGACCAACGACGACTGAAGACATATGTTCAACGTGACGTAAGCGCAACCGTTCTTCAAATTTCTGCACATTTCAATGCCGGGCCATCAACAAGTGTCAGTGTGGAAACCATTCAATGAGACATCATCGATATGGGCTTTCGGAGCCGGAGGCCCACTCGTGTACCCTTGATGACTGCGCGATACAAAATTTTACGCCTCACCTGGGGTCGTCAATACCGACACGGACTGTTGATGAATAGAAACGTGTTACTTCACTTCGTGGAGGAAATACGACTTGAAATACACACATCTGTGAGATATAATCACGATCGTACCCAGCTCACTTCTCACTTCGGGCTAGGAAAGCACTCACCCATCTCTTTCCTGGTCGCTTCATAGTACCTGAAGCAATTGTCTGCTGGCCTGCAGGTTCGCCTGATTTGACACCACCAAAAATTTTTCTGTGGGTAAACTCAGACATGAAACCAAGTTCTACCGTCCCAAGAGGATTTAAGGATTCGCACTGTTGCAGCATCTAAGCTGATATCGAAGAAATCTCTTCGGTCTGTACAGGAATTCTTGCACCAGAAACTACAAATGGGTATTACAGTAGACGACAATGATCGAATTAGAATTTAAAGCATTTTCCATTATCACATCATTTTCTAATTTCCTTTTGCTTTAAATGCGAACAATTTAGGTTAGACTTTACCGTGACTGTTATTGACATTAAATGAAAAAACAAGATTACTCTTACCAGTCACTGTTTATTTATCTCCGCGACACGTTTCAAAGGTTTAAACCTCCATCATCAGGTGGATTTACATTTGTTAATAAGACATTTGTGTGTGCGTTGTGTTACGATTTTTTGGAGGAACTAGTGGCACTGTCTCCAGTGTTCACCGGTTCCTTTCACAGTCGTAACACATGACATGTTTATTGTCATATTTTGTAAACAAACATGCTTGCTTGCTGTTGCTGATGTAATTTTGCAACGTAAGAGTGTATCTTTTCATTAAACATATGATACATTGTTATTGGTTCAAACGGCTCTGAGCACTATGAGACTTGACATCTGAGGTCATCAGTCCCCTAGACTTAGAACTACTTAAACCTAACTAACCTAAGGACATCACACACATCCATGCCCAAGGCAGGATTTGAACCTGCGACCGTAGCAGCAGCGCGGTTTCGAACTGAAGCGCCTAGAACCGCTTGGCCACAACGGACGTAATTATTATTTAGCATTATTTATATCTGAGTTCCCTGTTTTACAAATCTACAACATTTTTGAAGTACAACACTCTTTCAAGTCTCTGGAAGAGCTGTTACCGCAGTCAACGAGTGAATCGTTCTTAGATGTCACATCCTATGCCTTCTAGCTAGTGTCGTGTATCGATCCAACGACATCTTGTTAAGTGTGATACGTTCAAGTCAGAAATTAAAATTTTCTCCAGAAGTCTGCTTTTGTAGTTAGACTCACTTAGCTGCTGCAGACGGATTTGTCCCATTGTGACGCAACAGTTTCTCATACCAACACTAACCTCCCCAGGAGGCAGCGATCTGGTTCAGTTTTAAAACAGAAATATCCTAAGTCTTGAATATTGTAATATCTGCGAAAATAGTAATCGGATTTTGTAGACGGAAACGCCATTGAATTTTTCTCCTTTCAAACGAAGATACTTGCAGCACAAATTACTGCAGTTGCATTTTAGGAAGACAATTTGATACCAACATCTCTGTAATTAATGGAGCTATGAAAAGAGGTAATATGTAATTTACTGAGCTCTTTTCCGCAATTGAGTCTGATGAAAACGTATCTTAAAGTGTTCACAACATATCTGACTTTTTAAAAAAATTTCTAACCTATCCACCCAATAAAGGTATCCAATATTACGCACTTCGACCCGTAGAATGCCAGTTCTCCTTTTCGTGATTACTACATCCTCCTGAGTAGTATCCCTCCACCCCCCCCCCCCCCTCACTCCTCCGCCACTTCCCCCCCCCCCCCCCCCCCGTTCCTTTGCAGGAGATTCGAACGAAGTATTTTATTGAAGAGTGTGTTCTTCGAAAAAAGAAGTTTTTTGCATCATCTGTTTCTCATTTCTGTTTTATTCTTGTTTTAGAACTACGTTTTGCCTGTGTAGCCATTCCCACACCAAATCTTTAACAGCCATACAGTCTCATGTGCAGTCTGTTGTTGGCTTGTCTTCACAGCAGCAGCCATAGTATTCGGTTCAATACAGATAGTAGCACACAGACAAGCCAGAGCTGTGGACCTCGTTGCAATTAAAGTATTTCAAGAGGAAGTCATCATCATCATCATCATTCAACCATCCAGTACATATTCATATCCTCGGGAGATAAGATACTGATTGTCGTTACCAGTTGCTTTCACCTGGTCCCTGTGCCTACATAGAGTAGCGCCACAACTATTTCTTTCATGGCTGAGTAAATGCCACTACTGCAGCTAATGCAAGGAACAGGTCAGATCGGAGCCGGTCAGAAGCAGTTACAACAGAGGCTAACTACTGATATGGCAAGTGCTGGCTCCAAGGCATTGGGTTGCTCTCTACATGCTGCAACCGAGCGGTGGCACCAGGGGTGTAGTACCACTGACGCGGCAGAAACGCAGAGCCACTGCGGCCTGGGTGACCTAGTTGCTTCACATCCGAGCCGTGATTTCTTGTGTCTTACGTGACAGAAACCGATACTGTAGCAAATCAAGGATACGCAAAACCCTTATGAATACTCGTCATTTTAACTGATGCTGTAGCAAGACATGGATAGTCAAAGTTCTCATTAATACTCGTCATTTTAAGCCAAAGGTATCGCAGAATGGCAGCCGCTAGTCCTGAGGGGATACCTACGACTAGGGCGACCAACATCTGATCGTGTTTTTAAGGGAGATGGCCAGCATCTGACCATCATTTTAAGGTCACTTGCTAGTGAATCTGCTTCAAAAATTCGAATTTTTTCCGTCTTAAATCAATATTTAGAGTTTTTTGAACAAAATGGTGGTTAAATGAATCGATTCGGACATCGGGAACATCTTTAAAAACAAATTTCAATATATGTCGGTATACGGCAACGACCGTGTTTCCGCTGCGGTCGGATGTCAAATGCCTCCAAAGGGTTTGCAAATGTGTTGGAAAATATGCCTTATGGAAGAACTGTAAAATTTGAGAAGTTAGAGTGTGTTGGTCATGTCTAAAACAGGATGAGCACACGTTTACGTAAGCTAACAAAAGATATGAAGGGCGAAAACTCATTGATAGCAAACCAATTGGTGGTCGGGGTCTTCTTACTAAGGAAGAGATGGACAAACTGCAGCTCTATTATGGTTCAGCCATAAGAAGGAATCGAGACAATATTGAGGCCATGTAGAAAGCAGTATGGGCTCTCTTTTTCCATAAAGCTTCTACGGATGACCATCCGCAGCATGCTCTCTGCGACACTGGTGTAGACACATGGTGTGGATACAAAAAAGCAACAGCAAATGGTGAGCCTTATGCACACCATCACTCCCTGCCATCTGAGATACTGGAAGTAATTAAGCCTACATACAGGGACCTAAGTGACGCTAAGCTATTGTCACGGTGCTCACATGGGAAGACAAAATATTAATGAATGTTTCAACCATGTGATATGGGACCGCCTGCCTAAAACTGTGTTGGTTTCAATACCATGAGATTAGGTGTATTAGATGCAGTTATTTGCCTTAATGATGGGGCAGGTAGCAGATGTGATGTTTTAGAGTTGTTGGGACTAACCCCTGGTTTCAATATGAGACAAGCACTGATGGCAACTGATACCTTGAGAGTGACCGAAGGAGTGCTTGTGGCAACTAAAGAGGCCAGAATAGCAAAGAGGAGCAAGAAAAGGAAGAGAGAAGATGAGAAACACACAAACCAAGAATATTATGCAACTGGAGGGTTTTAAGACCAACAGAGGTGAGTAACAGATGAAATACACCTTTAAACTGAATTTCCTAAGAATCAAATTTTCTGACATGTTTATTTTATGAACAAAAAACTATTTGAGCTAGAGGTCTGAAATTTTTTGTGATATTTCAGGCTACCATTTGGATAAAAGTAGACTACAGAACCAACTTACTTTCACCAGGAGGAAAAATTCACCCTTATCAATTATAAAAAAAACTACCTTAATTTTAAAAGTTTAATTTTATAGTATAAAAGCTATTGATTGAAATCATTTGATTGTAGTCTGCTGTTTAGATGTCATAAATGTGTGCAGAAAGTTTTAAGCATCTAAGGAGACTAGTTAATAAGTCTATAGACTTCAAACGTAGACTGGCAGGAAAAATTTTAAATTACAACCCAGCATAAATGTTTATGTAATAAAGTTTATATCAAAGCTATTCTGATTATTCTTATAGCAAAATCTTCATCCTTAAAACACTTTCATTGGACTAAAATTTCTTTGTATTCAGAGTTCACATTATGTAGTTAGACTTTCATAAACTTTACGAAAATTATTTTTGTTTTTCCAGCTGTTCACTGGCAAGTTAGCTTAAGGGAGATTTAAGGGAGATTTAACTCCAGTAAACTTCAAATGCACTACTATAAGCACAACGCGTTTTATCCAGTAGATGACAATGCAGATATCAATATTTAAAAAAAAAGCGCTGTCATACCTTGTTTACTTTTACTCTACTATGTCATACGATATGATATTTTGGATTAACTCCACGAACCCAAGAATGTTTTTAAAGTCCAAAACTGTGTAATAAGACGCATCTCTAATGTAAATTCGAGAACAGGATGCCGAAAATCTGTTCAAAGAACTGCACATACTGCCACTTCTCAGTATATTTGTTGATTAACGAAAGTCGCTGTAAGTAATACATACATCTCTTTTTCTCTTTTATTGGTACTTCTGTGTAGGATCAATATTTTAAAAGTACATATTTTTGTTTCCTCTAGACATTGTGCTCATTCTCTAAAGATTAGAAGTGTCATCGATAACTCTTTAACTCCTTCCCCGCCCTGTGGATTCCATTGAGCCAAGCCGACTTCTTTCCGCAGTATCACGAACCAGAAAAAAGACTATGTCGACAATAGTATCGATTGTCATACGAATACCTTTTGATGTCTCTCGCCCAGGGAAATCGAGCTATTGATAGTACTTCGCGGGGATAATATTTATAACTGTAATCACTGACGAAAAATACAGGAGGAACAGGCGTTCACTAAGGGAACCACAAGGATTAAAAAAAGAAAGTGCTGTAGTACAGGGGATCCCGGGAAATAATGGAGAGCTGGTCTATGAGTCTAGGAGTCTGCATGGCTCAACAAGTCACCACCTCCGGACTCTGGCGCTGCTAGATGCGGTCTCGCAGCCTAAGCCAAGTCCAGTGCCATAGATTTAGTGCCTTCTAACCAGCAGGGCACCTGGGGGACTACTTCTGCTATTGCAGGTCTCCTATCCTTGAGACTAATCGCTCGAGCCAGAGGCCAGGCAATCACTCAGCCACCATTCCTTGTGAAGGACAAAATGGTTCAAATGGCTCTGAGCACTATGGGACTTAACTGCTGTGGTCAGCAGTCCCCTAGAACTTAGAACTACTTAAACCTAACTAACCTAAGGACACCACACACATCCATGTCCGAGGCAGGATTCGAACCTGCGACCGTAGCGGTCGCGCGGTTCCAGACTGTAGCGCCTAGAACCGCTCGGCCACTCAGGCCTGCTGTGAAGGACAAACTCCTTGCTGTCTGCCTCTCGTCGTTGGGCATACACTGACGCTGGTGTGACCCGTATCGTTCATAGTGGGACCATGGCTTGATTCGGTACGGCTCAGAGAGACTAAATCGGTGCAGCAGAATAATCTTTGGTCTGGAGTCCTTGCTGCTCCCTGCTGCGATCAGCACCCTAGCGGGTCTGGTGCCATCACCTCTCTGTCGGCTGCACGATACTGCTGACAGTCGCACCTCTGCACACGCCACCTACAGCTTACGTCCTGGGACGTTGACTTCTCCGAGCATCACCAGGAGTGCTGTTGCTTATTGAGTAACAAATGAATGAATTAACACTGATGTTCTCATGTTGATACCTCGAAGGACCATCACGCATCCATGCACCACTCCACTGGTACCCTGCCCATGGTGGTGTACTACCAGCTTCCTCAAACTAACAGTTCGACTATCCACTGTAGTGGCCACCAACTGCCAGCCATTTAACATGGTCAAGTCACATTAAAATGATCACTATCTATATTCGGCATCAAAGTCCGATAATCACTAACAGACGCCACCTGGCAGCACTAGCAGTGGTGGGAGTACGAAGACGGAGAAATCAGTGTATTCGATGCCTTCATCAGGAAACGGAGAGATTTATTTGACATCCAAAGGGGCATAATCGTTTGATTTTGGGCCAAGTGTGGAAGCATTTCCGAAATATCTAAGTTTGAAAACTCATCGTTAAAGTATACTGTGGATGGAAAAATAACGCTATCTAAAACGGGCGCTGAGGTAACTGTGGTGCACCTCAGATCATACATGACAGGTGGGAACAACGTCTGCAGAGATATATACGTGCAAATAGACGTGCAACTGTTGACTACTGATAGCCCATATGAACCAGGGCCTATCAACGACCGTTCAGCGGACGATGGTGTGTATGAGTCTCCGCAGGCACCTGTTTTATGCACCCATCCTGAGTGCTGTTCATAGGCGACGTAGACGGGAATTTGCATGCCAGTACCAAAATTAAACTTAATCTGAGTGCCGCCGACAAGTAGGCTTTTCAGGCGAATCACATTTTATGCTACTCTGGACAGATGGGCTATGGAGTAGCTGGAATGTAAGATCTGAAACCAACCACTTGCAACAGTCATTGGGAGGGTTCAAGCTGGAGAGCATGCCCCAGGTGATCTCGAAGGCATCTGCCACAAGGACAGTGCCAAGTATCGCACAGTTCGGAGTGTACATGCACAGTTCGAAGAGCAGTAGGATGAGTTTATTATAATCCCGCATTTAAACCCAGTTGAGAATATGTGGGACCACTTCGCGCTGTGGGTCTGAACTGGAAAATGTAGAGCAGCTGGCCACAGCTCTGGAGTCGGCATGGCTCCACACCCTGTAGATACCTTTCAGAACATAACTGACTCTTCCTGCACGTCTCGAAGCGTTAGGTACTGCAAAAGGTGGTTATTCAAGCTTTTGATGGATGGTCACGTTAATGTGACTGAGCAGTGTAACTTATGATTACAAGCTAGTTCTTCTCTGTATCGATAATTGTAGTGGAGTATTTTCTTAGCGCAATTATACACATATTAAAAAAGTTTTGCGTCACCCAAGTTCCCTGAACTCCTGAAGATAGATGTAGACTTTGGATATTGTACGACAGACACAGTCCCTTTGACTGTCCAGAGATGTCACTAAACCCGCCCAAAGATGTAAACAACCATGCACGAGCAGCACCTATTAGACAAAGAAGGTTCGACAGCCGATAAGTTCCAGTCATTCCACCAGGAAGGGGATACATGGCTCTTGTTGTCTGTAGTTCAACCATGCCTAACCTGTCAATGCCGCTGTTCGTTCACGTCCGCATTGCTACTTTGTGCCAGCAAAGGCTCCCAACAAGGGAAGTGTCCAGGCATCTCGGAATGAACCAAAGCGTTATTCGAACATGGAGGAGATACAGAGAGACAGGAACTGTCGATGACATGCCTCGCTCAGGCCGCCCAAGGACTACTACTGCAGTGGATGACCGCTACCTAAGGATTATGGCTCGGAGGAACGGTGACAGCAACGCCATCACGATGAATAATGCTTTTCGTACAGTCACAGGACGTCGTGTTATGACTCAAACTGTGCGCAATAGGCTGCATGATGCGCAACTTCACTCCCTATGTTCATGGCGAGGTCCATCTTTGCACCTACGATACCATACAGCGCGTTACAGATAGGGCCAACAACATGACGAATGGACTGCTCAGGATTGGCATCACGTTCCCTTCACCGATGAGTGTTGCATGTCCTCAACCAGACAATAGTCAAAGACGTGTTTGGAGGCAAACCGGTCAGGCTGAACGCCTTAGACACACTGTCCAATAAGTGCAGCAAGGTGGAGGTTCCTTGCTGTTTTGGGGTGGAATTATATTGGGCCAACGTATGCCACTGGTGGTTATGGAAGGCGCCGTAACGTCTGTGTGATACGTGAATGCCATCTTCCGACCGATAGTGCAATCATATCAGCACAATATTGGCGAGGCGTGCTTATTCATGGACGACAATTCGCGCCCCCATCATGCACATCTTGCGAATGACTTCTTTCAGGATAATAACATCGCTCGACTAAAGTTGCCAGCACGTTCTCCAATGATGAGCCCTATCGAACGTGCCAGGGATAGATTGAAAACGGCAGTTTATCGATGACGTGACCCACCAACCACTATTAACTATCTACACCTAATCGCCATTGAGGTGTGGGACATTCTGGAGCAACCGTACCTTGATGAACTTGTCGATAGTATGCTACGATCAATGCAGGCATGCATCAATGCAAGACGACGAGTTACAGGGTGTTAGAGGTACAGGTGTGTACAGAAATCTGGACCAGCATATCTGAAGGTCTCTGTGTATGGTGGTACTACATGCAATATGTGGTTTTCATGAGAAATAAAAAGGGCATAGGTGATGTTTATGTTGATCACTATTCGGATTTTCTATACAGCTCCAGAACTCTTGGATTCAAGGTGATGCAAAACCTTTTCTGATGCGTGTAGCAGTACCAACTATGTGTCACCCCATTCTGCATTGTTGCCAGATTTACTCAAGATGGCGGAACCAAGGTGTCGGCAATAGATAGGGTAACTTCGTAATGACGTTGTGGTGGGAAGTTCAAATTTTGGCGCGAAAATAGGTCAATTGGGCTACCTCCACTAAGCTAACCCCTCCCCTCCCCCTCCCTTCCTCTCTCACAGAAAATGGCGGGAAGTTCAAATTTTGTTGGGGAAAATAGGTCACTTGGGCTATCTCCAATAATCTAAGTCATCTGACCACCACCTCTTCCTAGGAATTGGCGGGAAAAGAACTCTGTCTGTGCTGGATAGGATGGACATAAGTCTTTATTTTGTATGCAGCGTTTATTAAACAATTAGAGGCAGTACCTCCATCCAGTGTGTTCACCACAAGGTCTGGTGTCCAAGTGACCTAGTACCATAGTACTGCCACCAGAGGGCACCATCATCCCTCCCATGATGTAATCCAAGATGGCGGTCTGGAGGGGAAAATGGTGGGAAAAGGACTCAGACTGTTCTGGGCAGATGCAGAGAGGAAGGGGTGTACTTCATTATTTCAGAACAATTTATTTAGGGACAGATTTGATATAGTATATTTATTACACTGACACAAAACACTCACCCTGACATGCTTGAGGTCGCAGTAAATAGTCTACAGACCTTCAAACTGCTTGTAAATAATGCAGTTCACTGATGTGCAGAGACGCAAACAACTTATAAATTACTGAAATAATGCAGTACAGAACATACAGACGTGCAAACTACCCGTAATTCACCGAAATAATGCATGTGTAACGTTAAGCAAACATGCTCAAAACCTTTAAACAGCGGAAAACAACGCAGTGCACAAACACTCATTGCATGTAAGAAAATGCTTTTGAACTATTGTGAACTGCAACATACAGTGAACTCTTCCAATGCGTGCACGCGTCATCGCAGCCGCTAGCAACTCCCAGATAGATGAATATAGGGGTGCAATATGTGGCTCTCAGGCCACTGCCGACAGCAGGTGAAAGTCATGTCTACAGTTAGAGTTCTTCAAGTGTTATACTGATGTCACATGGCTATGTGAATAAGAGGCAAGTCACCATCTGGGCTGCATGCACTTGTTTACTGTTGCTGGCACAGAACTCTCCACCTGTGATACTGACGTCACAGGTCGCACTATAGGAAACTGTTCCACGATAACATCGACTGCTTCCTGCCTTGTGATCCTAGCAGGACATGTGAGACGCACCTAGCCATGCACATTTCTACTGTGTCTGACGCATCACCTCAAAATGCTCTGGTAGTGACTCACCATCTAAAAGGTTCTCAATGTTACACTGACATCACACAGCTATGTAAATAAGAGCCAAGTTGCTTTTGTAGTAGCTTTCATGATGTCTCAGCTTGTCCACATGGAAAGTCTTGTCCTAACAGAAACTGTTTATGAAAATAGCCCAGAATAACGTCGAATGCATTCCTCTGATGGTCCCACTATGGCACCACGTCCATCATGTGTTACCCTTCGTGGAAATCGCTACATCCTGCTTTCTACATATGTCTCAGATACATTAACGCTCTCATCGCTATATAGAGGTTCCTACGTCCTGGCACAAAGGATGTCTTGTTAATGAAAGGACTATTCTAATCGGCTCTTACTGAATTTACCTTCTAAATTATCGATGCTGGCAGTGTGGAAGCACAGTCCGCCGTTTTCTTTCTGTCTGCAGTGGCAAAACTATTTTGTACAGATCGCCATATTGCACTGACAATTAAACCCTGCAAAAGTGACCTACAGATCGTCAAATACAGGGAGACACTTGATCAATTACACTGGTCTGCCACTGAGAATGGAAGCTTGAATATTAGAGCGTGACACTGATTTCCAACCCAGCAATGTATTACCGTGTACCATGTCTATGTAGTAAATGTACAATCTGTATCCTGTGCCATACAAAATCGCCCCTTTTGCATCATCCATATAGCTATCAACTGCCAGATACGCGTATACATACCACGAAGACAGACAGCATAAACACATGTACAGTAGGTATACTCCTCGCTGCATAAGATATTTCCCTTGAGGTCAGGCGGTCATCCACTCCCAGACGACCACTTACGCCAGAAGGATCTCAGTAGTAGGAGTCCGAACACTGTCAATACTCCCAGCATAGACATTCGATGTACTGAATCTTCTTAAATTTCTGCAGAGTATACACGCAACACACGTGGTCCCTAAGGCAACTCAGTGCAAACTGAGTATTAGTTCCTATGTACCCATCCAGTGAGCCAAATAATTATAAGCCAATAGCTTTCTCAGACTCTCTGAACTGGTGTGCAAAGGATGGCACGCTTACTTGCTGCTACGCTTTTTACAGCCATCTCCAGACTCACAAGAATATTGGGAAACAGACACATATTTATCAGTGTAACTATAATTAAATATTAGGATTGCTGCCGCAGTCTGACACCAAGCAATGTACCTGGATATGTCTCCTCTTTACGACTGTGATTCTAGAATGAATCTCAGTACCTATATCGCATATAATTTTCCATGCAAATATTTTTTTTTCATTTCCCTTGCGCCTATCAATGTGTTGAACCTATACCGCCCTCACGGCAGGACACACAATAGTGACCACCAGACAGTCACACATATACCGCGAGGACCGTTGTACAAATTTTGGGTCGCTTCCCCTCGGCACAATGGTGTCACCGTTTCTGGTCTTGACCCGCTTGCTTGCTTGCTTGCATGCTTTCTACACCAATCACCAGACTCTGAGATTACAAGAACACATGTATTTTCATATGGTTTTCCAGAATATTACACCATTTATGTGATACTTCTCAATATCAGGGACATAGTAATATCACTTGCATAGCAGTATTGCTCGTGTAACATAATTCTGGAAATATAGACTGGATATTATTTCTCTAGAAACCTGAAACTTTAGCAAAGTGGAGCTTGCTGTAAGCCAATGAGTAACTAGAAACTTATCATGTCTGCTAAGACCTTTAAGTGAAAACTATAAAAAAAAAGAAATTAGAGGAAACTGATATTTCCACTGGCGAATACTGATGTCCATGATTTAACAGATTTCAAATCAGCCTTATAATTTACAACGTCAAGTAAGTTGTTTCTCATGTCTAGAGAACCAGCAAACATGTCTTCCACCTGTCTTACACCTGCTAGATGCACACACCACACTCGATTTTCCCTCAACTAAATAAAGGCGTGAAAGTTGCAGAAACAGCCAACTGGACAATTTACAAGGGAGGGAATAATGGTTCAGCGTAAACACACATCCATATTGAATCTTCTCAAATTTCCAAGCTATCACGAAAGTATTAGTTCGCTATTCGGCCGTCTAGAGGACAACATGGTTCAGTCAGCCACATTGCAACACCCAAAAAGGCCACTCCTTTCGGAAAGCTCCTACTATTAGCCGGAAACGTGAATCATTCCCCATTCCCACCATAGGCTGCCGCTGGCGCGCCACGCACCCCTAGACAGAATCATTCTAGAAAACCAACCACAGATATATTTTATCACTGTACTTAAAATTAAATATTACGATCGCGGTCTCAATTGGACGACATTCGACAATGATTGATGTATCGGAAATACATCCCGCTGACAGCTGTGGCTCTGGAAAAGAAATATCCGTTCCATTATTATTACTTTGCTATCACAGTATTCCACGTCAAATCCATACCTTCCTTACGACTGAATATAGTCATTTCCTTTGCACATGTCAGAACATGCACACATACTTCATGAGCCTGATGCTCAAGGCGAACCAATCATGCACCCACTACTACTAAGTATAATACTCTACCAATAACTGATTGCTGGCGATACGAAAATACCGAAAGAAAATCAGTGATGAAAGTTTTTCCTGCGAGTTTGACAACTGTGTCTTAGAATCACAGGCATAATCATCTTACAATCTGCTAAACGTTAAAGAAACTCGACCTTATTACTATCACAATCGGTCTTGGTTCTACAGGTGCACACAAGTACCTTCGAATGAATTGGTTTTTCCAGACAAATACCGCGACACTGAATATAGACGGTGATCAATGGAGTGTATATTATCAGACCAACAGTGTGGTTACATGTAGCCCACGATGCAACCTTGTGATAAAATCACAGAATTTTGAAAGTGATTCGGCTAAGGAACGTGGTATGAAACCAGTATTTGCAACTCCGTCATGCCGCCGCTAGATATTTCTCCAGTATTTGTAATATATTCTGTCTCGATGCCACATCAGAGGTTCTGCAAGATATCCAGTGGGTTATAGGTGAAGGTTGATTGAGGAGGATCACAAACCAAAGACGGTGCACTGATTGAGATTGTAAGAAATGTACACAGGCTTTTCAGATATCCAGTGTTACAATCCCTGGTAAAAATGCTGTCTGGGATTAGGAATCAAGTCTTTCCATTCAACCACATACCTGCATTAGAGCCTCAAGAGAAATCCTTTAATGAATACAGTCACAAGTGAATTATATTTCTGGCACTCTCATATCTCGAAACGAGTCACCTTTTTCGAACCTGTCAGCTACAGTAAAATTTTAGATAGTCCCTATGCCTCCTACAACTGCTATCATTTCTGCAGCTTTGCACATGTGATCGTTTAAATTTAAGTCAGAACTACGTCACCTTTTTCGAACCTGTCAGCTACAGTAAAATTTTAGATAGTCCCTATGCCTCCTACAAATGCTGCCATTTCTGCAGCTTTGCGCATATGATCATTTCAATTTAAGTCGGAACTGAGCAGAAGTCAGAGAAAGCTGTATCCACCATCTTCTGCAACCCATGTAGAAACAGAGTGACCTGACTTAGTCCAACAGGACCGTGTTTTAACCACTCGGTGGAAATGGGACATGTTGTTGTAGCTTCGTCAACAAGGTACAATGTGTAAGGTCAGCGCCAAACGAAGCCTGCTGCTGCAATACGAGGTAGTATAAAAGACAGTACAGGAACTGGGGAAAGGACGAGGATTTTGCTACTGCATTGTGGTGTGTCCCCAAACTACATACCAGTACTGCTGTCCGAAGCAGATCCATGTTCCTCAGGGCCTATTCACGTCTATCAGTCCAAGAGACAAAAATTACGAACTATAAAAGCTCCACTAACTTCATCTGCTAGAGATATCGATAAGATTTTTACCACATCTCTCTCCTCCCATATATCGAAAACAAATACCATCTGCAGTCCAGCATCGAGCACATGTGACGATCCTATTAAATATACAGCTATTGATCCATTGCGTGGACCAGTGTAATGTTGCATCACCTGTACTGTAGGAGGATGATCATATCCTACAAACTATACTATAAGCCAAAGAGACCCTCCCAGGGTCGTTATTTGAAACATGGTTTTTTCTGCTGTAACATGCTTTGTACACTGCCATACATTTTGTTTTTTTTTTCGCCACGAATTCGAGGTCTGTGCCAGGTTCTAAACTGACATTAACAGGTTCATATCCATTGCTTCTCACAGAAAACTAGACGTCACACTGTATAAGTCACGTTGTTACTGCTACTTCCATAACACACTACAAACACTGGATGGTTTTAAATAAAAGACAGTTACAACATAAGGAAACTGAAAGGGTGTGGTGGCATTGTGGAGACTTTCCAAACTGCTGTCCGAGGGTAATTGATGACTTCTACATTTAAACTCATCTGTCACAGTGACAGAACAGCTGATGGCTCTCCCTTCTGTTTTGGCTGATTACTCATATTTCAGTCTTGTAATGCGATCACTGTTTCGGTGCTAGACATCCCCAGAAGGTGTTGCCCCTCCACCAAAACACTTTCTCCAACTCAAACAAGCGATATCAGTCAATCATTACGTGGTAACCAACAGCGTACGAGTAGACGGTTGGGATGGAAAAGACACCGTCGATGTAATGTAATAATAAGCATCACAGTTGACAGTGCAAACAATTTTAGCATTTTTTCAGTAATTTCAGCACCAACCAATGATGCAACAGCATGTTTCCCAATTTCAGTATCGTAGCTAAACCGCCCCTTCTCTACTTTTCGAGTATCGTTGCGAATGTAGATAGATGACTGTGCAGTATGTCTATTCATTGTTACCTCTCGAACACATACATCCTCAAAGTATACCAGTCAGTGCTCTACATATTTTTGGGACCTCGGGCACAATTTATGATCTATCTCTATATGCATGGGAGTCACAGCGCATTGTCACAGTCTTAGAATAAAATTAGAGACTGAAAGACCGCCTCGCACTGTCTTTGAGCAAACGAACCTGCAGCACCATTATTGATTTAACAAGTAGCCGACCAGAAATAGACCGCTACATTCCACGTATCGTGAATTAATGGAGCTTGCTGAGTCCTCACCCATCCAAGTGCACAAGATTTCTCGGGATACGCCCATGTCGAGGAGGTTAGCGCTCCTTATCGATGTATAGTAACAGATTTGAAAGTGTTGTGATGTAATAGCAGACGGTTAAGATGAACAAGAATGGGTGACTTTTATGCATGAAGGGGCTGCAGACGAATGGAGTTCAAAGTATTTTACGTAAATCAACTATGCTATAAATTTTAAAGTATTGTTCTAGTGTCTGGGATCAGTACTAGGAAGTTATTGGTAAGAGAATATAAACATATGAACTTCTAAGGCTACACGGTTCTGCACTTAAAACGGGCTATAATGTTAGATCGCTTGAGTTTCCGACCCATCAGTCATGTGGAATGCAGCACTGCTAATATTCCAGTGTGAAAAATATATTTCCAGCGCATGACATACATCCTTCTTGCAGGTTTCTCTACGATAATCTATGGTGACAAACTATAAAACGAAAACACTACTTCCTTAAAACAGCGGCTCTGTGTGATACACGCGCAATATAGCTTTCCAGATATGTATAGCGTCTGCTGTTCACATCCGATCACGGTTCAGAAATTATACTATGCCCATATCAGTGCTACACAGTCCTATATAAAATGATCGTTAGCAACGGAGAATACCTCTTAGAAGGAAACAGATAAACGCTTAGCAGCAGCGTCCAACATGTGAAATTATAAGTCATGCCGCCACTTACTTTCTAAACAGCACATCTGTCAAGCATATGTATACACAGGGATGGCAGTGTCTCACAAACACCTATTGCTAACTTAATTACGAAACTGAAGTATAGATTTTACACCCAAGATGCGACAGGGGAATGGAGTACACCGAATAAACCTTTGTTCGTTTAGAGGAATGTGTCACGTTTCATCACACATGAGATGGAAGTCCTCTGATGACTCAGAGGTTTACTGCTAACGATCGCAAATAGACACTGCTGAAAGACCCACACAGAACACACGATTGTGAACGAGTCGATTGCAGGCTGTGTCACACAACCGATGCCTCCTGACAGAACATCAGGAAAAAATGGTCAAATGACCTGCAGCAACTTCATCCCTCTCTCTTCTCTCTAGAATGCATCATCAGTCTACCATTAAATCGTACCTCGTTACAACTCCATCTCAACTGACCTCTCCATCCAGTCTATGTCATCTTTTAACGCAGATGCAAGTGCGTTTAGAGGCAGATGGTTCTCAGTCTTCCTAAAAAGTGTCAGATACAGTAGTCAATTCGCGTGTATCACTGTTACCTCAATAGACATACAGTAGAATGCTGCCTCGACGGAAAAAAGTGACTGTTTCCTTGGTTCCCTTCTCTCCCATGTCGACGTTTTCTCGAATTCCTCCTGCTGTCGCACACTTTTTCCCCAGTACAAATTATGCATGTGGTACCCATACACCCGATTTTCGAAACTTCCCCAGTACATGCAAATACCAACACTCAAAAGAAAAACGCTACACGAACTTATGGATCAACTTAATAACAACCAACATTCAAAATAAAAACGCTACATGAACTTATGGATCGACTTAATAAGTCGTGAAGTTGCTGTATTTGACGGTAAACAAATGGAAACACAAGGACAATTCACAGCATTCATTCAGTCAACCGTTTTCAGTTAAATGTTTGTGTGAACACAGTGTAAACTAACGAAGAGGAGGTGAAAATGCTTTTCATTTATGGAGAATGTAAGTTAGTTAAACAGTAACTGCAATAATGTCTCATCATTTACAATACAGGTCCATGTAGTACAATATTGTAATACTTTTAAACGATACAGTGTGCTCAGTAGAGGCAGCCCTTTAGCAGAAACTACATTATCATGACCTGCAGCTAAAGAGGGTTCACTGAATGAGCAGTGTGTATTTTCCTTATGTTCCCATTTTTTTACTGTCAGCTGCCAACTATCGTCATTTTCGTCGGCTGTTAATCGTATCCGAGTTCAGAGTTCCTGCGCAAAATGTAAGACAGCAGCTGAAGAAGATGTGCGCCAGTATTTACGACCTCCTTCTGGGGCGCACCAATTACTTGGGTCAATGTTTAGACTCTTTGGTTCTTCTTAAATTGGTCCTTGCAGTGCTTCAGAGGAGCACCTCGGGATATTCTACGTGTGCTCATTTTACTATATAAAATTTGTCGAGAACTTGCGTAGTTTCTCGTCCGCCAGGCATGCCCAATCCTTCTGAGTTGGTGACCATAACGGCGGATTCTAGACTATATATCTTTGCCTTCTCAAGAGCCTTACTGTTTGATACGAAGTCAACCAATTTGATCTTCATAATGTATCTAAGCTTCTGCTATTCTAGTTTCTTATGACCACTGCGATACAATGTCCAGGTTTCGCAACCACAGAATTAGGTAGGAACAGTAACTTCTCGCTACACCATCAGTTTGGTGCATAATAATCTTCATTCAGGAAGAACCGTCGTAGGAGACGTCCAAAAGCAACATGTGCGGCATGCATACATTTCTCCAATCTTTTTTCCGACGAGCAGTTAGTTGATAATATACTGCCTAGTTAGAGGAAGTGGTCTGCCTATTCCAAAGGTGTGCTGGAAATAGAGATATTGAAATCCGGAAAAGAAATTCCAGGAGCTGACTGTACTAGTATCTTTGGTTTTTGTATGTTGGTAAGGCCAAATCGTTTATATGCAGCACTGCAACAATTTACAGACAGTTGCAGCTCTGAGTGCGTGTGAGTTGGAGAAGCATTGTCGTAAGAGTACTGTAGTTCAGTTACCTGAGTGAGATTTGTGAACCTCTTAGAGCGCAGTCTGGACTGATTAAATAGCCGTGCGTCAGATCTGTACTTGACATCTACTCCCGCATTATTTGCAGACGATGTCTCATAAAGCATGGCTGTTAGGCACAAAGCGAACAATGTTGCCGCGTGAACACATCCTTCTTTATCTCATCAGTAGTAGGGACTTTGTCAGATGTTTCATTCTGGTACAGCATTTGCCCAGGCATTTCATCATGGAAAGCTTGAATGAGTTCAGGGCAGCCAAAAAGTTGTAAAACCTTCCATATAGCTTCTATGGACAAAGGCTTTTTCTAGGTCATAGATCACAAATAATAAAGGCTTATGTTGTTCCCTGCACTTCTGCTGCAGTTGTCGTGTACAGAAAAAAAAACAACATATCAATAGTTTCTTTGGAGGGGCGAAATCCGCACTGAGATTCAGGAAGTACAGTTCGGAAGAGGTCTGGAGACGATTCAATGGAATTTCAGCAAAAGTTTCAGCAGCCATGGAGAGCAGGGATATGCCACCGTAGTTACCATACATGCGTACATGTTCCGTGACAATTGTGGACTTCTTCATGTCAGCTGGTACCTTGTAGCTTACCCACATTAGGAGAAACAGGAAGCAGAATCCGATTCTTAAAGACAAGTCACCACTCTGAATGATCAAGAGAAGGATGCTGTCAGGTCCGGGTGCCTTTCTTGGATTCATGCTATCTAGAGCCTTGCTGAATTCATGAATTCTTGGCAAGAGTGCCGTGCTAGGCTGTGTTGGTTGTTGTGGGACACGTTAGAGAAAGTCGTAAGTAGCAGTAGAACTACGGTTGAAGAGTTAGCTGAAATGCTCTCTACAGCGATTTAGAATGTCGCTGTCACTTAGGATGGTAGTGCTGCCGGCAGGTTTCAGGGTTCCTGATGAGGAACGAACAGGCCCAAATCATTGAGTAAAACTGAAGTGATATCAGGTGTTCCCCAGGGAAGCGTCCTGGGTTCTCTGCTGTTCCTGATCTATATAAATGACCTGGGTGACAATCTGAGCAGTTCTCTTAGGCTGTTCGCAGATGATGCTGTGATTTACCGTCTAGTAAGGTCATCCGAAGACCAGTATCAGTTGCAAAGCGATTTGGAAAAGATTGCTGTATGGTGTGGCAGGTGGCATTTGACGCTAAACAACAAAAAGTGTGGGGTGATCCACATGAGTTCCAAAAGAAATCCGTTGGAATTCGATTACTCGATAAATAGTACAATTCTCATGGCTTTCAATTGAACTAAGTACCTGGGTGTTAAAATTACGAACAACTTCAGTTGGAAAGACCACATAGATAATATTGTGGGGAAGGCGAGCCAAAGGTTGCGTTTCATTGGCAGGACACTTAGAAGATGCAACAAGTCCACTAAAGAGACAGCTTACACTACACTCGTTCGTCCTCTGTTAGAATATTGCTGCGCGGTGTGGGATCCTTACCAGGTGGGATTGACGGAGGACACCGAAAGGGTGCAAAAAAGGGCAGCTCGTTTTGTATTATCACGTAATAGGGGAGCGAATGTGGCAGATATGATACGCGAGTTGGGATGGAAGTCATTAAAGCAAAGACGTTTTCCGTCGCGGCGAGATCTATTTACGAAATTTCAGTCAACAACTTTCTCTTCCGAATGCGAAAATATTTTGTTGAGCCCAACCTACATAGGTAGGAATGATCATCAAAATAAAATAAGAGAAATCAGAGCTTGAACAGAAAGGTTTAGGTGTTCGTTTTTCCCGCGCGCTGTTCGGGAGTGGAATGGTAGAGAGATAGTATGATTGTGATTCGATGAACCCTCTGCCAAGCACTTAAATGTTAATTGCACAGTAATCATGTAGATGTAGATGCAGATATTTCTTTTATTTCAGCATAAAAACTCCGCAAGTCTCTGGCCTTTGACAGACTTTCGAATACCTTGACTTTTTGTTTCCATCAGTTGTTGTTGATTGTTCTTATTTCAGTCTGACATTTCTGACTGAGCTCCTGAAAGTGTGCTTCCTTTTCCACGGAGAATGGATCTTGATCAAGAGATAGGTCAGCATCCCACTTGACATTTATGAAGTTCTTAATCACTTCATTGTTGTCAACAAACCAAACATTGTTCTTCTTTGCGTCAGAACCAATGACCTCCTCTGCAATCTTATTGATAGTGTTATTAATTTTTTTTTTAAGTGGACCATTCCTGTTCAACATCTATTGTGTTAACTGGGGCACTGCTAAGCCGATTAAAAAGTGTGTCTCGCAAGAGAGAGCGAACAGTTCTGTAGTGCTGGCCATTGGTGTTGAATGTTCCCCTGGAAGAATTCGAAAAGTAGGATCGTGCTTTGCGGTGGACGAGGTTGGCCAATCAACAGTTTGTGATCAGTCCAGCAATCGTCGATGTTTCGATCTGTGAATGTAGACGAGTTACTTTACGGTAGGTACCTGTATTGCGTGATAATACAGAAGAGTTGTGTAAGGTTTTTAATAACGTGATGGTTACGTGAATGCCACGCTCTAATGCGTTTTGGGCATATCTTGAACAGAGGAATTGGGTCAGCGAATAAAACATACTGAGCACTGTTACAAAAAGACGTGCTACTGTTCACATCCTCCTAACGAACCACGTTACAAGAAAGGCAACATTCACTTCATGCACTTTGTATTTTGTTTCTGGATAAAAAGTTATTTGTGACGGCCAAGATAAACGGAACAGCCTATACAGAGTGTTACAAAAAGGTACGGCCAAACTTTCAGGAAACATTCCTCTTACACAAAGAAAGAAAATGTGTTATGTGGACATGTGTCCGGAAACGCTTACTTTCCATGTTAGAGCTCATTTTATTACTTCTCTTCAAATCACATTAATCATGGAATGGAAACACACAGCTACCGAACGTACCAGCGTGACTTCAAACACTTCGTTACAGGAAATGTCCAAAATGTCCTCCGTTAGCGAGGATACATGCATCCACCCTCCGTCGCATGGAATCCCTGATGCGCTGATGCAGCCCTGGAGAATGGCGTATTGTATCACAGTCGTCCACAATACGAGCACGAAGAGTCTCTACATTTGGTACCGGGGTTGCGTATACAAGAGCTTTCAAATGCCCCCATAAATGAAAGTCAAGAGGGTTGAGGTCAGGAGAGCGTGGAGGCCATGGAATTGGTCCGCCTCTACCAATCCATCGGTCACCGAATCTGTTGTTGAGAAGCGTACGAACACTTGGACTGAAATGTGCAGGAGCTCCATTGTGCATGAACCACATGTTGTGTCGTATTTGTAAAGGCACATGTTCTAGCAGCACAGGTAGAGTATCCCGTATGAAATCATGATAACGTGCTCCATTGAGCGTAGATGGACAAAACTAAAATGAGCCCTAACATGGAAATTAAGCGTTTCCGGACACATGTTCACATAACATCTTTTCTTTATTTGTGTGTGAGGAATGTTTCCAGAAAGTTTGGCCATACCTTTTTGTAGCACCCTGTATATTTAACGATAAAGATTATCAAAAGACTTAGACAGTAGCTCATAAGTTCTGAGAACAAGATAAACAATGTGGCATTCTGTGAGTTAAACACGTTCTAAAAACGCTCTGCCCCAGAATAACTTGAAAAAACAATCGAACAGAGGGGGAGTTAGGTCGCTCCTGGCTCAAGCTCCCCTCCCCCCCCCCCCGGTTCCCCCACCTTCTCCACCCACCTCTCTCTCTCTCTTATTTTTTACCGGAGCGAGGGTCACCCGGTTCATAACGGACCTGACCGCAAAAAATCGGAGGGGCGTCTGCCAGACTATCTTGGAACGTGCTAAAACCGTTTTACGACTAAATCAGAACGCTCTGTACAGTATCGTGTTAGTATGTACCCATGCTGGTGATTGTGGTAGTACTGTGATAATTCCCAGAAGTTATAGTTGCCTGGTCAGGTGTAAAATGTAGAACAGTTATGGTAGAAGTGAAGGCAACTAGGCACAGTTACAAAGAGTGTCGAAAATGTAGTCCGATGCAGCAATCCAAAGCTTACAATTATATTGCCTCCAGCGTGGCAATGGCCTTCCATTGCACTTTCCACAATTTTCCTGCCTCTCGCTTAGCACCAGCATCAAGTATCGTCGCGTACCCAAACAAGGTCCAGGAAATTAGTCCACTTGAGGTGTAACGCCTTTGCATCGCGCCTGTGGTAGTCAGACGATAACACACAGCTTCATGCACACGATGAGTCATGGTTCTAGCACAACAGGTACAAGCTTACGATCGAGCAAACCTGTTAGTTCCGAGCAGTAACGGCTGTGTTAGTGTAGAGAAAATGAAGCAGGCGCTCAGTGGAAGTTTGTAAGGTATAACTCGCCAGTGTATGGTAGTGGAGAAACCGGAAACATTTTACAGTTCATTTCTATAGAGGGCGTTATTTCGATATTTGTAGGTTTTTTAAATTTGTTCATTTAATAAATTACTCAGTAAAGCTGATCTGCAGTTTCAAATACCGCGGGATTATGCAGTTTAATACTGATACCGGATTGGCTATGATGTACATCACTCAATTATAGGACAATACATTCGCGGCTATTATATGGGCTAAAGAATAGCTTTGGGAAGGCTACTCTAAGCTCCGAGATCAGCCTTCGTTATGTACCGACGTGAGTATAAAGAGCTCTGAGTAGATGTATTAACTTTGCGGAAATACGAGCTAAACTTGACAATGGGGTATCGCAAAGTAATTGTGAACGAGTGGGAAAGAAGAACACGTGAAATTCCGAATTTTATGCCCAAAGCATGACTTTTGAGAAAACTGATATTGTGCTAGTCAGTACTGAGAACTGAACGTTCAAAGAGGTCGAATTGTAGCATATTTGAGCGACCATTCTGTCACAGACAATCCGTTTTGTAATCTTTCGGTAACAAGTTTGGGCAAACACTATAAGCAGGCTGAATAAGAGTGACTGTGGTTGCGTGCAAATGACGGAACTGCAACGTCACTTATCACAGACTTGGCGGTGTTTTGTGTAAAAGAAGTATCAATATATCTAAGTGTTATTTGACTCAAAAACGCTCTCTCCGTCTGTAGCTCAGTTAATATGATACCAGGAAACTTACGATGCGATGCGGAGATACGTGCAGTGCAACTGGCTTTACTACGATTTCTCCAGTAGAGAAACTTTATACGTGTTCTGAGAGGTAGATATGGTCACTGGATTGCAGAATATGAAACCACTGCAAGATGAGTGGACTTTTGCTGACGGAAGAAATATTAAACAGCGCCATTGCACACATCTCCGGCATTTCTCAATACTTTTCTCGAACAAAACAATATAGCACAACTGATAATTTCTACGACCGGTCTAAGGCATTTGACTGTGTGAATCGCTATGTTCTCCCAGATAAACTTAAGTTTTACGGAGCTAATGGTATAGTCAACCAATGGATGACGTAATATCCAACCAAAAGAGTACAGGAAACCGTACTTAGTAATTCAACCAATGTAAATGGGGGAGAATCTTCTAACTGGGGTGGAAAAGCGTTTGGGAGTTCTGCAACACTCAAACGTACTGCCGCGATTGTTCTTCATGTATGTAAACGATCTTCCATCTAATATACAAAAACAGAATTAGTCTCTTTGGCGGATGACACTATTATTGTAATAAATCCAAGCGTACATACAGCAACAGAAGAAAGGGTAAACAGTGCTCTTAAAAGTACCATTGGCTGGTTTTCTGTGAATGGCCTCACAATCAGTAAAAACCGGATGCAACGTATTCAGTTCTGCACTTGTAGTGGTGTCACTCCAATTATCAGTGTAACAGATAGGGAAGAAATAATAAATAGGGGGTGTGCAAAAATTTTAGGTGTCCATATTGCTGAGAATTTGAACTGGACAAAGCAAATTTTATAACTCCTGAAACAACTTAGGTATAGAGTCGGACGAATAAAGAGGCTGACCAGCCACAGGAATGTTCTTGCTGGCCAAAAACAGTTTACTGGAATTGCTGCGTGACAAGGTGCATTGCTGTGATGTAACACCCAATTGTTTTTGGTATTTGGTCTCATGCGTAACCCTTTCGCACAGTCTTTTAAGAACCTCGCGGTGAAAGTGTTGATTAAACCCTTGGACTTGAGGTGTAAACTGTTTGTAAAAGATTTCCTGGTTGCCAAAAAAGCATACCAGCTTGCATTTGAGCTTCGATTTTCTCATCCTACCTTTCTTTAAGCTTTGAAGAACTTGGAGTGCTCCAATCCACATTCTGCTGTTTGGCTTCCGTGTCATACACAAACATCCAACTCTCGACAAAGTCGGTGAGACGTTCCAGAAAATAGGGATCATTTCAATCGATTCCAAAATGTCAACGCACCTGTCCCTGCTCATGTCCTGTTGGTTCTGTCTGAGGTTTCTCGGAAACAGTTTTCAGCAGATTTTTCTCATCCGCAATTTATTGGCCAATATATGACGAACGCTGGTGTGATTCAAATTCAACCCTCCCCCCTCCTGACAGTCAACCAATGATCTACACACAAAAGATCCCGAACTCTGTCAAGAACATTTGCGTCAGCTCTTTAAACCTAAAGCCTTCCACTACGAAGATCAGTTTCAGTTGACTGTCTTCCTTCCGAAGATAGCTCAAACCACCGAAATACCTGGGGTCTTGACGAAAGAATGATCTCGTAGGCCGGCCGAAATTTTGCAAATGTTTCCATTGCACTGTTTCCAAGTGTGAAGCAAACTCTTACCACACATGGTTACTCAAAGTTCGTGTCACTCGTTGTCAGAACGCACAAGCAAAACATTCTCCGCAAAGAAAAAAAAAGAAAAAAAAAAAAGAAAAGAAAGGAGCGGTCCGTATTAGTGTTCAGTTGATCCCATTCGACTACAAACTAAATTACAAATACAAACATCCACCACAACAATTACACACCAAGGTTAATTAAGGACTTAACGCTAAATTAGAAACCATGCAGTATAATGTCACTCCTCAACGAAGCTATGACACCAATAACCTTTCGCCATATTAGAGTATTACTGCGAGTTCAGTTACATACGTCAAGCCAACAACATCCATCCATCCTATACCAAGGCGAAAATCTATAGTATTCTCACAACAGATGGTAGAGAAAGTAGAGTCATTCAAAAATATCAGCAGACAAAGTGGAATACCTGGCGAAATATCCATAGCTCTGTATTGGCATCAAGCGTCCGGTCTATATAGTATCTAATCATCAAGGACCAAGTCCCAACTAGTGAGAAACACCACAACATCCACATGAGCCCCACACCCACCTGTAAGTCACGTGGAGACCTTAATTCACAGGTTCACCTGTGGTGCACCTGTGGCACAGATGCAAAGCAGACTGGCGATAATTCTCCACACGGTTCCGCACAACGTGGACATCATGGAACTAACCAGACCAGAAAAAATACCATATCCCCACAGGAAGAAAAATGCCGCCATTTCAGTTTTAGGTCACACTGCTGTTTACATTAACAATCGTCGCCATACAACGTTTGAAGAATGTTGTGCGTATATGGTATACGAAAATACAAAGATAAGAGGACAAGGAGATTACACTGACACGTACGGTAATATGTTGAAAATTTTGGTGCAGATGTGAATCAATTTATTTAAGTCACTATTTAGTACAAAACAACGTATCACAAGAACGTGAAAAACCAGGAAAACTTACAGAATGTCTCATGTTAATATAATGATTGTTTCTTATTTTTTCTTTATTTGGCAAGGAAGCAAATTTAATTTGTACAAAAAATACTTTAAATCATCAGAAGATTACTTGTCATCTACCTGCAAACAGATATCACTTGTCATACAAACGTGACACTGTTCTTTTAGTTGCGGAAAAAGGTAAGAAAAATATAAGAAGACAAAAAAGAAAATTTCTGTTTCACAACTATCCAGGAGAAGATTATTTTGTGAACAATGGCAGGGTATTGCTTGAAATTGAACAGCTCCTATCTCTACCGTTACAAATACCAACATCCTATATTTATATGCAAGACTAATATAATTTTAAACAAGAAAATTTCAAGATTTGAAAACTATCCAACCCATTGTGGTTTAGTGCACTGGTGTGAGGAATATTAAAGATTCTAAAAGCTATTTCATAAGATCCATGTGTTGTAATCTGTATACAAGTGATTAATTTATCCTGCGGTTCAGTGATGGAAATGGAACAATTTGCTACAGGGGAAAGAATTCTTCACTTAGTTACACTGCAAAAATAATTTTGGTGGCGTTGGATTTGACACCGATGATCCGCCACTTGTTGGGCGATGTCAACCGTCAGAAGTCATTATTCGACCAGCATTTCGGCTTGGGGTTGACACATGATGGCCTGCATTTCCCTCGTCTGTTTGTCGTTCCTGCTCTGTCTGGTTACTACAGACCAAGGAGTCATCTCGCAGCTCGTAACTTCGGCGTATCTACCATCCAGAACAACAAAGATGGATTCACGGTTAATCTAGATGCCCAGCAGTTCAAACCGGAGGAACTGATGCTGAAAGTGGTGGGCGTCAGCGTGGTGGTGGAGGCAAAACATGAAGAGCGTCAAGATAAGCACGGTTACATATCGCGCCACATGCAGCGTCATTATTTGCTGCCGAAAGACGTAATAACTGAACAGTTGCAGACGCAACTGTCATCGGATTGGCGTCCTCACAATCACTGTACTAAAGAAGACTCTCCCTCTAGCAGAGGGCGATGAGCACTCGTACAAGTTGTGCAGACGGGTGTTCCAGCGGTTACCAACCAGCAACAGCAGGGAGGAGAGAAGATGGAGCAGTAAATAATCAACTGCTTGTGTACAGACTCAGTTTTGTATTGATTGATTGATAATTTTTTGCGTTGTCATTGTACATTCGTTCATGAAATTCAACACTCATTTTTCTGCTTCTCATCATGGAGGTGTTATGTATGTGACACACTGCATTTAATGATATTTGAATCACTTTCGTTTTCTATAAGTGTAAAACAATACTTCATTCAAAACTATGAAAAAAATAGTGTCCGTCGTCGCTAACAACAAAACGTTCTCTCGAAAAGCAATGCATTTCAAATACGCCACGCCTCCACATTACATTCTAAAAAGGAGCGAAATATTTGCAAGGACCAAGAATACATATACGATCACTACTCGTTTCGCTAACAATGATTTGAGCTGTTGTATTAGCTTTCTGCCTATCCTCACCCTCGGAAATCGTGCCACACATTGAAGAAAACTGACAAACATTTACGAGAATCAAGGGTATAGACTTGAGCGTTACTGGTTTCTCTCGCAAAACAATTTATCAAGGGTATAGACATGAGCGTTACTGGTTTCTCTAGCAAAACAATTTAAGCTGTGCTCTCAGGTTCCTGACTAAACACACGTCCGTAATTCATGAGATATTTGGAATAAACCGCATATTTTATGTCAGTTATTAAGGCGAACACAGACAGCATTTAACAACAAGGCCCTCACATGCTTCGAATCGTGAACTCATGACGTCATACAGGACGTCACTGGTCAAATTCGACGAAAGGAGTCGGACTGTGCTCTTGATCAGAAGGTAGCAGGGACCGTCGAACATTGCCTATGGAAAGTTTTATGACAGTTACGACAACATGAAGAAGTTATTAATATAGTCATAGCGTAAAACAGGCACTAAATTCCAATTCTATTACAAAATGAGAAAAAGAGGGTAACTATAGACACCTGCATGTTTCCTAGTAAACGGACCACTTACAAAGTTATCATCGGGTGCATAGCCATGAACTCGAAGAGATTTGATCCGAATCATCCGTCGACAGCAGAAAGTGGTCGAAGATTTCTGGATTGGACGGAAGAAAGAGTACTTAATTCTGCTCGCTCTTAAAGAAGTTCACGAACACAAGGAGTTCTTCATGGGTACTGGCCACTGTTGTCGTTCTACGAGAGTTTGGCCTTCCATCCACGCCATATGCGGATGAAGACGCGTGTAGACGGTATTCATGAGGCAACTGACCGGAAGATAGCAGCTGGAACTCTTTAAGACCTAAAATGGTTGCACAATTTCCCATCCAGTTTAGCAGGTCGTTCCTCTTTAGACTGACCTAGACAATTTGGGGGAGTTGCTTATCCACAGTTTGCCGAAGGATTTCAGACGATGTTAGTGGAGTACGCAATTTGGTCTCGTAATGTATGATCTTGGATGTATATGCATGTAAAATGTGGCATTGGAATCACGATAAATTGTTCCTCTAATACACAGGCCGGCAAAAAATTGTCTACCCTATTAAGCCCACGCAGAAATGATACCATTCACCTATTTCCGTTCGTTATGTTTACAGAACAACAGCTTACGGTACGCTACATAGATCGCAAGCTACCTCATTTGATACGTTAACAGACCACTATTTATACCTACCTCGTGTACTTACGTATTAGTCTGACACTTTAACTTGTACGTTGTTCACGTATGTACCTCTTTAGAGAGAATATAGCGTTTTTTCAGCTCGGCCGCTTTGTGCAGTACGGACTATATCGTGACACAGCGCGTGTAACAATAGCTTCGGTCGTATCCGCGGTAACGTGGCCAGTTTGCCGAATACTTAAGTCGCCTGCCGGTGTCCGTAGAGACTAATCTTGCGTGAGGCTGGTATCCCCTGCTGCGGCGAACAGCTGGCTGAACATTCCATGTCTGGAACATATCACCTCTAAAAATTTTTGGAGTTTTATCTACAGCTCACCACTGCTATTACGTTCTGCAGTAACGTGTTTTGTATATGCTGTCGTTACTTGCTTAGGAGATATTTCTGCCGCTGTGAGTACACTTCCTCTCTCGCTGGTTGGAAGGAAAACAAGTGGTAAAGCTGAAGTACTGGTTTTCTGGTAAACAAGGACTCTGTGTACCTCGAACGAGACAGCAGGGGGCGTGTCATGTAACAACTCTGTCAATATTATTTAAGCAAACGGCAATAGATAACTGAGCGTTGTTACGTGCAGCTACAACACTTCGTCAGATTTTAAGGTGAGTCACCACTGATTTTTATAATTCAACAGAGTTGCACTTGTGGTTAATATCGCTTCAGAAAACATAGTTTCGTGTCCACTAGGCGCTTGCCATAGTACGCTGTCATGCGTGTGCTGTTACTATTTTGTGATAAGTTGGGGCGATTCCTGATAATTGACGTTAGTTTTGGGTACCTTAACAACATTGTCATAGAAAGGGCAACAATTTCGACACGTACTATTAATAAATGGATTATTTGCCTTGACCAGGATTTCGGACTATGTCATTTGCAAGTGATTCTTGTAAAACCATAGATTCCGTAATAACCAGCTTACCTTTAAATTATGTTCTGCTCTCAAAATATGTTTTAAAAACGAAATTGTTTAACAAAGTGTTGTAACTTTTCATAACTCACTATGAAGCATATCAATGCACTATTCCTTTTTAAAAGCACACTGACCTCCGGCCTATCATATTTAGATATTCCATTACTGTAATAACAGAAGAGTCTTCGTCATTTACGTAAAAGAGCGTAGTACTTCTCTAAGATTAGGTCATTGTGTCAAATCATGCCGGCCGCGGTGGTCTAGCGTTTCTGGCACTGCAGTCCGGAACCGCGGGACTGCTACGGTCGCAGGTTCGAATCCTGCCTCGGGCATGAGTGTGTGTGATGTCCTTAGGTTAGTTAGATTTAAGTAGTTCTAAGTTCTAGGGGACTTATGACCTAAGATGTTGAGCCCCATAGTGCTCAGAGCCATTTGAACCATTTTTTTGTCAAATCAGGTGTCTAGGCATGAACACACACATCGTTTTCCAAACGAATTACTTGTTGTAGCAACTCCGTCGAATCAGTGTCAAATATTCACCTGGTATTTGCACGGTTGAAATTATGTACACAAAATGACATGCATTCGAATGAAATTATTACAATAAGTATTACGTTCACATGTTCAGTGTGAAACATCCCCTTAGAAATATTAATGAATTACTGTGCTGATAAACCTCTTAAGTTATTTGATTTTCAAACAGCTGAGCAGAACTGAACGTACTCGCACATTTCTCTCTTTACTTATTCTGATCAACACTAAACTGACACACAATATTTTTAGCGCAACGCAATCTGACTTTCAATAGTCCCTATAAAGAAAGGCCCTGACTAACAATAACCTATACCTTTCATGAATCACACACCTCAGAAAAATCTTTTTTACTCGAACTACTGCAATACAGCGAGCGCCACTACTGCCAGCTAAATAAAAGATTCAAACTACTGAAGGCACTAACTACTGACAGGCATAGTTAGCAAATGAAAGATTTTGATAGAGAACAAACAATGTATTTACCTTAATAATATTCAAAAGTCATCATATGTATATCAGTTCATGATATACAGTATTTGAAACTTACTGTTTCTGATGGACACACGTCCAGATCGTCCGCTCTCATAATTCTGCCATCTCTCTCCCCACATCCTCCACTGCTGGCGGCTCACCTCCAACTGCGCAACGCTACGTGCTGTTCACATCCAACGGCCCAACACTATAATAGTATATACTCCAACAATGCAAAGCAGCCACAGACTGCACACAGCACAGTCAGTGATTTTCATACAGAGCGCTACGTGGCTTTACCAACATAAAAACCTAAACAGCCTACTTACAAGTGAATTCATGCTTGGGCACTGGGTTTGATATGTCTTAGTAATTCTCAACATTTGACGCTTGGAATGTGAAAACACTTCGGAAGTAACAATAATGTCCATTTAGAAAAGAATTATGGAATGACACACTTCATAGTGAGGCAGGAACAGCTATAGCGTTTTAAGCAATTACGCTTTGTTAAAATATCTTGTGGGCAGAATGTACGAGGATTGGAACTTTAGTAGTGGCAACTATTTATTTACAGCACGTACAAAATAGATACGTTTTTCAAAGTTTAACTGACCTTCAAAGTAGTCACCAGCATTGTGTATAACCCGTTGCCAGCGATGTGGAAGTCGTAGGGTACTCTTAGCAGTGCCAGTTGTGTTGACAGTTGGAGCGGCGCGGTCTATTGCCCGACGAACTTGTAGCAGTTCTGAAGCGAAGGGCGTGAAGTGTTTCCTTCAGTTTAGAAATCGAGTTGAACTCACGAGGGCTTAAGTCAGGGGACTGCAGTAGGTGGTATAGCACTTTAGCAGCTGTTCATTTTGGGAACACAACCTACAACCAGCTTAGAGACAGAAGAGATGACGCTTTCTGCAGGACCTGACCATCATTTTGCACGTCAATGCTCAAACACGTACAGTGCAAGCTCTTACTGATTTGTTTGACTGATGGGGCTGGTAAGTGAATAACCGAAATTCACAGATTTTATCCCACTCATTTCACTCCATTACATAAACGATGAATCCCTGGAACCTCTGGATGTGTCCTATTGGCCGATCAACATACACAGTCCACAAGCGAGATGTATGGTGGTGGCAGAAGAATTGTTCTGCAGTCAGATGCAGATGCGGTTCTCTAACCGCCCCCCTTTTTCTAATCGGATTATGTGATGAAATTCTCTTTTTCGGCATTTCGCATTCTTTATTAGTTACTCGAGCTACTTACGTAATCTTCAGTATTTTTTTGTAACACCACATTTTCAAATCTTCTATTCTGTTCTTGTTTATAGTGTTCGCTTATGTTACAAGACAGATCAGTCAGTCGCCCACACTGTTGCACCTGTTACTACGGAAAAGGCTGTAGGTAATATTCATAAGACATAAATGAATGGAAACGTGGGAAATATATTAAGGTGTTACTTCGTTTCTTTGCTGTAGTAACATTTATGTGAATGGAAAATGTCGGTTTTAGCAGCTCAATAGCATGTTTCTTCTCGTAATGGTTTTCATCAGTATGTACACCCAAAAAATTAATACATTCTACTGTTTGAACGATGTATGCGGCGTTTTCTTTTCAAAATTAAGCTAAGATCGATTTTCAGAGAAGCAGTTAACACTGTATTGTGTTGTTGTCTCTATAATATGATTATGCTTTGATAAAAACACTGATCTTGAAACTTCCTGTCAGATTGTCTCTATTTTTTGTTATTAACTAAAAACTCTCATTCTGTTTAAATGTTCACATGAAATTTCAAGACATGGACATCTTTTAAATTCTTTTTCTTAAACTAGAGACAGATTTTATACTCATCCGCAAAAAATTTCATTTCCCTTCTTCAGATAATTACACCAACATTTAAATAAGAACAAAAGAAAATAAAAACTTCCTCTATTTTGATGTTTACAGAATGAGATTAACCATTTCTTTGGAAGCTTAGGAATACAGTAAATAACCAGACTCACAAATAACTAGCACTGTAACAAAGTAGTATCCATTGGAAAGTTAAACATCAGAAATTGGAAAGCACAATAAAAGTTTCAAAAAAATATCACTCCTCCAACTACATTTCAAATTTTGAAAAGATCTTTCACATATCGTACTAAAAAATAAAATCAGGTCCTGTTACACGTACAACAGTTAAGTGAATTTTAATTTCAGGAATAATTACTTAATTATTGTCGAATCACAAATGATATTTCTGTAATAATTGAAAGATACATAAATGTGTGTGTGAGGGGGGGGGGGGGGGGGGGAAGCACTCCATAGGAAGTTATAGAAATACTGTCGGTATTTCGGGTAGCACATGATCTTCATATATCGTTCCTGTAAAAACATACATAAATCCAGTACCTTCTTTGGGCTATCTCTGAACAAACAGAGCACCGTCAGGCCTCGAAGCTACGTTACTGCATTTGCTTTAATACATGGATAGTAAGTCTCGTCTGGGAAGAATACAATCCCTGGTCCAGAGTCGCGTTGTCTCACTCGAAGAAAGAAAGCGAACATTTGTGTCACCAAACGCCACACTCCTGCCGAGGGACCGCATATGAGGTGGTGGTCATCATCGTCCAGAGTTTGCCATCGAGGGATCAAGGCGAATCCATCACATGACTCGCATGGAGTCTGGACTGGGTCACATTTTTACCGTTAACCATTGGGTACCACATTGCACGTGTCTCTGTTTCTAAGGAAACATGGCGTATAGATCGCTGTACGACTTGGCAAGTGACATGCGGATGCCTCCTCTCAATGGGATTGTTACGTCGTCTTTTATTTAGTGCCCGATAGATGTTGCGCGCCGTCGCAGGTCTGGTTTCCGGCAGAGCCATCCGAACATGATTGAATAAGGTACTGGGCCACCTCTGGTGCCATTCGAGAAACTGGTGCTAGATCTTCAATTAAGATTCCTGCAGACATGTCTGATGTCGTCTCCACAGTTTTAATATTGCGCTGCTGTATAGCGCCGCTGGTCTATCCTGAACATGTGCAAGACCCAGAGGTCAAGTGCATAATTCGCGACACCAGGTAGGTGTCAGTGTATGTAACCCGCTGGAGCATGTCTAAGGCCCGTGTGGTGTTCCCTTCGACTCCCGTCTGGACTGACTCTAGTTGTCTTTTATAGTTGAACGCCAACGGCTACGCATCTGTGCTCATGCCGGTTCCCGTCAGATTACCTAAGTTAAGCGCTGTGGTCGAGCGGTTCTAGGCGCTTCAGTCCAGAACCGCGCTACTGGTACGGTCGCAGGTTCGACTCCTGCATCGGGCATGGATGTGTGTGATTTCCTGACATTAGTTAGGTTTAAGTAGTTCTAAGTCTAGGGGACTGATGACCTCAGATGTTAAGTCCCATAGTGCTTAGAGCCATTTGAACTGTAAGCGCTGTCGGGCTTGGTTAGCACTTGGATGGGTTACCGTCCGATCTGCCGAGCGCTATTGGCAAGGGGGTGCACTCAGCCCTTGTGATGCCAATTGGGGGTCTACTTGATTGAGAAGTAGCGGCACAGGTTACGAAAACCGACAACGGCCGGGAGACCGGTGTGCTGACCACATGTCCCTCCGCATCTGCATCCGGCGATGCCTTAGGGCTGAGGATGACACGGTGGTCGGTAGGTACCTTTAGGCCTTCAAGGCCTGTTCGGACGGTGTATGTAATTTCGTTTGTTCTTATAGGTGCAACCCACTATGCGATATATCCTAGGCATTTCAGGTATTCATGAGTTGCAAAGGCTCTACATATTCTTCCTTTAGTCCAACACGGATATTCATCGCTAGTGACCTGTCCACAGTCATGCGCAGCCACTGGCCCTTCCATATTTGTCTATACCCCTCTAAAGCCACACGCAGTTTCCAGTCTGTGCCACCAGCACCAAGTCATCCGCATATGCTTTGCACTCAAATGTATATCCTCGCAAAGTCAATCCTGTCAAGCAGTTACGACGTCTGCAGAGTAATGCATCGAGAGTCAGTGCATATAATATTGTAGACAGGGGACACTCTTGCATGACCGATATCGCTACGATGAGGAATTTCGTCGTACGTCCATTGACGAGTAATTTGGAGGAATAATTTCGGAGTACCGCACCACGACAGTGATGGATGGTCGCGGAAACCGCATGTGCGTCAAGACTTCTGCAAGATAGGTATGGCTCACTCTGTCGAAGGCTTCATCACAATCGTTCTACGCTAGTGTCCATGGAGGAGGCACGTCTTTGTTAGAGCAATCAAATCGCGATATTCGCCAAGCGCCATCTCGATGTTGTATCTCCACCGAGCGACGCTTGATCGAGTGAGATCAATCAACGTAGTACGTATTCTCGGAGACACCCTGCCGATAGTCTGGTGAATTTTTTAAAGTCGCCTTTAAGAAGCCTCAGCGGTCGGTAATCTCATACCCGTGTGCCACCCGAGGGTTTGTGTATTGGAATAAAAGCCGGCAGTATGGGAACGTCAGGAGATATTAATTCGCAGCAAATAGCAGTCCATTGTGGGTGCCATCATATAGCTGGATGTCCTATAGAACTCCAAAGAGAGCCCATCTGGCACTGGTGATTTATTCGCCGATAGCCTACCAAGGCCTCTGCCACTTCCTCCTCTGAAATCTCCTCCATTAGTAGTGGTACCTCCTCTGGTCAATGGTACCGAAAATCGTATGCGTAACTCCGCTAATGGCCACCATATTGGTGTCCACTAGAGTGTAAAGTTGAGCATACAAAGGCGTTGCCTATTTCTTATCAGTCTGGAACCGCGCGACCGCTACGGTCGCAGGTTCGAATCCCGCCTCGGGCATGGATGTGTGTGATGTCCTTAGGTTAGTTAGGTTTGAGTAGTTCTTTCTAGGGGAATGATGACCTCAGATGTTAAGTTCCACAGTGATTAGAGCCATTTGAACCCATTTCTTGTTGCGATGTTATGAGTCTGTCATCATCCGTATCCATGGCATGTACCAGGGCTCGTTGTCGTCTCTATTTTCGTTGATAATGTGATAAATTGATAGGCGTTCTCCTGCAACCCAGTCTAGTGCCCGTCCCGTGGCCACTGCACCTTTGGAGTGGCATTATATGATGGATATACACTCCTGGAAATTGAAATAAGAACACCGTGAATTCATTGTCCCAGGAAGGGGAAACTTTATTGACACATTCCTGGGGTCAGATACATCACATGATCACACTGACAGAACCACAGGCACATAGACACAGGCAACAGAGCATGCACAATGTCGGCACTAGTACAGTGTATATCCACCTTTTGCAGCAATGCAGGCTGCTATTCTCCCATGGAGACGATCGTAGAGATGCTGGATGTAGTCCTGTGGAACGGCTTGCCATGCCATTTCCACCTGGCGCCTCAGTTGGACCAGCGTTCGTGCTGGACGTGCAGACCGCGTGAGATGACGCTTCATCCAGTCCCAAACATGCTCAATGGGGGACAGATCCGGAGATCTTGCTGGCCAGGGTAGTTGACTTACACCTTCTAGAGCACGTTGGGTGGCACGGGATACATGCGGACGTGCATTGTCCTGTTGGAACAGCAAGTTCCCTTGCCGGTCTAGGAATGGTAGAACGATGGGTTCGATGACGGTTTGGATGTACCGTGCACTATTCAGTGTCCCCTCGACGATCACCAGTGGTGTACGGCCAGTGTAGGAGATCGCTCCCCACACCATGATGCCGGGTGTTGGCCCTGTGTGCCTCGGTCGTATGCAGTCCTGATTGTGGCGCTCACCTGCACGGCGCCAAACACGCATACGACCATCATTGGCACCAAGGCAGAAGCGACTCTCATCGCTGAAGACGACACGTCTCCATTCGTCCCTCCATTCACGCCTGTCGCGACACCACTGGGGGCGGGCTGCACGATGTTGGGGCGTGAGCGGAAGACGGCCTAACGGTGTGCGGGACCGTAGCCCAGCTTCATGGAGACGGTTGCGAATGGTCCTCGCCGATACCCCAGGAGCGACAGTGTCCCTAATTTGCTGGGAAGTGGCGGTGCGGTCCCCTACGGCACTGCGTAGGATCCTACGGTCTTGGCGTGCATCCGTGCGTCGCTGCGGTCCGGTCCCAGGTCGACGGGCACGTGCACCTTCCGCCGACCACTGGCGACAACATCGATGTACTGTGGAGACCTCACGCCCCACGTGTTGAGCAATTCGGCGGTACGTCCACCCGGCCTCCCGCATGCCCACTATACGCCCTCGCTCAAAGTCCGTCAACTGCACATACGGTTCACGTCCACGCTGTCGCGGCATGCTACCAGTGTTAAAGACTGCGATGGAGCTCCGTATGCCACGGCAAACTGGCTGACACTGACGGCGGCGGTGCACAAATGCTGCGCAGCTAGCGCCATTCGACGGCCAACACCGTGGTTCCTGGTGTGTCCGCCGTGCCGTGCGTGTGATCATTGCTTGTACAGCCCTCTCGCAGTGTCCGGAGCAAGTATGCTGGGTCTGACACACCGGTGTCAATGTGTTCTTTTTTCTATTTCCAGGAGTGTAGTTTCGGCCTTAGCTCGTAGTACCGCCAGTTGCCATTGCGGAAAAGGCACTTGGTCGACGTATTCCGTAGCACCGTGAAATAGAAGTCCATCGCTGACGTCGCCAACCTGCCTGTTCACGACCATATGTCACCACTGCACGTAGCGCCGGTTTGGCACAATCCATCTGACAACGTAGGGTCGTGGGATACGCCCCAAGGCACTGTCCGCAAGATCGCCCAACATCTTCAGTGGCGTCTTGACAAGATAGGTATCTGAGGTCGATGAGGTTCATTTTCCAAGGACCGTGGCTACGCCACACCTGGTGCCACTAGAGGCGGATCAGATACATTAAGGTCGTATGGTCGGTGTAGGCTGCTGGGCACAGTTCCGCTTCGTGGACGTCAGCGTTAAGATGGCATGTAACATATATTTGGTGGAGACGACTTGCGGAATGATTCGTCGTATGAGTGTATCCAGGATCGAGGCCATGGAAATGCTCCAATGTGTCAACCAACCTGGACATGTTGGAACAATGGCTTTCCCTCTAGTTATGGAAGATTCCCAGGACTTCATTTCCCACCAGGTTGGAGCTCCGCCCCATTGGCACCGTGATGTACGAGGCTTTATGAATGACTCCCTTACTCAACGCTGGATCCGATCGCAGCGGACTTGAGGACCTGGCTCTGCACTTCTGGCCACCGAGATCTCCTCATCTCACACCCTGTGACTATTTCTTGTGGGGTCATCTGAAGCAATCTGTTTACGTTCCGCCTCTACCAACCATTCTGAACGATCTGCAGAACCGGATAATTGCTGCCATGCACTCAGTAACAGCAGATACACTTTCGCGTGTGTAGGACAAGTTTGGCTACCGCGTCGATGTTTGCCGTGCAGCCAACGATGGCCACACTGAATATTTATAAAATTTATCACATTTACAAATATTAAATAGTTGTTAAAAATTAATTAATTACAAATTATTACAAATTATTAAATTGATATAACAAATCATGGAAGAAAACTTTGAAATTTCCTCGTTTCATTGGTATAAAGCTTCTTCATTTTGGATTCGTTCTTGAATAAATAGGAAGTTTTGAAAATAGGTCCATCATTTAGCATAACCCAGTATATAAAATAGGTCCTTCACATATCTAAGGAATAGGAATGGACTTCAAATTCAGCCCTGCAGGTCTCTCTTCGCGATTCCTCCCCGGTCACTAAAATTTTAGTTCTATTCGATATTATTTAAATTATTCTTCACAGTGTTTTACAATTTTGTTGTTAATTATGTTTTTTAACAAGTTTCTTTCTAAAATTAGCACTCTGATGAAATGTTTTACTAAGGGGCTATAGTAAGCCACGGAATGAAACGTTTTGTACAAATCATAAAATATTCCAACTGCCAACAGCCGTATAAACAGGATCTTGCTGCAAATCAAGCTGACACCAGACTTATGTTATCGTACAATATATTGTAAGGTGGCTATAATTTTACACCTTACAAGCACCCATCCACATACTTTGCCGTGATCTACAAACACAATTAGGTATCATGTGATTGATTGTACATCATATATATGAATATATAATTGTTAACGCTTACTGCATGAAAGGTGATGGAGTGTCTTCATATCATACTAGTAGAGGTAATTACAACATAATGAAACTTTAATTGATATCAACTGTATCTCACTTTCCCTCATACAAAAACGTAGGTCTTCCCGAGACAGTAGCACATGACAAAGATGTCGACGTCACCATAAAAAGTACCTGCATGATTGCGGCAGGCGGAACTCAAGCCCTGGGTGGAAGGCCTACACAGGTGTGTTGGTCCTGCTTAAACACAGGAAGTAGCGAGACGGACGTTGGGACATTGAGCGCTGGGACACAAAGGAGTCGCGACCGGCTTGGGGTTGTAGCCGGACGGGAAGGATTTTTCTTCAGAAACCATGAAAATCTTGGACACAGATGAGAGGAACGAGCGTCATTTCGGAAACCATGCAGCCTGGGTTATTTCCAAGGATTTTTAATCAGAAGTATACCATTGTACGAGTATAGGTTTTTCCTCACAAAATTTCCGCGCTGGACGACGAAAGACTAAACTATGGTTGGTCGGCGTTCGGAAGAATGTGTAGAGAGGGAGAATATTCCGTGGTTTCGGGAATACGATTCGTTTTCGGAATTTCGAGGGTGGGGAGCCGAGCCTTGCTAGGAGGCCAGTGGTGGAGAGACGAGGTCTTGCGTTGTGAGCGCCCTTGTGTGACGGTCGCTCGGTATCAGCTTTGTTGATACAGACGGACTTGCTGTCTTTGCTCTCAGGGGAGTTTATAGCTAGAACAGTTAGGCACTGTACTATTGCGAACCTATACGATTCTGGACTTCACCTCCGGGTTGGAAGTGTCGTTGAGTACGCAGCGTTCAATAATTGAGAGCACTTCCTCTGCGTATACTTACGTTGAGACGTTATATGAACTCCGTCCTTGTGGCTGGGAGTTCGCGTTTCTCGTCTGTAGAACCCAGAGAGGAGAAGACAGTATATTAGAGTATACTAGTCAGAGGACCGCCTTCTGCCGTCCTAGTGTTTGAAAGAGTTTATTTGTGGCCGGAGTTTTTCCATCGCCACAGATGAGTGCGAGAACCATCACTTCGACGCACCGGACGCAGAACACATGGTTATATCACAAACTGCTTCGGCTTATTAGGTAAATAAAAGCTAAACACCTTTGATCACGTTTGTTTATTTCTACTGAGCCTCTACACCACCTCAGATCATCTTTGAAAGTAGTGTCTTCTAGTGTTTGGTACGTAGATGATGTCAGTCATTTCGCGTTATTGAAATTAGATTGTGCAGTCATAATAAGGGGCAGAGTTGGGAAATTGATTAGTAATTTTACTTAGGAAATGTAAAATTTGCAGTATAAAAAGTTTTTTTAATCCACAATAAATATATAAGCAGGAACAACGTTTATCATTTAACAGTATTAGTTGCCTTAATCATCCATTTATGTTAAGGTTGTAATTTATATGTTAAACTCCTTTAAGAGATCCTAAGATCTGCTTCAGAGTGTAGTCATACAGGGCCACATCTTCATTTTAGCGTTTATTATTTTGCGTTGCGCTTATTTATTTTTACACCCACCTGGAGAAGCATCTTGGAATATTACAACATAATGAAACTTTAATTGATATCAACTGTATCTCACTTTCCCTCATACAGAAACGTAGGTCTTTCCGAGACAGTAGCACATGACAAAGATATCGACGTCACCATAAAAAGTACCTGCATGATTGCTGTAAGCGAAACTGTGAGCAACGGAATAAATAAAATAGTTCATACTACCCCTATACTTCTAGTAAGTTGGGGATCTCTCCTGCAAGAATTAATTGTCAGAGCACTATAGTGAACCTGATTTAGACACTCACTTGTCTCTTTTTGGAATGTAAATATGACAGGAAAGGATTCTGGCGTCGACCATTGATGATTTTGTCCACTCACAAGTGGTTTATACAGTTTTTCTAAAGGTTTGGACGTTACATCGTACTTGTAATTCTACGCCGAGTTCAACAGTCCGATATTACTTTTCTATATATTATTCGTCACTCTGCAGTCTTTCTCAAAGAACATATTTTTACTGTCTGTTACCATCATTCTTCGTCTTTCGTTACACTCTACACTTCATTTAAAAACAGCAACGGTAGCCCTGCTGTTGTAAAATTTCATTACAGTCTTGTACATATGTATTTTTGTCGACTTCTCCGTATCCTGAAAACGATGGTTTGAAAGCCAAAACAATTTTTCTTAGTCTGTAGTTGCCTATGTGTGTAATTCAGATTAGTACATAACATTTAATGCGCCAAATAGTAAGGAAATACAAGGTGTCCCACATAAAACCGTTACGCCCCACGTCCGAGATTCGTGTAACAATTAACTAACTAAAATAGAGTAGATAATGCTAACGTTAAAAACGTGTAGTTATTTATTTATACGAGATGCTGGCAGTGGTGGCCAAGAGCATCCAAGCATCGCTGACTTCGTATGATCACGTTATCAGTGACACGTTAAAGTTCTGCAGGTGTGATGTTGTTAATTACTCTAGTAACGTTCCTTTTAAGATAGTCTATTGTGCGAGGATTGTCAGCACACACTTTGCTTTTTTAGTGTAACCCATAAATAAAAATCACGCGATGGAACATCTTGTTGAAATACTGCATACAACGTCTCTGCATTTGTTAACTGTGCATAGAGAGAGTCCAAGATCTCTAGATGTACGGTACTGCTTAAGATGTAATTGAAAAATGTGGGGTCAATAATGCATACGCTGGACAATGCATATCAAACACCTATCTTCTCTGAGGGGAGAGGTTGTTCATGCAGATTGTGTGGAATGTCCTGCGACCAGTACCTACAGTTCTGAGAGTTTACATAATCTGACAATTGAAACCAAGTCTCATCTGAAGTGAAGTATAGCAAGGGTCCAACTGACCGTTAGGAATTGATATTAACAGCCGTTTACAACAATGAACTCTTTTTTTCCTGCTCCTCAAATTTCAACTGTTGCACCTCAGTCACTCGATAGACTTTTTTAATTTCATGCCTTTTAGTACTCGGTGACACGATGAACGAGATACACCAACCTCCTGCGATAACCTCCTTACCGATTTGCGGGGATTTCTGATAATGCCCATGCGAATTCTGTGTAAGGTTTCAGGGTTTTCCGCTGCCGGTCGCCTATTCCTCTGCACATTCTGAACGGATCCTACGGCCCTCCATTTCCTGTTCAGATTTTGAATAGTGCTCGTTGTTGCGAGGTTCCTACCAGGATACTTTGCTTGAAACATTTCTTTACATTCCTTGATGGAGCCTGTCTTCAGATTACAATCCACAATATTAGTTTACTGTTCTAATGCAAACTGCCTTATTTCTGTAAAAACTTATTAACGCAAGCTTCCCACAACAAGTGGCGCTATATGATGCATACCCGGTTTTATGTGAGACACGCTGTATTTGTTCATTTGAAAACTGAAAATAGGGAAGTAAATTAATGTGACTACATGTATCTGAACATGTAATATTTTATTTACGAGTGGTTAAGCTGTTTAAAACTGACGATTTTAGGCATTTTAATCACGTCGTGGTGTACAAACTACACACACTCCTTTCTTTGTGGTATGTAGCGGAGGTTACTTTGTGTACCACTGCAACTCCTTCCGTCGCTCCTCTTTTGTGCCCCAGCCAGAAAAAATATTCGGAAAGAACTACTTTCGTTAAGCCTCCATGCGAGGTGGAATCTTTGTAATTTTACTTTCATGGCGACACGTGCGTCTCTTTTCTGTGCTATTGAAGTGCAACAGTAATTCAACGCAGTTCTAATTGTGCTTCTAATTTTTTTGGAAGGGTTTTACTTTGACTAGTTCTTCTTTGCTTGATGTCCTGTGTAACGCAATGTCCTGTCTGAGAAACAAACCCGGCGGATAAACACCAGATTTCTGCTGATTATAATCCATAGGTCTTCTTGTCAGTGGGATTACAGTTAAACTGTATTAATGAGCTACAGAATAAATGTATATTGACGTCACTTGTGACAACAGCTCGTCTTACGCAAATTTCGTTACAGTTTTGTGTCGCATGCACCCTGTGACATTTATCCACGCGAATTGAGAACAGGAGTCGTGTTTGGCAAACGTATTCAGTATTTAACTATTCCATTGTATGTAATTCCATCAGAGTCGTTCAGTTATAAATTCAAACCTCTGCCGGCTCCGCATTGGTCGTACGTGGCTGACACATGGCTGCCTCCTCCATCGCGACGATCCACCTTGGTGTCCCTGTGGCTCATATATGACTGTCGTCCACATCTTGCTGGACTGGTCACTTTTAGCCCCTCTGCGGCGGACTTTTAACCTTCCCAGCACGCTACCTTCGGTGTTGGGCGACAATGCCTCAACAGCAGATTTAGTTTTACGTTTTATTCGTGAGGGGGATTTTTATCGTACCATCTAAGGGTGGGCATTTAGCCTTCTCTCCGAGGTCGCCACCCTCCCTCCATTTTAACTCTGTCTCACTTTCTTTGCGTTTGTTTGTTTCGATGGTCGTCTTTTCCCTACATGTGTTCATCTCGCCTTGCTTTTTGGACATTTTAATGTGTTGCAGAGTGGCTGGCTCATCCTCTTTTACTATTGTGATCAGCCAGCCCAGACCATCTGATCTATGGTTTTAAAACCTTTCATCCCTACTTCTTCTTGTGGTTTATGTTTTCCCTGTTCTTTTGTTCGTTCCATTCGATTTCTTTTTAGGCGAGGTTCCCCATTCCTTTTCCCCCTTTTACTTTCTCAAACGTACTTTAGGAGCTTTTGTACCTTGAGACCTTGAGTCTTGTTTGCGTCAGGAAAAAGGGACTGATAACCGTATAGTTTGGTCCCTTTACACCCCAAACCAACCAACCAACCGACCTGTTACGACACATCTGACAATGAATGCACAAAAAGTTACAGTGAACGTTTAACGCTTCTTTAAACTTCAGGTTGTATTCCTTCTGCAGAGTGGGATTACATACAAACATCTGTAATACTTAAAATACTTGAAAATAATAAATATGAGAGAAGAACTAAAAAAGGAATAGTAGTAAGACGGTGCTGAATGATGGTGACAACCAGGCAAATAAAGAAAGTAGTTTTCGGTACCATACACAGTATTTACTCTCGTGAATACGGACAATCTAGATCCGATTACACGAGATGAATTATATCAAGTTGTACGTTTATATTTTAACTAAAAATAATACAATTCAAGTACTCCTAGTTTATAAGAGTACTTCTTCCTTTAATTTTTTCTATGATATAAACGTGAAGACGGAGCTAGCTCGTGCATCTTCAGCAGCAGTGAAAGCAAATGGAAGCCGGATAGTCCACTGGTCGACGTCACGACGGTTTCCATTTGCGTAAGAGCGAAAATTATCACCTGCTACAAAGCGAGGAAACAGACAGCTTTACCGCGTCGTGACTCAACACAGGAACTGCAGCGCTGCTGCCAGTTCGGCACGTAAAAACACTGAAAGGCTGCAGAGGAGCATTGCATCTAGTCAGTGACCTGCCCTCTCTCCGACTCGGCGGATGTCAAAACTGTTGTATAATGGTCATCCGCTTTAGGGCTGACCAACCTATTGACAGCAATGTTAGTGAAAGCGCAATCTTACTTGAGATGGACGGACGTAAAGATAGATACCAGCCGGAGCTTCTTCTAGGGAGAAACTAAATATAGTTAACTCAGCGGAAAATTCAGTAGTGACTCAACACGCAAAACTGAGTCTCATGGCCGGCCGGAGTGGCCAAGCGGTTCTAGGCGCTACAGTCTAGAACCGCGAGACCGCTACGGTCGCAGGTTCGAATACTGCCTCGGGCATGGATGTGTGTGATGTCCTTAGGTTAGTTACGTTTAAGTAGTTCTAAGTTCTAGGGGACTGATGACCTCAGAAGTTGAGTCCCATAGTGCTCAGAGCCATTTGAACCATTTTTTTGAGTCTCATGTATTCTGTAGTCATTTTGTTACGGTTCAGATGGTTCAAATGGCTCTGAGCACTATGGTTCTCAACTTCTGAGGTCATCAGTCCCCTAGATCTTAGAACTACTTAAACCTAACTGACCTAAGGACATCACACACATCCATACCCGAGGCAGGATTCGAACCTGCGACCGTAGCGGTCGCGCGGTTCCAGACTGTAGCGCTTAGAACCGCTCGGTCACTCCGGCCGGCTTTTGTTACGGAGAATAAATGCTATTCTCTTACTAAGTTTGTTTCCAGTCAGCTGTGTTTATAGTTTCAATTTATTCCCCATCAATTTCAGAGCTACTATGGCTTTATATTCACTCAGGCACTCTGACTGACGTAATAGTCCACCGCAAATGTATCCTGTTAAGGTACTCCATTACCCTATAGTGTGGTACGTATGAGACACCACTTTACTGTTATCACACTAGAGAATACTTAGACGTATTAAAAAAACTTCATGTTACCCGCTAGGGAACAGTGTAACACAGGAAACAGCTATGTGTTCCATAATGAGATATTTCCACAGCTCACGGGCCAAATTTCCAACGTCAAGAAGCGATAACATTGCTAGAGGAGGCTGTAGCTTATTGCAACGTGAAGTCGCCAAGAACTGATGGTGTGAAAACTCAACTTGTTCTGTTCGTTCAAGAGTTCCAGAAGTGCGCAGGGGTTGGACAAAAATAAGGAAACACAGCGGAAAATGCTTCCTTGAATGTAAATGCAGACGGCAGCAAAGCCTACAGATTGCACTGTTGTGTCTGACCACGAACAGCGCCTTAATAGTCCTAAGTGTCAATCGCGCCCACAGCTGTGCTATGTGCAGTACCGAGTGCATTATGTCGAAGCTAAGTGACTTCGAACGCAGGCAAATTGTTGTTGCTCTTATGGTGGGTGCTTTCGTTACTAAGGCAGCCGATGTGTCTGGTGTTTCAAGAGGCACCATATTGAAGATTTACACCGGATAAACTGAAAGACATCATTCGTAAGTCCTAGCGCAGAGCCGGCCGCGGTGGCCGTGCGGTTCTGGCGCTGCAGTCCGGAACCGCGTGACTGCTACGGTCGCAGGTTCGAATCCTGCCTCGGGCATGGGTGTGTGTGATGTCCTTAGGTTAGTTAGGTTTAAGTAGTTCTAAGTTCTAGGGGACTTATGACCTAAGTTGTTGAGTCCCATAGTGCTCAGAGCCATTTGAACCATTTTTGAACCTAGCGCAGACGGAAGAGTGTACTGACTGATCGTGACAGTCGGTCATTCAAGAGTATTCTGACGAAAAAAACAGGTCATCAGCTGCAAAAGAAACCGCGGAACTAAATGTCGCACTCGTGAACCTTGTCAGCACCAAAGGGACTCAAAGGGAGCTCAGTAAGCTGCCAACTGCAGGGCGAGCTGGAGTTTCTTAACCACACATGAATGAAGCAAAAGACCGCAACAGGAACACGTGGTACCGAATTCATATAACCTGGACGTAACAGAGTCATTTCATCGTGTCAGTCTTGTTGCACGCTGTTTCCAATTTCTGACGAGGTTTATGTCCCAAAAAGTGAAACATGGCGGAGATTCGATGCTGATTTGAGTAGCTGCATCGTGGTATTCCATTGACCCCGTGGTTACACTACAAGACCGCATTACTGACCAGTATTGTGTGACCATTTTGACTGATCGGGTCCATCCCGTGATACTGTGATTGTTCGTCAATGGTGATGCTATGGCATTCCCCCTAGCGTCAGTGACTAGATCTGAATATTGTTGAGCCTTTGTAGTCTACTTTGGAGAGAATGGTGCGTAATCGCCACCCAACTCCATCATCGTTACTTGAACATACCACTGTTTTAAGGGAAGGATAGTACAAGATTCCCCTGAAAACCATACAGGAATTATATTTACCCATTCTGAGGCGACTGGAAAGTATTTCGAGTGCCAACGGTTTTCCTACACCGTAGTAGACATGGTAATGTGTTGTGATTTAGTATTTTCGTATTTTGGAAGTAAAAATTACCGAACTATCAGTTTAATAAGTCACAGCTGTAAAATACTAACCCGAATTCTTTACAGACGAATAGAAAAACTGGTAGAAGCCGACTTCGTGGAAGATCAGTTTGGATTCCGTAGAAGTACTGGAACACGTGAGGGAATACTGACCTTACGACTTACCTTAGAAGAAAGATTAAGGAAAGGCAAACCTACGTTTCTAGCATTTGTAGACTTAGGGAAAGCTTTTGACAATGTTGATCGGAATACTCTCTTTCAAAGTCTGAAGGTGGCAGAGGTAAAATACAGGGAGCTAAAGGCTATTTACAACTTGTACAGAAACCAGATGGCAGTTATAACAGTCGAGGTGCATGAAAGGAAAGCAGTGGTTGGTAAGGGAGTGAGACAGGGTTGTAGCCTCTCCCCGATGTTATTCAATTTGTATATTGAGCAAGCAGTAAACGAAACAAAAGAAAAATTCGGAGTAGGTATTAAAATCCATGGAGAAGAAATCAAAAATTTGAGGTTCGCCGATGACACTGTAATTCTGTCAGAGACAGCAAAGGACTTGGAAGAGCAGTTGAACGGAATGGACAGTGTCTTGAAAGGAGGATATAAGATGAATATCAACAAAAGCAAAACAAGGATAATGGAATGTAGTCAAATTAAGTCGGGTGATGCTGAGGGAATTAGATTAGGAAATGAGACAATTCAAGTAGTAAATGAGTTTTGCTATTTGGGGAGCAAAATAACTGATGGTCAAAGTAGAAAGGATATAAAATGTAGACTGGTAATGGCAAGGAAAGCGTTTCGGGAGAGTATAGATTTAAGTGTCAGGAAGTCGTTTCTGAAAGTATTTGTACGGATTGTAGCCACGTATGGAAGTGAAACATGGTCGATAAATAGTTTGGACAAGAAGAGAATAGAAGCTTTCGAAATGTGGTGCTACAGAAGAATGCTGAAGGTTAGATGGGTAGATCACATAACTAATGAGGAGGTATTGAACAGAATTGGGGAGAAGAGGAGTTTGTGGCACAACTTGACAAGAAGGGACCGGTTGGTAGGACATGTTCTGAGGCGTCAAGGGATCACAAATTTAGCATTGGAGGGCAGCGTGGAGGGTAAAAATCCTAGAGGGAGACCAAGAGATGAATAAGCTAAGGAGAGTCAGAAGGATGTAGGTTGCAGTAAGTACTGGGAGATGATGAAGCTTGCACAGGATAGGGTAGCATGGAGAGCTGCATCAAACCAGTCTCAGGACTGAAGACCACAACAACAACAACAACAACAACAACGACCCGTAGATATCACCAGATCCTAGTAGACACTGTCTTTCCTGTCTGCATAAATTCCAGTTTGTTGCAGTTGCTCGTCATCACGACCATTTTCAGCTCTGTGAAGCTACAGGCAGACCAAGGAGTGGTATATAGAGGAGTTACATGTTAGAAAATTGATGAGTTACAGGAAGGTCTGAACATATACACCAGCCACATGGGAAGTGATCTACATAGAAAGCTCAGACCACAGGAAATTGTACTTACGTTGTAAATCTCTCACCCCAGTAAATGTTGTATGAGCCATTCGCATCCACCATGGCGAATCTTACCGCGAGAGAGACTTCAATACACCTATACAAGGTGTAAGAGATGCACTTTGGTAATGCGACGAAACATGCTACCGATATAATAGGACCAGAAACGCATATATTCCAGTGTTGCGGCCTATCGCTGCGTTTCCCATAGCTTAATATAACTGCGCTAGCTGAACAATAATCTTTGTCTACTGAGATGACAGTGTTGCGCAGCTGTTCAGAGTTCAATGTGCAGGTGTTGGATTTCAATCAAGTGGTCAAAGCTGACTGGAACATAGTAATGTTCACATCGGACTAAATCCATTTTTTCATGTTCAACATCACTTCTACATTAAAGCAGTCCAATATAAAACGCCACATGAATTACATTTTCATGTGCAGAAAATGGTATGCCAGTTTCATAACTACCGTTTTGCGAAACATATTGTAATATAGGCTTATACTTTGATGTATAACGTTGATTGTAAAGCACAAATTATTGATTAAATGACTATTGTGTAATTGTACTTGCCTTTTCCCACGTTGTAGTTCTACAATATCTGTTATCCTTCTTACGTAGGGCTTATATTGCCTAAAGAAGTGCACATCAAGAGGCTGCAACATTTTGTTGTCTTCGGTATATTTTCGGTTCTGTCGTATCGATATTCTGCTTATTCGCGTTACCAAAATTCATCTCTCAGACGTGGTGACATGCATGTTTATCGCTCATACCACTCTTTTTGGGATGAGCAATTTATATTCTAAGTGCATTTTTGAGCATTTCTGAGCTTTCGAGGTCACATATTTCTCTTGTTCATGAAAATGCTAATAGTTCTCCTCAATAAAAACAGATGTCACATAGTGCAGGCAAACTGACGAAAACACAGCCAACGGCACGATCAGCGATTCGGCAATACTGTTAGCCACAATCGTTAAGTATCTGGTAGTATCCGGCTGGGGTATTGTCAGGTGTATCGGCTTCATAAATCAAGACGTGGAATAGGCTAGTATGTACTCACGTACATTTATCTGGAGCATCCACAGGAAGTTAATTCAGTCACGAATGAACACAAACTATTATTCGACCTATTTTTGAGTACTGTTCTCGGGCCATATCAAGTTGGATTACCGAAAGTGCCAGAGAATATTCAATAAAGAGTAGTGCGTTTCTTCACGAGTTTTATTCTTCAGGACTAGACCGTCACAGAACAACACAGCAAACTCTTGTGGGAGTCTTAACAACCTCTAAAACTTGGAGGGTCCTCGTTCCAGTAAGATCAGTACACTAATTACTTCCTTCATCTTATAATTCTGATGATGACCTCAATGGAAACATGGTAGTAGAGGCACATTCATAGGTTTGCCGACAGTCTTTCCTCCCGCGTGCCATCCCCGTAAAAATGAAAAATAATTCTCGTCAGCTCTGCACCTCACGCCAGATATTGTGTGGTGGCATGCAGAGTAAATCTGGTACCACAAAAACGTTGTAGGCCAAATAAATGAAGGGGGATTGTACTGTAAGGAATGCACCATTGTTAAGGTTCATAGTCAATACGAAAACGACGAAAGTGAGGATGACTTAAAACAACTTTTCAATGGAATGAACAGCGTGCTCATTAAAGATTTTGGACGTTTGATAGACAACATTAACTTGGTTAACACAAAACTTGTAAGACACGTTGCGAGCTGTGGTAGAATTAAGTTATGGAAGCACCTATATTATGCCAGATGGTTGAAGCAAGAGGCATTATATAAGCGAACTATCACAAATGAAGACAGTCTTCTTAGACATACGGGAAGTGGATGGTTTACCCTTGCTATTGTTCGATGTGAGAATGCCTCTCTACCTGGATTGGAATCATTCGCCGACCGAGATGTCATCGCCTACAAGACCTGGCATTGTGGAATAGATGCTCTAATTGAACCACATATTGATATAAAACTGTAGAAGAGTTGTTTCATATTATATGTCCGTAGCACAATATTGTATAGAAGTAAAAGGTACACTATGGGAAACCAGAGAAGGAAAATCTGGGAGAAAGGTTGCTTGAAGTTACTGCAGCCAGTCGCCTTTTGTTTTTTTCTTCAATTTTATTATCCCAGATGGTACGTATTTATTGACTGTTTGCAGCAGTGTAGGGAGTCGTGTAGCTGTGGCAAGACGTGTAAACGAAACATGTAATCACTAAGTGTGGAGAGAATTATTCGCACTATGAGATCGATTTTCTTGTGTTACTTACAGTTACTAGTATCCGCTGGTGGGTTATTGTTGCACACAGTATTCTAGAAAACATAATGAGTGTTTTCCAGTGATGTTAATTTTACTGCACTTCTCACACTTAGCCACAGGTAACATACTTTACAAAAAATAATAAATCAATGAGCACAGTTAAGGTTATGTCAAAGAGTTGGTGTTAGGGCGGAGATCTCTTTGTTCTGCTCTCTTAATACAGTCTAATGACTGTAAATATGTATCTATTTCCTGCTGCAAACATAACATGTAGTTATTTGCTAAGGTTAATGTGTTCTATTTATAAAATCTATCAAACAATGAGTTTGGAAGATATTACATCTATAATTTTAGCTCTGAATTTTCGTTTGTCATTCCATTTGCCTTTTGTTTAACTAACATCGATCAGAATTTATGAAAAAACGATAAACATTAGAGCATTACCTTTTTTAATTTATTTTTTTAATAATAAAATGTTAAGCAGGGTGGTATGATTGTGTTTGTGTGTGTGCGCGCGCGAGAGACGGAGAGAGAGAGAGAGAGAGAGAGAGAGAGAGAGAGAGTTGAGTGGGTTTATTAGTGTGAAAGAGAGAGAGAGGGTGAGAGGGGAGAGAGGAGACTTATTTATTTATTTATTTAGTTTTTCGAATTTCATAATTCTTTGAAATTTTGAAAAGACGGGTTATTTGCTGAGTCCAATAGTTCATTTAAGATGGTGTGGGGTGATTTATTGTTAAGGACGAAAATCTTTAATTGTTCCAGGAGGTCCATTTTTGTTCTATTGTCTGAAGGTGTTGAACATGAAGATTTTTTTCATGTTTGTAGCTGAATGACTGTTTTGTGCTAGGTGAGCGGCAAACTAGATTTATGTAAATTTTTTTTAGTGTACTGCATATGTGTGTCCTTTGTATCAAATGCCAAAGTTTCGTCCTGCTTGCCCTATGTAATAGCAGGAGTAGCTGTCACAGGTTAATTTATATATAAAAGAGTTGTGAAAAATGGCTTAGTTGTTTTAGAGTTATGAACTATTTTGTTCTGTATTTTGTTTGTTGTATGGTAACTGTGCACAACTTGACCAGAAGAAGGGTTCGGTTGGTAGGACATGTTCTGAGGCATCAAGGGATCACCAATTTAGCATTGGAGGGCAGTGTGGAGGGTAAAAATCGTAGAGGGAGACCAAGAGATGAATACACTAAGCAGATTCAGAAGGATGTAGGTTACAGTAGGTACCAGGAGATGAAGAAACTTGCACAGGATAGAGTACCATGGAGAGCTGCGTCAAACCAGTCTCAGGACTGAAGACCACAACAACAACAACATGGTAACTTAACTTGACTCTGTATGTTTTAAACCATTTTGCAGGTTGGTATGAGATGTCATCGAGGAATGTCATGGAGATACATTTAGTGTCTGCTACTGAGGGCTGCATTGTTAATGTTGTTTGCTTGGTTTCTATCTTTTCATCTAATTTATCAACTATGGATGGTTCATGAGCATTGTTATGGACTATCATTTTTTAAGATATTTAATTCTTTGGTTTTTTCATTAGGTTCAGCATTAATTTTGTTAGACAGTCGAGTTCTTATCTAAAAAAATTGTAATTTGAGTTTATTTGGGTGGAATGATGTGTTGTTTATAATAACATCTGATGTGATGGGCTTTCTACAGATTTCGAATGTATATTTGTTACTATGACAAGTTATGTTTAGATCAAGGAACTTAATTCCTTGTTGTGTTTGGTTTTCTACTGTAAATTGTAATTTGGAATGTATAATATTACGGTCCTCAGTTTAGCGTTCTATTTCAGTGGTTGTCTCGTTGTATAATATCAAGGTGTCACTAACATAACATTTGTAATAAATGATACTGTCGTTTTCAGTTATGTTTGCTTTGAAAAATTTGGTTTCTAGATCATTAATATAGATTAGCTAAAATTCCAGCTAAGCCACTTCCCATTCATACAATATCTTTCTCAGTATAGATTTTGTTCTTAAATGAAAAATTATTATGAGGTAGCACTAACTCAAGTAGATCCATTAGTTTGTTGATTTCTACATTGTTTAAAATTTTGTGTTGCAACAAGTTATCTTTGATAATATAGAGTGTTTCCATTATGGGCATATTAATGTAGAGGTTAACTATGTCAAGGTAGGTGAACTTTGCTGTACTAGGTATGGTGATATCTTTGATGCTGTCAATCAATTCATAACTGTTCTTTCCAGAGTAGTTGGTTGTAAATGTGTATGATTTGCTAAGAACTTTATAAAGTTTTTTTAGTTATTTTGTACTCATAGCTGTTTATTGACCTGACTAATGGGCATATTAGATGGCCTTGCTTATGAATCTTAGGCTGTTATCTGAGCTCTGGAGCTGTAGGGTTCATTGTTACACAGTTCTTAGCTCCTGTGTATGTTAGGAGAAAACTGCAGATTTCCATAAAATTCTTTATTTTAGCTTGGAATGTGGTGGTGGGATCAGATTCCAATTCAGTTATGTTGTTAGTTTTTGAAAAATTCTGAAGTTTCGTTAATATACTCCAATTCATACATTATTGCAGCTGAACTGCCTTCCTCTGCCTTAGCAACAAGGGCATTACTGTTAGTTAGTTCTTTAATGATTTGCATCAGTGGCGTAGCTGGATTATATGTATTCCTGTGCAGTTTTTGTGGTTTTACTTTTTCTTTATTGTTTTATTTGCTTCATGTGCTATAGCATTTTGTTCATTTTGACTTAAATTTTCTGACAGGAAGGGTATTTTAGTGTAAGTAATTAGATGTATAACTTTGTTTATGTTACGTTTGGTGGCAGTATTGTGTTTGATTCCTTTATTCAGCAAATTAAGTTCTGAGTTGTTGAAGTTAATGTTCATTGTGTTCATTACCCTGTCAGAGAGCAGGTGGATTTTTTAGCTATGAGGATAGACAGCTTTTTCTTTTGTTTGGATAACATTTTTTGCATTTGTTTATCCACAAATTGTTCAACTACATCTAAGAATTTCACAAGCTGGGATAGCATAAGGTAGTTGTTTAACTCTAGGTGCAGTCTGTAGATGTCTTTGTTGAGTAAGTGTTTTTCTTTCTAATGGGATCTAATTTCATTTTTTATCCGTGAGATTTCGCACTTTTTTTAGCTGCTTATGCTGATTTGATTTGGTCTTTGATAACAATTAACATAATTGGGACTGACATTCTCTGTTATATACTGCTTATTGAATTTAATGGCGAGAACTGTTTTTATTAATTACAGTTTGCACCTCCTGTATGTATTCATTGTTTGTTTTACCTGGATAGGTAGCGAAATAAAACTTTTATCCATTATGGGCGATTGTTTGCAACAAATTCATGAAACCTTTGTTCACCACAGTCGCAGTGATCGTCATTTGTAATGGATAAAAGTTTTAAATCTGGGACAAATTAAATACTGTTTAGTACTAATATTCTAGAAATAAAGAGCCTGTAAAGCTCACGAAAAGTAGACATATAATCAAGAATAGGCGATGAAACTAGTTTATGCCATACATAAGAAGGGAATAGTGTGCTACTGCATACACAAAGAGAATAGAATGCTTAGCAAGAAGACAAACGTCTGAAACTGGAACAGTTGACATAAATGCTCTGCAAAACACAGTAAGACTGCCTAAATGTCTGCTTGCTTGTAGTAATAATTCCAATCTGTCTTTGCAGTGTCTTCGGAAGTGGTACGTAGTGGTGCTCAAGTGTGCGTACATCCACGGTCCATTCACATTAATATGAACACCAACTTTGTTCGAAGTCAACGGGAAATAACCAGTCATATGTGGCAGGTGACTTAACTAGCAGTGGCTAATATATAAGGGATTTTGGAGAGATACGGTCAAGAGTGCAAACACAGAAACGGAGCAATTTATCTAACGTCCAAACGGCATCATCGTTGACTTTCGGGCCATGGGTGGAAAAATTTCCGAAGCGGCTAGGTTTGTAAATTGTTCGCACGACCATGGTTAAAGCAACCGTGAACGTCAAAATGGTGCTACCCAAAGCCAGCTCCGAAGCAACTGTGACGCATCGCAGGCCATAGACGACAGGAGGGGGCGGCAGCTGAGGAGAAGTGTACGGGCGAATAGACATACAACTGTTGAGCTACGGTCGCAGGTTCGAATCCTGCCTCGAGCATGGATGTGTGTGATGTCCTTAGGTTAGTGAGGTTTAAGTAGTTCTCTGTTCTAGGGGACTGATGACCACAGATGTTAAGTCCCATAGTGCTCAGAGCCATTTGAACCATTTTTGAACTGTTGAGCAACTGCCCCCAGGGTGAACCAAGGGGCTACAAACAGTATCTCTAACACGACTGTTCAGAGAAAGTTGCTGCATGTGGGCGCATAGTCATGCAACCATGTTGACTGCTGTTCTCGACCACGAAGTCCGCAGCTCGTGGTCTTGCGGTAGCGTTCTGGCTTCCTGCGCACGGGGTCCCGGTTTCGATTCCCGGCGGGGTCAGGGATTTTCTCTACCTCGTGATGACTGGGTGTTGTGTGTTCTTCATCATCATTGACTCGCAAGTCGCCGAAGTGGCGTCAACTAAAAAGGACTTGCAATACGGCGGCCGAACTTCCAGCAAGGGGCCTCCCGGCCAACAATGCCATACTATCATTTCATTTCATCGACCACCAATGCTGGAATTTTATACGCCAGTACCGTAACTGGACGTCCACTGAGTAGCGACAGGCGGCTTTTTCAAATGAATCACGATTCATGCTCCATCGTACGGATGGCCGTTAGCGTCTACGGCAACGATCGTCGGCAGAGTCCACGGAAGTGGAGGCAGCGTTATATTCTGGGTGATGTTTTCAAGGAATTCCTTGGGTGATCTCGTTATTATGAAATGCACAAAACTGTATGTACCATGATACCATCGTCCATGGACTTCTGGATGTTATGTGAGAAAAGTGCGAGTTGCGGTTCGTATTGTACCGAAACGCTCTGACATCAAGAGAATGTGTACATTTTTTAACGTTTTTCCTTCCCCTTTTCACTTATGTGTGTGTTTATTCGTCTACAATGGTTCGTTATGTTGTGACTGCTAGATTCCTTCATTCGGACAACAATATAATACTCTCATCTTCAGGATGAACAGAACGCTTTAAAAAACTGGAGATAGGATGTATATAGGATGTACAATAGCATGTTCTGCAGAAATGCTTAGCATTTCAGTCACTTCGATTCAGCATTTGTCCTGTTGCCTAGTACGAACAGGGTCCGCCATGGGTTCTCATAACTTGTTCCATGCGTGATGGCATTGACGTATACAAGGCAAGAATGGCGTCCTATGGTATTTCCATCCAAGGTGCATTCATCTGGATCCTAAGTTCATCTATGATGACTGGCACTGAGTCGCAGCGCTTTACCCACCGTTTCACTGTATACCTTCGGTTGGCGACAAGTCTGGTGATCTGGCGGGTCAGGGCAAAATGCTGACAACCTGTGACACCGAGAAGGCACGTGTTCGTACAGCAACCTGTGGTCTTGCATTCTCTTGCTGAAAAATGGCATGTAGGTTGTTGCGCAGACATTGTATGGCTACGGGTCACAGGATGTCATTCACATTGGTCACGTCGGTCACAGTGCCCTGCAGACGCACCAACTATGACGTTTGGTTGCAACGAATAGCATCCCACACCACAAGACATTGAGCTGGCGGTGTATGTCTGGTGCGAATGCTATCACTGCGAGGCCGCTTCCCGTGCTTGCGGCGAACCAAACTGCGGCCATCATTCTCAAACAGACAGAAGCTTCGTCCAAAAACACTGTCTGCTGCCATTCCTGTCCGCAGTGACGTTCTTCCATACACGTCACTATCAAAGATAGGCGGAGAAGTGGACGACGCGCATGTAGCCCATGCCATAATAAACGGCAGCTGGCTGTCACCCATGATTACACGCGTGCCATTGTTGTGCCAGAGCCTAGAAGGACTCAGATATGTCCTACAATGCCATTCGAATGAGATGTCGACCTTCTGGTCTGGGTGGTGTGACCTGACCGAACTGTCGTGTTGTACGGCATTCTGTAAAGCATTTGGCATTCACTCGTTGCATTGCCCACACACTTCGTCCCACACGAGCAGCAGACTGACTTTCTCTCATGCCAATAATGCGCTCTCTTTCAAACTCACTGACTTGACGGCACGGTTCGCGCGTACGCCTGCGAGACATCCTGCGCGTCTGCTCAAGTCACGCTGATCGATTGCCTTCAATTTATTGCGACACCGAGAGCTGCAGGCACATTTTACCGGTTGCTAGCGCTGCCCCGATATATCAGTGTTGACCTTGAACCCGTGAGCCGACATGGTTCAAGTGCTAAACATTTCTGCAGAACATACTAATGTACATGCCCTCTGAATATGAACGTCCTATCTCTAGTCGTTCAATGTGTTCTGTATTTACTGAACATGAATGTTATAATGGTAGTCGGGCAGAGCCGGTTCAGTCTCATTGATTCATGACCATTATGTAAAACATACAACTTGTCTCTGCGTACGTCAACATGTAACGTCTCCTGGCAAAACACATACGTGGTAAGAAAAAGAGAACAAAATAATTGAACTGGATGATTATTATTTCTGCATGGACAATGACTGTGTGAACTTTATGTAATACAGAGAAACCATTATGTGTCATGTTTCATACTGGTATAGAATTATGTATCGATTTTTAAAGATAATATCTGTGTCGGCGAGTACTGAAACCGCCACAGACAATACTTATTAAATATCAAACAAAGATGAAAATATATCAAATGAGTCTAAATAGTAGTGACCGAGCATTAATTTCTCTGTCGTATTTTTGGAGTTACGTGAGTAGGAAGAGAAATACAAAAATGCTGCAAATCAAGCAGACGAAATAGATACTAACGTCTGAAAATGATATTGACAGGAAGTTAAAGTGGCTAACCAGGAATGACTAGAGGACAAATGTAATGAATTAGAAGCATATACAATAAGGGGAAAGATAGATAATTCCTATAGGAAAATTAAAGGGACCTTTCGAGAAAAGAAAAGCTGCTGCATCAATATCAAGATCTTAGACTGAAAACCAGAACTAACCACAGAAAGTACAGCGGAAAGGTGGGAGGAGTGTATAGAGGGGCTGCACAAGTCAAATGAGCTTTAAGGCAATACTATGGCAAGGAAAAAAGGACACGGATGAAGAGGACATGCGGGATACGATATTGTGAGAAGAACTCGACACAGCACTGAAAACCCCAAGTGGGCGGCAGGGATGGCCGAGCGGTTCTAGGCGCTACAGTCTGGAACCGCGTGACCGCTACGGTCGCAGGTTCGAATCCTGCCTCGGGCATGGATGTGTGTGATGTCCTTAGTTTAGTTAGGTTTAAGTAGTTCTAAGTTCTAGGAGACTGATGACCACTGCAGTTGAGTCCCATAGTGCTCAGAGCCATTTGAGCCAAAACCCCAAGTCGAAACAAGGCCAGTGGAATAGTCGACATTCTGTCGAAACTACTGATATCCTTGAGAAAGCCAGTCATGTCAAATCTATTCCATCTGGTTTGCAAGATCTACTAGATAGGCGAAATACCCTAGACTTCGAGCAGAACGTAATAATTGCAATTTCAAAGAAAGCAAGTGCTCACATGTGTGAATATTACAAGTCATGTTTGCAAAACACAAACACGAACTATTTACAGTAGAGTTGAAAACGTGGTACAAGCAGATCTCTGCGCCGATGAGATTGATATCTTGAGAAATGTAGAAAATCGTGAAGTAACACTGATCCCACGACTTACCTTAGAAGATCGATTAAGGAAAGGCAAACCTGTGTTTATAGCATTTGTAAATTTGGAGAAAGCTTTAGACAGTGTACACTAGAAAAGATTCTTTGATATTATGGAGGCAGAAGGGGTAAAGTACAGGCATCGAATGGTTATTTACAACTTGTGCATAAAAAAAAAATGGTTCAAATGGCTCTGAGCACTATGGGACTTAACATCGATGGTCATCAGTCCCCTAGAACTTAGAACTACTTAAACCTAACTAACCTAAGGACAGCACACAACACCCAGCCATCACGAGGCAGAGAAAATCCCTGACCCCGCCGGGAATCGAACCCGGGAACCCGGGCGTGGGAAGAGAGAACGCTACCGCACGACCACGAGATGCGGGCACTTGTGCATAACCCAGACGGCATTTGTAAGAGTCAAGGGGCATGAAAAGGAAGTAGTGGTTGAGAAACGAGTGAGACAAGGTTGTGGCCGATTTCTGATGTTATTCGAATTGTACATTGAACAAGCAGTAAAATAAACCAGATAAAAATTTGGAGAACGCGTTAAGGTTCAGGGAGACGAAACAAAAACGAGGTTTGCCAATGACATGGTAATTCTGTCAGAGCCAGCAGAGGACTTGGAAGAGCAGTGAAATGGAATGGCCAGTATCCTGAAAGGAGCATATAAGATGAACACCTACAAAAGCAAAACAAGGATAATAGAAAGTGGTCGAACTGAATCAGAACTTAGAGCTCGCATCGAAAGATATATGTATTCGTTTTTTATTTATTTATTTATTTTATTTTATTGTATTTTTTGCCAGCTGTTCTAGATTGGAATAGTAGTGAATTATTGTGAAGGTGGTTCGATGAACCCTCCGCCAGTCACTTAAGTGTGATTTTCAGAGTATCCGTGCAGATATAGCTGTATCGTGTATGGATCAGTAATGTATAAAACATTATATATTATCTGTTCTCACATTTTACTTTTAGGAAGCGTTTAGCGGTATTCGTTAATTAATTAATTCAAAAAAAATACAGCGTCCTAAGTCGGAAAAGAATGAAGCATACAGTGCCGATGAGACTAGAAAAGTGGTTTGGTTCCTCAGGTCGTAAAAAAATCTGACGGACGTAGCTGTAGAAGGTAACATATGCAGAAAATGTTGAGCACTTTATTTTATCCATTTTGATCAGAGAACACAGCAGCTGTTTTAGTAAATTAGACAGTGGGAAATACTGCAGGCAGCCACAAGTGTTTTGAAACGTTTTTATTGTACCGTTACTAGTTCCGCGGGTGAGACCATCGTCAGATGGCTACGGTTGACTTCTTTGCAAATTTTGTATTTGTGTTCTAAAATATAACAATATTTTTGTAATTGCATAGTGTATAAAAATTTGTACAGTTGCGTCCTAAAATATAACACAGGTTTTGTGATTACATAGTCTTACACTTATATACTCTATATTTTGTACTTACTTCGTGAAAAGCCTTCTTTAACATATTGTAAGACAGAGGTCTGAGTTTCTTTTACAATCCATGCTGATCAATGTATTATTATATTTAGTTCGGTTTATTGATCAGCATGCATTGTAAAAGAAATTCAAACTTCTGTCCTACAGAACGTAAAGGAAGGGTTTCCATGAAGTAAGTACAATATATAGATCATGTAAGTGTAAAACTATGTACTCACATAAACGTTGTTATATTTTTGGACGCAAATGTAAAGCTTGCAAAGAAGTCAACGTTACCATCTGACGATGGGCTCAGTCCATAAATAAGTAATGGTACAATAAAATCGTTTCAAAAAACGTTGTGGTTCTTTGGAATATTTTCTACAGTGTAAGATGCACACTCTCGCCACAAATCAGACCGCTGATGCAGTTTTCACTAAGGTGAAGGTTATGAACTCCGATATAACGATAAAACTGTTCTCATACCCACATAATCGTATACATTCGTCTCCTTATGATACTTTGCTGGAAATTCCCGTGTACCTGAGAACGCGTTGCAGCGAAACACTAGCCGTGATGAATCGCAGCCTTGCAAGCGCACGTATCTAAACAGCATCAATCTCAGACCCGCATATCATCATCGTCACTCTTTCAGTATCCACGTTTGGACAAAGAACTCGTGTAGACTTATACATTACACTTATCCATGCTCCACCTGTATGTCTCTCACCTCTCGAAACCAGAAAGCCTCTATCTACTACGTATGCATCTGTAAATAAGAAATGGAAGATAAAGTATTACTCTTATTGCCTTAATTCTTCTGATGTCCTCAGATCGTTCCCTCTTTCTGCTACCATCCAACCATCACTTTTTTCGTTCCTCTCTGTCTGTCTGTCTCTCCCTCTCTTTTTCTCTCTCTCTATACCTTTTCCTTTCCATTTCTCCGTCTCATGTTTTCCGTATTTCTTTGTTCATCTACAATCTAGCTGCGTTCTATATATTACGCCACTGGACATTAAAATTGCTACCCCACGAAGATGTGCTACAGACGCGAATTTTAACCGACAGTAAGAAGATGCTGTGATATGCAAATGATTAACTTTTCAGACCATCCGCACAAGGTTGGCGACACCTACAATGTGTTGCCATGAGCAAAGTTTACAACCAGTTCCTCATACACAAACAGCAGTTGACCGGCGTTGCCTGGTGAAACGTTGTTGTGATACCTCGTGTAAGGAGGAGAAATGCGTACCATCACGTTTCCGACTTTGATAAAGGTCAGATTGTAGCCTATCGCGATCGCGGTTTATCGCATCGCGACATTGCTGCTCGCGTTGGTCGAGATCCAACGACTGTTAGCAGAATATGGAATCGTTGGGTTCAGGAGTGTAATACGGAACGCCGTGCTGGATCCCAACGGCCTCGTATCACTAGCAAGCCGGCGGTTCTAGGCACTTCAGCCCGGATCCGCGCTGCTGCTACGGTGGCAAGTTCGAATCCTGCCTCGGGCATGGATGTGTGTGCTGTCCTTAGGTTTAAGTAGTTCTGAGTATAGGGGATTGATGACCTCAGATGTTAAGTCCCATAGTGCTCAGAGCCATTTCAGTATCACTAGCAGTCGAGATGACAGGCATCTTATCTGCATGGTTGTAACGGATCTCGATACCTGAGTCAACAGATGGGGACGTTTGCAAGACAACAACAATCTGCACCAACAGTTCGACGACGTTTGCAGCAGCATGGACTATCAGCTCGGGGACCATGGCTGCGGTTACCCTTGACGCTGCATCACAGACAGGAGGGCCTGCGATAGTGTACTCAACGACGAACCTGGGTGCAGGAATGGCAAAACGTTATTTTTTCGGATGAATCCAGGTTCTGTTTACAGCATCATGATAGTCGCATCCGTGTTTGGCGACATCGCGGTGAACGCACATTGGAAGCGTGTATTCGTCATCGCCATACTTGCGTATCACCCGGCGCGATAGTATGGGGTGCCATTGGTTACACGTCTCGGTCACCTCTTGTTCGCATTGAAGGCACTTTGAACAGTGGACGTTACATTTCAGATATGTTACGACCCGTGGCTCTACCCTTCATACCATCCCCGCGAAACCCTACATTTCAGCAGGATAATGCACGACAGCATGTTGCAGGTCCTTGACGCGCCTTTCTGGATACAGAAAATGTTCGACTTCTGCCCTGGCCAGCGCATTCTCCAGATCTCTCACCAATTGAAAGCGTCTGGTCAATGGTGGCCGAGCAACTGGCTCGTCACAATACGCCAGTCACTACTCTTGATGAACTGCGGTATCGTTTTGAAGCTGCATGGGCAGCTGTACCTGTACACGCCATCCAAGCTCTGTTTGACTCAATGCCCAGGCGTATCAAGGCCGTTATTACGGACAGAGGTGGTTGTTCTGGGTACTGATTTCTGAGGATCTATGCACCGAAATTGCGTCAAAATGTAATCACGTATCAGTTCTAGTATGATATATCCGTCCAATGAATACCCGTTTATCATCGGCATTTCTTCTTGGTATAGCAATTTTAATGGCCAGTAGTTACCTGCATCTTTTTTCGCCTGTTGCGCCGTTTTTAAAGCTGGCTTGTTTGCAAACCATTGTGTGCACACTGCGTATAGGGGTTGGACAAAAATCTAGGGACCCCGCACCAAATACCTGCTTGAACGTACGAGTAAATGCAGATGCTAGTCGAGCCTGTATGTTGTAATTGACGACGAACGGCACCTGTGAAGCGCCCTGAATGCGTTGCTAGTTTCAGTCGTGGTCAGAACAGTATTACGTGTAGTTACGAGTGCATTCTGTCGGAGATAAGTGAATTCGAATGTGGGCATATTGCTGGTGCTTGTATGATGGCTGCTTCCGTAATTAAGGGAGATGCAAGACACACCGAATCGATGTGTTATACCTATACCACATACAGGAAAAGCGGAGAAACATGATACGCTAAATCACAATTCGGAACGATAGTCTGTACTGACTGATCGTATCAGACAGCCGTTGAACGGAATTTTGAAGCAAAAACCACTGCAGAAATAAATGTCGCATTTGCGAACTCTGTCAGCACAGAAAGACGAAGACGAAGGGAGCTCCATAAGTAGGTAATTTCGTGACAAGCAGCGATGCAAATGCTCGCAGCAGAAAAACATTGGGCCTAACCCATAAACCTGGACTATGGAACAATGGAAGAAAGTCACCAGGTCCAGCGGGTCTTGTTTCACAGTGTTTCCAGCTTCTGGCCGAGTTAACGTACCAACAGTGAAATATTTGGGGTGGGGCGGGGGGGTGGTTCAGAGTTGGGCAGCCGTATCGTGGTATTCCATAGGCCCCTAGATTACGCTACAAGGTCACATTACTGCCAGACCGTATCTCCCCTTGCCACCATAGTCACCAGATCACAATATTATTGAGTCTCCGTGGTCTATTTTAGAAATAATAGTGGGTGATCGCTATCCACCTCGGTTGTCGTTAGCTGGACAAGCTACTGTTTTGGGGGAAGTATGATATAAGGTCCTCTAAAAACCATACATGACCTATATTTATTCGTTATGAGACAAATTAAAGCTGTTTTGAACGCCAACGGTTTCTTAAAGCCACGTTGGGCATAGTAATGTGTTCTGATTTTTATTTGGTTGGTATGTTGTCCCGCAGGTTGCTATAAGTATATTATCAATGGCTTATAAATGCACCCTTTTATTTGAGGTTCTAAAACTGTTCTTCCGGTGACTTATTGAATGTAGCGTAGATCAACGACACGAACATTGTTTAAGCGTTAGAAAACGGAGCGTGAAACAGAAAAAAGTCCAACATTCGTAACATTCTGTTGGATAGCAGCAAAGGCAGATTGACACACTTGTGTCGCGTTTGTTTTAAGTTCATAGTACGATCGTTCCGACGTGAGGTATTTGAAACCATGCAAGAAGACCAATGGGGTATAATGAAGGCCGTTTCTTTGGTTTATCACAATGCTCTACCCGACATGTAGAAAAATACACTCCTGGAAATTGAAATAAGAACACCGTGAATTCATTGTCCCAGGAAGGGGAAACTTTATTGACACATTCCTGGGGTCAGATACATCACATGATCACACTGACAGAACCGCAGGCACATAGACACAGGCAACAGAGCATGCACAATGTCGGCACTAGTACAGTGTATATCCACCTTTCGCAGCAATGCAGGCTGCTATTCTCCCATGGAGACGATCGTAGAGATGCTGGATGTAGTCCTGTGGAACGGCTTGCCATGCCATTTCCACCTGGCGCCTCAGTTGGACCAGCGTTCGTGCTGGACGTGCAGACCGCCTGAGACGACGCTTCATCCAGTCCCAAACATGCTCAATGGGGGACAGATCCGGAGATCTTGCTGGCCAGGGTAGTTGACTTACACCTTCTAGAGCACGTTGGGTGGCACGGGATACATGCGGACGTGCATTGTCCTGTTGGAACAGCAAGTTCCCTTGCCGGTCTAGGAATGGTAGAACGATGGGTTCGATGACGGTTTGGATGTACCGTGCACTATTCAGTGTCCCCTCGACGATCACCAGTGGTGTACGGCCAGTGTAGGAGATCGCTTCCCACACCATGATACCGGGTGTTGGCCCTGTGTGCCTCGGTCGTATGCAGTCCTGATTGTGGCGCTCACCTGCACGGCGCCAAACACGCATACGACCATCATTGGCACCAAGGCAGAAGCGACTCTCATCGCTGAAGACGACACGTCTCCATTCGTCCCTCCATTCACGCCTGTCGCGACACCACTGGAGGCGGACTGCACGATGTTGGGGCGTGAGCAGAAGACGGCCTAACGGTGTGCGGGACCGTAGCCCAGCTTCATGGAGACGGTTGCGAATGGTCCTCGCCGATACCCCAGGAGCAACAGTGTCCCTAATTTGCTGGGAAGTGGCGGTGCGGTCCCCTACGGCACTGCGTAGGATCCTACGGTCTTGGCGTGCATCCGTGCGTCGCTGCGGTCCGGTCCCAGGTCGACGGGCACGTGCACCTTCCGCCGACCACTGGCGACAACATCGATGTACTGTGGAGACCTCACGCCACACGTGTTGAGCAATTCGGCGGTACGTCCACCCGGCCTCCCGCGTGCCCACTATACGCCCTCGTTCAAAGTCCGTCAACTGCACATACGGTTCACGTCCACGCTGTCGCGGCATGCTACCAGTGTTAAAGACTGCGATGGAGCTCCGTATGCCACGGCAAACTGGCTGACACTGACGGCGGCGGTGCACAAATGCTGCGCAGCTAGCGCCATTCGACGGCCAACACCGCGGTTCCTGGTGTGTCCGCTGTGCCGTGCGTGTGATCATTGCTTGTACAGCCCTCTCGCAGTGCCCGGAGCAAGTATGGTGGGTCTGACACACCGGTGTCAATGTGTTCTTTTTTCCATTTCCAGGAGTGTATTTGCAACAAGTGTACAATGCATCAGTTTCTTAAATGTTTCACTTTTACGTTTAAGAGGTACTAAACAAGGTTGTGAGAAGTCTTAGGATAGGGAAATTACGATTTTCCTACCGATCTGGAAGCTTCTATCTCGTTAAGAGAAGAAATTAACAGCTGACAAATTGTCTAGTTCTCCAGCGATATTGTAACCAGTAGCTTATGCAAGTGCACAAAACTGCTACATTACCACTTATCACTTTTGACTGCAAGCGCCATAGTATTTAAAGCAACTGTCTGTTCTAATAACTACGCATCGATTAATCTCAAGTGGATGATCTCAGAGCCCAGAGACGTCGTTAGTATGAAACAACCTGGGAATGAACTAGGAGCAAAATGCGCCAAGCGTGAGGAGCTGCAAAGCTCTGAAATATTTAGCGGGTCATAAGACATATATCGCAGAGACAGATTAGACGCCGTAGGGGGGGGGGGGGGGGAGTGCTTACTGCAGTCGACAAAAGTGTTGCCTCCAACGAGACCGATATTGAATATGACAGAATCATGTTAACTGTTGGATGCTTTTAGAAACATTCAAAGCAAGAGTATGTTTAGTAGCGCGAAAATACCCACAGCATGCAGTATTAGTTGGAGGTTACTTCAACCTACCTAGCATAGACATTTGTGCCTATGGATTCACTGCATGGGGTACAGGAATAGTCTTTCGAAGTACTTTTGAGCCTGTTTTCCGAAAATTGTCGCGATCAGTTAGTTCGACAACCCAGACGCGATGGAAATATTTAGACATTGTAGCTACAAACAGGCCTAACCTTATCGACGGTGTGAATAGAAATGGAAATGTGCGTTTGGCGTCATTGGCCGGGAGGCCCCTTGCGGGGCAGGTCCGGCCGCCTTGGTGCAGGTCTTATTACATTCGTCGCCACATTAGGCGACCTGCGCGCCGGATGTGGATGAAATGATGTTGAAGATAGCACAACACCCAGTCCCTGAGCGGAGAAAAACCCCGACCCAGTCTAGAATCGAACCCGGGCCCGTAGGAAGGCAATCCGTCACCCTGACCACTCAGCTATCGGTGCGGAGTAGAGAGTTTGAGTAGAGACGCAGGGTTTAATGAGCATGAGGACATCATATCGACGATGGTTTCTGACGTCAATAAATCAATCAAGAAGAAGCAGATAAGCAGTTGCTAGCATCCCACTTAGGCAATGAATGGCCATCATTTAGTTCCATTAAGATGGAAGTAGTGGAATTATCAGCAAGGCTTAAACGGATTGTAAATCGCGCTCTGGAGAATTACGTAATGATGTATGTGGATTAAGGACGGAAAGGACTCTCCATGGTTTAATAACAAAATTCGGAAAATACTGAGAAAGAAAATACTGATGCAGTCTCGGTTCAAAAGAGAACGCGTAAATGAAGAGAGAAAAAAGTTTGTAGAAATCCGTGCATCTGTAAACAGAGCTATGCACGAAGCATATAACAACTATCACCGTCATACCTTATCAAAAGATCTAACCGAGAAACCAAGGATATTCTGATCCTGCGTAAAATAGCTAAATGGATCGAAGGCTTCAGTCCAGTCACTGTTTGAGCAATCCGATGTGACAACAGAAGACAGCAATAGGAAAGCTAAGGTTCTCAATTTCATTCTTAAGAAAATATTCACGCAGGACATACTGTCATTTGACCATCGTACAGACTCCAGTATAGAGCACACAGTAATAGGCATCCATGTCATACAGAAGCAACTGCAATAGTTGGAAACTTATAAGTCGAGACGTCCGGTTGGAATCCCAGTTCAGTTTTACAAAGACTACTCTAGGGTATTAGCACCTTAATTAACTTTAATTTATCGTGAATCTCTCAGCCGGCGGAAACCCCCAAGCGACTGAAAAAGACAGCGAATGGCCCCTATATATAAGAATGTTGAAACAACTGACCCGCAGGATTGCAGACCAATACCCGTAACATTGGTTTGCTGAACTTATTCTCAGTTCGATTATAATACATTTCCTTGAGGCGGAAAAGCTTCTATCCTGAAATCAGCATGGTTTTGGAAAATATGTCGTCATTTGCGTCTTCTCACCTTGCCCTTTTCTTAGATGGTATCCTGCGAACTGTGTGGGTGAAGGGCAATAGGCAGATTCAACATTGCTAGGTTCACGAAAAGCGTTTGACATGGTGCTCCACTGCAGACTGTTGACGAAGGTACGGTCATACGGAATAGGTATGTGAGTGGCTCAAGGACTTGAAATGGTCCAAATGTCTCTGAGAACTATGGGACTTAACGTCTGAGGTCATCAGTTCCCTAGACTTAGAACTACTTAAACGTGACTATCCTAAGGACATCACACACATCCATGCCCGAGGCAGGATTCGAACCTGCGATCGTAGCCTGAAACCGCTCCACCACAGCCGCCAGCCCAAGGACTTATAAAAAAGCAGAACCCAGTAAGTTCTCCTCGACAGAGAGTAATCATCAGAGACAAGGGTATCGTCAGGTGTGCCCCATAAAAGTGTAATAGAACGGCTGTTTTTTTCTATATGCATAAATGATCCGATGGACAAGGTGAGCAGTAATCTGCGGCTGTTTGATGACGATTCTGGGGTGTACTGAAAGGTGTTGAATGACTGCAGGAGGATACAAAATGACTTAGTCGGTGTTATTGATGGCAGCTAACTCTAAATCTATAAAAATGTAAGTTAATACATATGAATAGGATAACCAATACTGGAATATTCGAATATACAGGGTGTTTCAAAAATGACCGGTATATTTGAAACGGCAATAAAAACTAAACGAGCAGCGATAGAAATACACCGTTTGTTGCAATATGCTTGGGACAACAGTACATTTTCAGGCAGACAAACTTTCGAAATTACAGTAGTTACAATTTTCAACAACAGATGGCGCTGCGGTCTGGGAAACTCTATAGTACGATATTTTCCACATATCCACCATGCGTAGCAATGATATGGCGTAGTGTCTGAATGAAATTACCCGAAACCTTTGACAACGTGTCTGGCGGAATGGCTTCACATGCAGATGAGATGTACTGCTTCAGCTGTTCAATTGTTTCTGGATTCTGGCGGTACACCTGGTCTTTCAAGTGTCCCCACAGAAAGAAGTCACAGGAGTTCATGTCTGGCGAATAGGGAGGCCAATCCACGCCACCTCCTGTATGTTTCGGATAGCCCGAAGCAATCACACGATCATCGAAATATTCATTCAGGAAATTAAAGACGTCGGCCGTGCGATGTGGCCGGGCACCATCTTGCATAAACCACGAGGTGGTCGCAGTGTCGTCTAAGGCAGTTTGTACCGCCACAAATTCACGAAGAATGTCCAGATAGCGTGATGCAGTAATCGTTTCGGATCTGAAAAATGGGCCAATGATTCCTTTGGAAGCAATGGCGGCCCAGACCAGTACTTTTTGAGGATGCAGGGACGATGGGACTGCAACATGGGGCTTTTCGGTTCCCCATATGCGCCAGTTCTGTTTATTGACGAAGCCGTCCAGGTAAAAATAAGCTTCGTCAGTAAACCAAATGCTGCCCACATGCATATCGCCGTCATCAATCCTGTGCACTATATCATTACCGAATGTCTCTCGTGCAGCAATGGTAGCGGCGCTGAGGGGTTGCCGCGTTTGAATTTTGTATGGATAGAGGTGTAAACTCTGGCGCATGAGACGTTACGTGGACGTTGGCGTCATTTGGGCAACACGGCGAACGGAAACCCGAGGCCGCTGTTGGATCACCTGCTGCACTAGCTGCGCGTTGCCCTCTGTGGTTGCCGTACGCGGTCGCCCTACCTTTCCAGCACATTCATCCGTCACGTTCCCAGTCCGTTGAAATTTTTCAAACAGATCCTTTATTGTATCGCTTTTCGGTCCTTTGGTTACATTAAACCTCCGTTGAAAACTTCGTGTTGTTGCAACAACACTGTGTTCTAGGCGGTGGAATTCCAACACCAGAAAAATCCTCTGTTCTAAGGAATAAACCATGTTGCCTACAGCACACTTGCACGTTGTGAACAGCACACGCATACAGCAGAAAGACGACCTACAGAATGGCGCACCCACAGACTGCGTTGTCTTCTATATCTTTCACATCACTTGCAGCGCCATCTGTTGTTGAAAATTGTAACTACTGTAATTTCGAAAGTTTGTCCGCCTGAAAATGTACTGTTGTCCCAAGCATATTGCAACAAACGGTGTATTTCTATCGCTGCTCGTTTAGTTTTTATTGCCGTTTCAAATATACCGGTCATTTTTGAAACACCCTGTAGCATTAGCAGTGTGATACTTGACACTCATATCAATTAAATATCCAGGTGTATTGTTGCAAAGCTATATGCAGTGGAACGAGCATGCAAGAATTGTAATGAGGAAGGCGAATGGTATACTTCCGTTTCTTGGTAGAGTTTTAGGAAAGTGTGGTTCATTTGTAAAGGAGACCGCATGTAGAATGCTATTGCGACCCATTCTTAAGTACTACTCGAGTGTTTCAGGTCGGGTGAAATCAAGACATTGAAGCAAATGTGAGGCGGGATGCTGGATTTGTTACCGGTACGTTCGATTAACAAGCAGGTGTTACGGAGATGCTTCGGGAAACGAAATGGGAATCCCTGGAGGGGAGGCGACGTCCTTTTCTGACAACGCAGTTGAGAAAATTTAGAGAACCGCCATCTCAGACTGGTGGCAGAACGAGCTTACTGCTGCCAATGTAGATTTCAGGTAAGGGCCACGAACGTAGGATAATAGAAATTAGGGCTCGTCTGGAGACATACAGTCAGTCGTTTTTCCCTGGCTCTGTTTTCAAGTGGAACAGGAAGGAAAATTACTAGTAGTGGTATAACGTACACTCCGCCATACACCGTACGATGCCATCCAGAGTATGTTGTAGATGGAGAAATTTTGTGCCTCGCTCACCTATGTGAAGCTTTTCCTGTTTTTGTCTCTGACTTAAGTTGTCTGAGAATTAAACACCTCATTCATTAAGCATTTTTCGATTTTTATTCAGAAAACAACTTTAACAGCTATATAGTAACAATTACGATTGATCATACTTTTTGCTGCTATGGTTTTTCTGGAGTGAATGACCTTTTCGCTTTACGATGACATTCAAGACATCACAGTCGGAGTTTAATGTTACTTGTTCCTCATTTTCATCACAACTGTTTCTCTCTTCAAGCTACCAGGAGCTGGAATCGAATTTATAATGCATTCATTAAAAAAAGTGGTTCAAATGGCTCTGACCACTATGGGACTTAACATCTGAAGTCATCAGACCCCTACAACTTAGAGCCACTTAAACCTAACTAACCTAAGGACATCACACACATCCATGTCCGAGACAGGATTCGAACCTGCGACCGTAGCGGCAGCGCGGTTCCAGGCTGAAGCTCCTACAACCGCTCGGCCACAGCGGCCGGCTGCATTTATTCACTTGTACCATTTTCTCCAACGCTTTTTGAGTCCTATTTTTCAGTCACTGAGCAATATTTTCCTGCACAGTTTGTTTTTCTGATTTGAAACTATGTGTTATCCGCAGCTTATGAGATCACGGTTGTTCACATTTTGTAATAAGAATTAGGATGTCTTTTCATTTGTCTCACTATGGGAGGCGATGCCAATGAAATCGTTCTTAAGGAAAACAATTTATTATTTACTGACATTATAGAAAGCGAATTGTTTTAGCTTCGACAGTGACTGAAGAGGAGCTCCGGCCAAATAATTCCCCCTTACTCTTTATTTTTGATATTCGAGCTGCTGTCGGTTGAACTGGATACTGTCTATAACTACTCTTTACACGGAAATAAAAGTTACAGAAATGTGAATGAACCTCATTGGTTTATAGTTAGGTATTTTGGCTCCCAGTCATGGTAGCAGCAGACGGGCCCGCCATGTCTCTGAAGAGCAAGGTTTCCAAGTGCTTCCCAGTATAAGAAACACGCTTTCTGAGCGAACGTACTCAGTACAATATGGTTGGCAACTAAGTTACATTAGATTTATTTCCTTGACTGATTCAGAACTATTTTGCTAATTTAACTGGATACTTTATTGTCATTTCTTATGCGTAATCTGAATGATTCTAACTTTAGATAGAACACTGGATTATTAAATTCATGATTTTATTGTGGTAAGGTCGTATCTGTATATTGAGCATGCAGTACCAGAGGCTGTAGAGAGCTCCAGGGAGAACATTAGTGAACGATTGACAAGAATGGGAGGAAGAAATACAGTAGAAGAAGAATGGGTAGCTTTGAGAGACGAAATAGTGAAGGTAGCAGAGGATCAAGTAGGTAAAAAGACGAGGACTAATCGAAATCCTTTTGTAACAAAAGAGATATTGAATTTAATTGATGAAAAGAGAAAATATAAAAATGCAGTAAATGAAGCAGGCAAAAAGAAATACAAACGTCTCAAAAAGGAAGGGCAAAATGGCTAAGCAGGGATGGCTCGAGGAGAAATATAAGGATGTAGAGGCACATAACACTAGGGGTAAGATAGATACTGCCTACAGGAAAATTAAAGAGACCTTTGGAGAAAAGAGAACCACTTGCATGAATATCAAGAGCTCAAATGGAAATCCAGTTCTAAGCAAAGAAGGGAAAGCAGAAAGGTGGAAGGAGTATATAGAGGATCTATACAAGGGCGATGTTCTTGAGGACAATATTATAGAAATGGAAGACAATGTAGATGAAGATTAAATGAGAGATACGATACTGTGTGAAGAGTTGGACAGAGCACTGAAAGACCTAAGTCGAAACAAGGCCCCGGGAGTAGGCAACATTCCATTAGAACTACTGACAGCCTTGGAAGAGCCAGGTGTAACAAAACTCTACCATCTGGTGAAGAAGATGTATGAGAGAGGTGAAATACCCTCAGACTTCAAGAAGAATATAATAATTCCAATCCCAAATAAAGCAGGTGTTGACAGATGTCAAAATTATCGAACTATCAGTTTAATAAGTCACGGCTGCAAAATACTAACACGAATTCTGTATAGACAAATGGAAAAACTGGTAGAAGCCGACCTCAGGGAAGATCAGTATGGATTCCCTAGAAATGTTGGAACACGTGAGGCAATGCTGACCCTACGATTTATCTTAGAAAATACATTAAGGAAAGGCAAACCTACGTTTCCAGCGTTTGTAGACTTAGAGAAAGCTTTTGACAATATTGACTGTAATACTCTCTTTCAAATTCTGAAGGTGGTAGGGGTAAAATACAGGGAGCGAAAGGCTATTTATTCGAATTGTACAGAAACCAGATGGCGGTTATAAGAGTCCAGGGGCATGTAAGGGAAGGGAGTGAGACAGAGCTGTAGCCTATCCCCGATGTTATTCAATCTATATATTGAGCAAGCAGTAAAGGAAACAAAAGAAAAAATCAGAGTTGGAATTAAAATCCATGGAGAAGAAATAAAAGCCGAGCGGTCTAAGGCGCTGCAGTCATGGGCTGTGCGGCTGGTCCCGGCGGAGGTTCGAGTCCTCCCTCGGGCATGGTTGTTTGTGTTTGTCCTTAGGATAATTTAAGTTAAGTAGTGTGTAAGATTAGGGTCTGATGACCTTAGCAGTTGACTCCCATAAGATTTCACACACATTTGAACATTTTTGAAGAAATAAAAACTTTGAAGTTCGCCGATGACATTGTAATTCTGTCAGAGGAATGGACAGTGTCTTGAAAGGAGGATATAAGGTGAACATCAACAAAAGCAAAATGAGGATAATGGAATATAGTCGAATTAAATCGTGTGATGTTGTGGGAATTAGATTAGGAAATGAATGGCTTAAAGTAGTAAACGAGTTTTGCTAGTTGAGGAGCAAAATAACTGATGATGAGGATATAAAATGTAGACTGGCAATGGCAAGGAAAGCGTTTCTGAAGAAGAGAAATTCGTTAACATCCAGTATGGATTTAAGCGTCAGGAAGTCGTTTCTGGAAGTATTTGTATGGAGTGTAGCGATGTATGGAAGTGAAATGCGGACGATGAATAGTTTAAACAAGAATAGAATAGAAGTTTTCAAAATGTGGTGCTACAGAAGAATGCTGAAGATTAGATGCGCAGATCACATAACTAATGAGGAGGCACTGAATAGAATTGGAGAGAAGAGAAATTTGTGGCACAACTTGACTAGAAGAAGGGATCGGTTGGTAGAGCATATTCTGAGGCAACAAGGGATCACCAATTTAGTATTGGGATTGGCGTGTAGCGTGGAGGGTAAAAATTGTAAGTGGTAGACCAAGAGATGAATACAGTAAGCAGATTAAGAAGAATGTAGGTTGCAGTAGGTACTGGGAGATGAAGCAGCTTCCACAGGACAGATTAGCATGGAGAGCTGCATCAAGCCAGTCTCTCGACTGAAGACCACAACAACAACAACAGTTGTTCCACGCAGAATCTACTCTGCGCAACACAAGTAAGGGATTACTTTCTCGAATCCCTCTAATTGTCTCCCATTGTGAAACATAAGTTAGAAATTTTTCTTAAGAAATCCTCAAACTTCCTCTGTAGTGGCGCTAAAGTGTGACGCCCTGGCCGGCCGGAGCGTCCGAGCGGTGCTAGGCGCTACAGTCTGGGACTGCGTGGCCGCTACGGTCGCAGGTTCAAATCCTGCCTCGGGCATGGATGTGTGTAATGTCCTTAGGTTAGTTAGGTTTAAGTAGTTCCAAGTTATAGGGGACTGATGACCTCAGAAGTTAAGTCCCATAGTGCTCAGAGCCATTTGAACCATTTTTTGTGACGCCCTGCGCCGTCATTCTTGGGCTTGACAACGCGTCAAACTGCGAAGGAAAGGCCAGAGCAGACAAACCTATGTGACGTGTAACGTGGATTAATGATGTGATAGAAAACTTAAACTCCGCCCGCACAGGCCATGTAGCCCAAACGGCACTGACCGTCCGCCGTCCGCCGTGTCGTCCTCAGCCCTCAGGCGTCACTGGATGCGGATGTGGAGGGGCGTGTAGTCAGCACGCCACTCTCCCTGCCGTATGTCAGTTTACGAGTCTGGAGCCACTACTTCTCAATCAAGTAGCTCCTAAGTTTGCCTCACAAGAGTTGAGTGCATCCCGCTTGCCAACAGCGCTCGGCAGACCGGATGGTCACCCGTCCAAGTGCTAGGCCAGCTCGACAGCGCTTGACTTCGGTGATCTGACGGGAACCGATGTTACCACCACGGCAAGGCCGTCGGCTTAATGATGTCATATTGGCACTAAATTTCACCACCGGTGTGGTCAGTGCCACCGTGGACGTGTGAAGGTTGTCGCAGCCCCCGGTACCCACATTTAACCCCTTCTTTTGACGCCACTGCGACGGAGGGCACAACCACGATTTACAGCACTGAAATCGTGAGATTTTATTATGAGTGGATGAGGAAAGATTTCAAACACGTCGCCACTCAGAATCTACACAAAAAGACCTCAGGAGGTGGAGTTATTTATTTAATTGTATAGCTAGGGCCCCCGGTCGGGCAGACCGCTAGTCGGGTGCAAGTCTTTCAATTTGACGCCACTTCGGCGACCTACAGTCGATGTGGATGATAGGATGATGATGAGGACCATGCGTGGGCTGAGAAAATTCCCCAACCCAGCGGGAACCGAACCCGGGCCCAGAGAATTGACAACCCCTCAGCTACCGGGGGCGGACAGAGGAGGTGGAGAGAAGTGTGTAAATGAAACCATGCAGGCATCTCGAATCGGAGGGGTATCAAGGCGTCGCCTGCCTGCAGGCAGCCAGGATTACTTCATAGGTTGTCTGTTCACAGGCACACTTTGAAAATTCTCAGTAAAGCTGGGAGGGTACCACCGAGTCTGTTGCCGACCTGGTGGGGAAGGGGGGAGGGAGGTTGGGGGTTGAAGGATGGGGTGGGTCTTAGATGAACCCTTTGCCGTTTAATTCACGCATGTACCAAGGCTGTTGCTGAACTGTGAGTGGGTGGGTGGATGGGTGCGGGGTTGTGGGCAGTGGTGGGTCTTAGATGGACGCTTTGCCGTTTTATTCACACATGTATCAATGTTACAAACCGCTCCACCTGCCACATGTGATAACGTCACGGCAGGACGTCAAACACGAGGGCTGAAAGTACATTGCACCCTTTGATACTTCGGACCACTTTCAAATTTCAAGAATGTCTTTTAACGGTTTAACGGCTACAGTCGAACTGCAATCCAAAAACAATACGATGACGTGGACTGAGGATGTACATACACGCTTCCAATGTGCGTTCACTGCGATGTCGCCAAACACGGATGCGACTATCATGATGCTGTAAACAGAACCTGGATTCACCCGAAAAAATGACGTTTTGCCATTCGTGCACCCAGGTTCGTCGTTGAGTACACCATCGCAGGCGCTCCTGTCTGTGATGCAGCGTCAAGGGTAACCGCAGCCATGGTCTCCGAGCTGATAGTCCGTGCTGCTCCAAACGTCGTCGAACTGCTCGTGCAGATGGTTGTTGTCTTGCAAACGTCCCCATCTGTTGACTCAGGGATCGAGACGTGGCTGCACGATTCGTTACAGCCATGCAGATAAGATGCCTGTCATCTCGACTGCTAGTGATACGAGGCCGTTGGGATCCAGCACAGCGTTCCGTATTACCCTCCTGAACCCACTGATTCCATATTCTGCTAACAGTCATTGGATCTCGACCAACGCGAGCAGCAATGCCGCGATACGATGAACCGCAATCGCAGCATCTTCTTCCTGTTGGTTAAATTTCGCGTCTGTGGCACGTCATCTTCGTGGTGTACCAATTTTAATGGGCAGTAGTGTATGTTATCAATCACTATGGCTACGAGAGTGTACTGTGGTTACTACCTCCTCGCTAGCTAAATGTTAACACGGCCGCTTTGTGCAGGAGAAGATACGGTTAGCTGATGATTATGATTTCACTGGTGAACTACAAAATTTTCCAGTTGCTTACCTCGTCTCCTACCGCGCTACAATCTTCCACACTGAAAGTCGGTAAGGAAATCTTAATTTCTCACAATCTCGTCTAGTACCCCCTAGATCTAAAGGTGAAAAATTCAAGAAACTCTGATGTTGCAATCTTATTAAACATTATATTTTTCTGCTGGTATCAGTGCAATAAATTACATATTTAAGAAAAATCGTGTTAAGATGTTTCAGTTTCCAGAAGTGACGTGGGTCTGTTCGTGCTTGTTGACAATGTTTGTGTGAAGTGTGAATCGAACAGAGACGTTAAGCATTCAATATCAGAATCATTCCAACAGACTACCGAGCTACACACAGGGAGAGCGTATGAATCTTTACAGCCCAGTAGCTGGTAGAATTAATGTCACATAACTGATGAAATTTCGTTCGTGTTTTGTCTGTTTCGATAACCGAGACAGGAGTCTTCTGTCTGCATCCTGTCTGACATTTGCATTTGTAGAAGTAGGAAGCGAATGCGACTGCTCTGATAATCAAGCAATTACTTGCAAATAATAGTATATCAAAATGTGCCGTTCGACGCTTGGGGGCGCAGCGACAAATTGTAACATATTTTTTCGTAAGCAACGTCGTTGGACTTATTAAAATAAGGTACAAATAATGCTAACGCATTTCTTATTCAGAGTCGCCTACAATATTCACATTGAAAACTGTTATAAATGTTGTACCGATCGGTGCTGTACAACCGCCAGAACGAATTGATCTAAGAAGTTGGTGATAGGCTTTATCCAATGGACATTTATTTAATTATCAGCGGGTGTCAGTAAACGCAACTGAATGGAGCAGGGTTCCACCGTGGTTCCAATTCAACAGTGAACATGATGTCCCTTGATACCAACTGGAGAAGAGTCGGTTAATAGACCACGACTGAGGTGAACGTCGTGCCAAATAGTAATTCTGGGTCAGCTTTCTTGTACAGTACCGGAAAATTTACGTTATCAATGAATCAATCTTAAAATAAGGTCATATTGCATATATTTCTTGCTGTATTTAAACTTAAGATGTTGAAAATATTAGTTCTGGACAAGGGTTCGAAGTTAGTATTTCCCTTTGGCTGGATTTGAACCCTTCGAAACGATAGAGTTCTTCCGTCTTTTTGGTTCCCCAAGACTCAAAACTCCTCGAGGTCTCCATAAAGGCGCGTCTCTGTGTTCGAATCCTGAACCAGCACAAATATTTTGATCATGTCATTTCAAGCTGTAGCATGCGCACATCACACTACAGGTGAAAAATAATAATGATTTTAATGCCTCATGCTGCGTTGGTGACAATAACGATATGTGGCTATTCCGACTACCAGTTGGACACAGAACATTTAATTATATCACTTCAAGTTCAAACACATCAGTACTTGTTGCTGGTGAAAAAGAATTCAACAGTAGCCGTCTCTTCGTGTATAGTCGATACTGACGACATTTGCGGGGATCGACTCCCAGTTAGCATAGAACTTTCCGTCACCTTATTTCCAGTTCCGACATGCTCACATCTCGTTATTTGTGAAGTAATCGGATTTCAAAACGTATTACGGCTACAAAACGACTGAGACAAATGCTGGGTTCGAATCCCGTTGAGATAAAACGTTTTCCCCTTGTATTTCCAGTTGGTCATTCAGTACTGGTGAAAAATTTCGACATCTAACAATTGAGTGTGCTTAGTTAACAATCCGTGTAGGAGCTGGATTCGAATCTCCATCTAACACAAGCTGTACTTCCCCAATGAAGTTCTATAGGCCATCTATTGTTCCTTATGTATATTTCAAATTTAAACATACGCTCACTTTCCTACTTGTGATAGAAGTTATGTGTAATATCTTTCGTAGTTAGTTAACAGGGACAGCAGCAGCTGGATAGGAGTACCAGGTCCTGGTTCACCACAAGAACTGTCGTCACGTAATTTCAAGTTAAAACTTGCTTTTGGAAATGTTGTAAATTTAATTTATAAGCGTTAAGGACTGCTTCGCCTGTAATAA